>NC_086212.1:613333-920000 GCF_035770615.1 Melospiza melodia melodia
CCACGTTCCTCCCATATTTTCCCAAATGTATGAACTGTCCCATACGCATATTGGGAATCCGTATAAATGGTTCCCCGGTCCCCCTCCAGTAAGTCCAGTCCCCTTTTCAGGGCATATATTTCACAATTTTGGGCTGACCAGCTTGGGGATAGTTTCCCTTTTTCTGCAATTTGTAATGTTTCTCCATCTATAATGGCATAACCTGAAGCTCTTTTTCCATTTACTACCTCGAAGAGCCATCTATGAATAAGCTTCTTCCAGTTGCTAGAGGCTGATCTTCCAAATCTTCTCTTACTTTTGTTTGGAGATAAACCAATTCAAGACAATCATGTTCTAAATTCTCTATAGGCTCTCCCATTAGGAACTGTGCTGGATTGAGGGCATTTGATGTGATAACTTCTAAGTCCTCTGTATTCCTTAGTATTATCTCATATTTTAATATTCTAGCATCGGTTAACCACTGCGGAGCCCTCTGTCTCAGTACTGCCTTAAGATCATGAGGAGTATGCACTTTAATTTTTCCCTGTAAGGTCAATTTTTGAGTCTCCTCTATCAGGATTGCAGTTGCTGCTACTGCCTGTATACAAACTGGCCAGCCTCTAGCCACTGGATCTAACAATTTGGATATGTACGCCACAGGTTTCCTGCACCCTCCCCACTCTTGAGTTAATACTCCATAGGTTATACCTCCTTCTGCACTCACAAACAGGTCAAAGCCCATCCTGAGGTCTGGTAAGCTTAGGACCGGGGCAGAAGACAATTTGTTTTTTAAGTTTTCCAATTGTTGATCATCTTCAGCTGTCCAAATTAGGGGTTCTGGATCCACTAGTTTATTGTACAGAAATTTCACACTCTGTGTGTATTGATCTAACCATAACTTACAATACCTGAACAAGCCCAGGAGTTTTCTCACATCTCTTTTCGTTTTTGGGGCCGGGAGAGCTAAAATACCTGAAATTCTGTCAGGGCTTAATTTCTTATACCCTCCCCCTATTATGTGCCCCAAGTATGTTACTTCTGATTGCACAAATTGTAGTTTCCCTTGGGAAACCTTTAGTCCTTTCTCCCCCAGAAAATTCAAAAGCTTAATACTAGTTTGTCTGACCTGATCTTTTTCCTTTCCTGATACCATCAGGTCATCAACATACTGCAGGATCTGCACTTCTTTTTCAGGGACAAATTGTTCCAACAAACTCTCTAAAGCTTGTCCAAAGAGATTGGGGGATTCAGTGAACCCCTGTGGTAATCGGGTCCACCTTAGCTGTTGTCTCCTTTTTGTACTCGGGTCCTCCCATTCAAAGGCAAACCAATCCCTACAATCTGTTGCCAGAGGACACGCCCAGAAAGCATCCTTCAAATCTATGACAGTGAACCAAGCATGTTCTCTTGGAATTCTGCTTAGGAGACTATACGGGTTGGGCACAACTGGATGTCTGGCAATGGTTCTTTTGTTGACTTCCCTCAAATCTTGTACCAGCCTATATTTCCCTTCAGCCTTTTTAACTGCCAGTATAGGGGTATTATGTGGCGACATGCAGGGTTCTAAAATTCTCTCCTGCAACAGTTGCTCGATGACTATAGCAAGCCCCTTCTTTCCTTCTAGGGAAATCGGATACTGTTTAACCCGTATGGGTGAGGTATCATCCTGCATTTTTATTGTTATCGCTGGAATGTCTAATAAGCCTCTCTTTCCCCCCTCAGCCCATACCTCAGGGTTTATCTCTGCAACATCTCCTTGAGACAGCTTCATCACTTGTACTACCATCCTCCCTTCCCTCGGAACAATCCCAACCCCCATATGGACTTGCAGATCCCTTCCTAACAAACTTTTTTCTAAGTTAGGCAGATAAAGAAAATTAGATTTACATTGCCTTGAGTTTCCAATTATTTTCACTTCTTCAATCACTGATGCTCTAAATGGTTTCCCCTCCGCACCCAATACTTCACAAAATTTTCTCCCAATTTCCATACCTTTTGGTATTTTGTTGAGACAGGACTTATCTGCCCCTGTATGAACCAAAAATTCAAATTCCTCATTTAGGGGTCCCACTTCAAAGTTTACCAAGGGCTCTTCTAGATGTTGCATCGGGTCCCCTATAGTAAAAAGCCCCTGACACCCCTAGTCATCACCCCTAAGAATCCTTCCTAAATTATCCTATTCCTTGGCTATTGCCTCATCGAGACTGAGCTTTCTACAAAACCTCCTGATGTGTCCTGCCTCCCCACAGTAATAACACTGTCGTCCTCTCAAAGGGATTTGAGGTCTCTCAATCCCTCTTGCACCGGTCAGTACTGGCCTACCTCTGCCTCCTCCTGGTGGTGGACCCGCCCACCCTACACTTTCTCTAGCTACAGCAACCATGATCTTAGCCTTGGCCTTTGCTTTATCTTCCTCCCTCCTTAAATACACCTTCAATGCCTCTCTTAATAACTCGTTAATGTTCTTCTCTTGCCAATCTTCCATCTTTTCCAGTTTTCTCCTTATATCAGGGCAAGATTTGGTAACAAATTGGACTTTTAATAGCATTTGACCTTCTAGGGTGTCTGGGTCTATTCTAGAGTACAACTGGAAGTTCCGCCTTAGGCGATTAAGCCAGGCAGCAGGAGCTTCATCCTTCTCTTGTGTACCCTCAAATGCCAACTGTGTATTAGTTCCTTTGGGAACTGACTCTTTGATTCCCCGTATTATCAAAGACCTATATTCCCTCATGGCCTTCCTCCCCTCCTCCTGGTTAGGGTTCCAGCTGGGATCCGTTAGTGGCAATTTCTGTTCACCTGTTGGCACCTGGGGTCCTGGACTGTTATCTTTCTCCCAAATTCTTATGCCAGCTGCCCTAATCATCTGGACCTCTTCTGGGGAAAATAATATACTCACGATGGAATTCATCTCCCCCCAAGTGTAGATATTTGGACCTAAGAATTGATCCACTTGGTTGGCTATGCCCACTGGGTCCTCAACTAAATGCCCCAATTCCTTCTTGAATCCTCTCACCTCAGAAGCAGTTAGGGGAGCATTCACAAAGCCAACACCTCCCGCTACTCCTCCCATAGGAACCTCTCTGAGGGGAAAGAGTCTCTCTGCCTTGGAGGTCTTGGATCTGGTGCTACAGTACGGCCCATCTTCAGATGCCAAACTACTTTTGAGGGATATCTGGGTTACCCTGAACATTCTGCCCATCAGCAGGTGTATTTGCTGATAGCTGTTTACTGGGCGAGGAGGCATTTGTGTCCCAACTAGGAGGAGGTAAAGGGACAGCAATAGGAGGGGGAGAAGAGCCTCAGTGGATATTAAGTGGAGCTGGAGAAGGGGTGGAGAATGCAGCAGGTGGAGTAGGCATTCGTGGTGGTGCACAAGGAACTGGAGGAGCTGAAAGGGGTGGTGAGGGAGTGGTTACTGGAGGAGATACTGGGTTTATCATAGCGGAAGCTGAAGAGGTAGAAGGAGGAGTTTGAGCAGGTGGTAATGAGATGGCAGCCGGGGGAGGAACCGGACCTGCCATTTGAGGTGCTTGAAGAAGAGGATTATAAGGTGGAGGGGCAGAAGGAGGCAAATAATCCAGGGGGTCCCATCTTTTACTAGTTCTATCATCCCCTCCTTCATTCCCCTCTTTCTTCCTCTGTACCTTACAAATTCACACCCCTTCATCCTCAACAGTGCTCTTTACCCAACAAGATACATAGAGTAATTGCTCAGGATCAGTATCTCTTCGAGCTGTCAGATAATTATTTAATAGTTGGCACATCCACTTATCCTTTTTCCCACACCAAGGCCATCCTCCTTGCAACTCTAATTCTGGCCACACTTCCATACAATAATGGATCATTTTCACTTTATCTAATCCCTCCGTGGCCTCTATAGAATCCCATTTTACTAACAGTTCTCCTAAGGGACTACTGGGAGGTATATCCCTCAGTTTCTAGCCAGTCTTTTTACTATTACAACCTCCCATTTTTCAGGTCTCAATAAAAAGGTCCCAAAGGTGCCTCTACTGACTGGGAATTTCAAAAAAAACCTTGTTTGAGGAGCTTCAGCCTCCTCCACTGAACTTCAAATTTCTGCCTGATGCTCAGGACTTTATACTGAAACAACTGCCCGATCTCTTGATTGCCCAACTTTCCCAACGTCAGGTCTTACATCTATCGGGACTTGAGCACACGAAGCCTCGGCCTAAGAATCCAGGTCGTGCCTGACTCCCTCAGTCAGGAAAAACAACTGCCTGATTTTCAGTTTGCCTAACCCACCAATTTTTAGGCTTCACCGTATCAGGACTTAAAAGCAAACCACAGCCTCCTTCGCTGGGGTTTGTGCCTGACTCCTTTGTCAGGACTTACTTTGCCTGCAGGGCTTGTGAGCTACCTGAATCCTTCTCGGGACTGACAAATCTTACTCAAATCCTTCTCGAGACTTACAAATGCCACCCAAATCCTTCTCGGAACTTACAAATCTGCCTGACTTCCTTCTGTCAGGACTTACTTTAGGTGAGTGCCATTCATACACAGTAATTCCCTCCGCACGCCCGGAGCGGGGGGCCCTTTATTCCCCCTTGGGAGACGACTCACTCACGCTAATTCCACTCGCTTCCCCCTGTTCCCGGCCTGCCCCTTCGCAGGAGTCCGGAAACGCGGTACTGAGGGGTCCACTCTCAGGTCGACGGTCCGGCTGCCGGCCCTCGTCTCACTCACACACTCATGCGCACGTCTCCTACTCCCGCCACCGGATTTCTCACCAGTCCGGTGCTCCGGTGCTCCTCTGCGTTGCTGGTCCTGAGCCGATTCCTCTGGTCCTGGTAGCCAGCTGTCCTGGAGGTCCAAGATGGCCAGTCCTGGGTTGTCTCTCGGTGTGGCTATCCCGGACGAGGTCCCAGCTGAAATAAACAGGGCCAGGAGACTTCTTCTCCTTTTAATGCCTTTATTAAAAGTGATCAGCTCAGGATTCAGCAGCTCAGCAGGGCTGCAGTCCCCATCGTGTCTCCCAGGGCAACTCAGAGGAGGAGGATATGCACAGCTCTGTCCACTAGGGCCAGGGCTGGGGGTTCCGCTCCTCGTGGGAGCCTTTAGGGCGTGGTGTCCCCGTCAGATGTTAGTTCCCTCTGTTCTCTTCTGCCTGCTCCTGGTTTCAGGACGACTCCCATGGTCAGGGCGAGGGGGGCTCCGAAAGTGTTCAGCATCTCTGCAGGCTCAGCACTCGGCTCCTCACGTCCAGACATCACTCCAGTCTCTCAACTCTTATTTGGCTCGTTGTTTTGGGGGTTTTCTCAGTACATTCGGAGCGGGGGACCCACACAGCATGCTGGTCCTGGAGTCACTTTGCATAACCCCCCCCCTCCAGGTCTCTTCTCCTCACTGTTTGGGAAGGTGTCCACCTGTTACTGTCTCGGAGAAGGCCATTACCTCGCCCCAGCCAGGGCTTTTACTAATACAAAAACAACCATTAACAACAACCACCCGTAATTACCATAATACAGGCAGCAGCCCAGCAGTAGTGGTAACTTTTTTTTCTCACAGAAAAAAATCAACTGAATTTTTGTTCATAACAAATACTACACAAAGTTTTATTGATTTGTCTGCGAGACCGAAGTTCGATCATTGAAACCACCACAGCCAAAGAGACAGCGTCAAGCCCGGGATCGGCGCCGGGTGAACACAGATCTGACCCCTCGAGTGTCAGAGTCTCTCCGTTCACACTTGCTGCTTTGCTGCTTCGCACGGTGAGATTTTATACAGTTTATTCTGCCCGAGGCAAAGATGGCCAAATTTCCTTTGTGTCTCTTCACATGCATCGCTGTTGCTTTCCATGTGCAGAGGTGGACAAAGGCTGAATCCAGGCGTGCCATCAGCTTAGGAGGAGCCGTGTATTCAGATGTATCAGGTTGGCTGGCTGACTATCTCGATAGATGCAATCGGCAGGGCGATAATCACTCTTGAGTGGCTCTGGACAACCCAGCAAACCAGCTAATATCGCCCTGGAATCTTCTACTCTTACCTTAAGGTGTAGATCAGTATCTTAACTTGTGTCTGGGAACTAGCTGAATCTAAATAACACAGCTGCTCCCGGCTGGGGTGGTCAAAAGACATGGTTTGGATTTCATAATATTTTATACCATACATTAATAGCATGAATTATCCCTATCATATATTACATTAGCTTTCAATTGATCATTTATAACAAGCTGGTGCCTCCAAGGAGCAGCCCAACAAAGGACTCCTGGGCTTTTATCCCCTCACAGTCCAAGCTTATGCAAGTCTTGGCTCTTCCTCCCAAGTCCTCAGTTCTTGCATTGTCTGAGCACCTGGCTGGGCCACAAATCCAGCGCCCTTTATTATGCACAGGGTTGGCATTTCCCAGCCTCCCTTGAGGGAGTTCAGTCTGCAGCTGTCACTGCAGCTGCACCACCAGCTCTGGCACTGAATGGATTCATCGAGAGGGGGATGTGGTTCATTGGTGGCCCAGACAGTGGTGAGTTAACAACCAGACTTGATGGTGCCAGAAGGCTTTTCAAACCTCAGTGATTCTGTGATAATTCCATTATTATCTCATCTCTGCCTGTGCTGCAGAACAGCAGTTCAGGACCCCACAAAAGGCAGCTGCATTTGCCCTAATACCACCTCCTCCCCATGTGTTTTTGACTGACCTGTGGGGTTTTTTTCTGCAGTTCTCCCAGAAAGTGTTAGTTTCTATTTTTCTCCTGGAAGACACTGAAGAAAAGTGGTGCTGCTGGCAATGTCATGCAAAATTATACACTGAGATGTTGAACATCCAATGTAGCAATAACCCCTCATGTGGGCATAGGTGAGGGCTGGGAAGCAGATGGCTCTTTGGCTGTACAGGCAGTCAGGGCTGGGGTTCCTCAGTGCTTTTGGAGTTGTTCAGTTGAGCCAAGTGTGCTCAGTGTGGCTCTGGGCCAAGGCTCCAAGAGGATGATGGAGCTGCTGAGGCCCTGAATGGGCCAGCTGACTTCACACTGATACTGAAATTGGCCAGAAATTAGCTATCCCCGCTTCCTTGGCTTTATTTTACACAGTCACACATCTTACCAGGATCCCTTACATGGTTCTTTGGGGTCCATCTTTGTAATATATGTTATAAAATAATTCATGCTTAGGGGAGAATGTATACTATAAAAATTGTAAAATCAGAGTCTCTGACCACAAGCAGGCCAGAGACAAATAACTATGGAATTTCAAAACTCCTGGAAGCAGCAGGAGAACAATGCTTCGTTTACCAACGAAAGAACGTGACCAGTGCAGAGATGGGCTTCCTTTGGAGCCACCAGGGAACACTCAAGGGTGATCATCGCTTGGTAGATACCATCAATCAAGATAACCAAAGTCACCAAGGAACTTATATCTGAATATGCAACTTCCCCTGAGACGTCAGCGCCTGCCACTACTCAGGAAACAGCGATTGTCCAGCCCTGCACAGTGAAAGAAACTGTCATACATATGTGAGGTTACAAAGGAAATCGGGGCATCTCTGCCTCAGGCATAAAAACTGAATAAAACAGCCCCGCTGGAAGTGGCATTCATGAACAGAGGGAGATCCCCTGTGACAGAGGTCGGATCCAGGTTCACCCAGTGCCGATCCCAGGCTCAATGCTGTCTCTTTGACTGTGGTTTTTGAAGAACCTATTTTGATCATGGAAATAAAATCTTTCGCATTTATTAATTTGGATTTCTGTCTGATCATTTATAACAGTCTTCAACTTCTGGTGTCCATTTTAGGTGGCTATTCTTCAACCCTGGCTTTTGGGTAAATGCAATGTTGTTGTTTTGCCTAACTTCTGTTTTGTCAGCCTTGCAGAGCTGAGCTGGCATCCTGCTTGCAATTTGTTGCCTGCTTGACTTCTGTTTGCCTGACTTACATCCTTTATTTGTTTCTCCAAAGCTGTGCTGTTGTGTTCCACTGTCCTTGATAAGAGTAAATGCTGTGCTATTCTACTGCCCTTATCAACATCAGGAGAGCACAAGTTTCTGTTCATTTCTGAACAAGCAAGATATAGCTGTGAAAGTTCTTGTGTCAGCCTAAATCCCTGACAAAGCTTTGGCTGAATATTCTTTCATTTCAAAATCTGCAGTTTATGTGAGTTGATGCAGGAGATCAGTAGTAATGAGGCAACTACTCCCTCCATTCAGGTCTGTAGTTAGAAATACTAAGACAGTATTGAAACAGTATTGTATTTTAATTCAATTAATTATCTTTCAAGATTTATAGAAAAATTAATTGTTCACTACAAAGTGATAAAACTGTCTTAAGCCAACATAACTCTTACCCATCACTTGCATAATGTGCACATTTAGTGCAGCTAAATTGAGTGTTTGCATTCAGAGGAAAGCTGGATTTGGAAAATAACAGCTAGAATTCAGTCTATCTCTGCCAGCCTCTCTACTAACTAATCCAAGTCAGATTTTCCAAAACACTATTGGTTTTTGTTGCAATCAGAGATGTTGGAACATCTCTGCATATTTGCCTTCAGCCCTCTCTGAGGAGGGAATATCTGCCAGAGATACAACTTCGACAAAACTGAGTCCCCATCAAAGCATCTAACAGAGCTGGAAGGCTGCTGGAATTGGTCTGATTCCGCAAGGAGTTTAAAATCTCACCTTTTCCTCTCTGACAGTTCTTGTGACAGCACAGAAAGAAGCATGCCATGTATATGCTGCTTCAGTGCAGATGAAGGGAGCCTATTCCATTGATGTTCCCACAGGAGACTAATTTGATTGTTGAGGGCTTTCCTAGTTGATGGATGCCTTGTTTCCACTGAGCACCAGGAAGGGCCAATAGGGCTCAGGTGACAGGCAGTGAAGAACCTGGGGATGATTCTGAGAAGACACCTCTGCCTTCTGTTGCAGTAGTCGTGGGAAGAGTGGGTTACAAGCATAGCTATGCCATCCTTGCATCCCCAGGCCTCACCAGGTTTGTTCAGATCTACTGGCCAGTGAGATTCATTTTCCATGCCTTTCCACTTTGATGCAGAGAGCAAAGCTTGCCTGGCAGCTCCTGGCTGGAGCCTGTACTCCTGCAGGGGCTGCCTGCAGCTCTGCTTTGCCAGCATGGATTTCTCCTGCTGGCTCCATCTGTCCAGCATCTCTCCAGGCTACACAGGTGATGACTCCTCACTTTCAGTCCCAGCCAGGATATGGAGCAGCATGCTACACCATCCAGAAAGCTCCCTGAATGCTGTGCCTTGGCTCATAGCAGCTGCTCAAAGAACTGCTACAAAAGGCTGCTCCTCCCCCAAGACAGAGACTGTAATGCTGAGAGCAGGGGGCAATGCTGCTCTCCACAAACCTCATTGCTTTGTATCATGGCCCGTGGGTCACTTGTGTCTTTCTGAGTCTTTCATGAAAGCAGAAGAGTTGAAAGGAGCACTCTTCTTGTTTCATTGGCATGTTGAAAACACCTTCCACACCATCACTGCACATCTGTCATGTTGACCATTTACTGAGGACACTTGAGGGGCAGTGCAGCTCATGGTGTAAGTGGGGCCAGGCTGAGGCTGACTGCTCAGTGCTCTCAAGGCAGACAACTCTGTGTAGGCTGGCTGGTTTGTTGGCACAGACCATCTTTGAAGGAACCACACACCTGTCCAGAAGCCAAACACAAAAGATACTTCAGCTTCTTTTCAGCAAAACTTCATTTCTGCCTGAGCTAGACCCTGCTCCAGACACAGCAGCTGGGAACACTGGCTCTGTGTGTGAAAATAGGAGTAGTTCCCTGTCTTTCAGCCTAGAAAATAGACATCAGATTCCTTTTTTCCATTACAAATCCATGCCTTTCCATCAGTAAGCGTTTACTTGTTTAGTGATTTCTTTTGGTGTTCACTTCCTTGTAAGTATTAATGGAAACTAAAGCAGTGAAAGCTCAGCATGCCTGAAAGTACATCTCCATGTTAGAGATGTGCAGTGGAAGCAATGGAAAATGTGGGAATGTGACTGATGGAATACATTTTTTCACATATCTTTTTCTGAAAAATCTTTAAGTGGGACAATGCCACCAGGGTTACAGTAAAGGGGAAGAAAATCTTCATAAGACACCTGTGGTATTGTCAGGTTCAAAAGAGCAGGCTGAGGAAGCAGCCAAAACATCCAGATTAAAGATATACATATAAATGTGTATGTATGTAAATGAATGGCTAAGATTATACATATGTTATCTATGATATGTTAATGATATATGACATATATGTTATATGTAAAATATATATCAAACTGATGTAAATGGATATAGAATTAACTCAGTGCATAGTCCTGGAAACTGAGTAGTTTGGGTAGGAGCTTTGGATTGGAAATATACTCGATGTTTGTAAAATAATTAGTGAATTAAAACATTAATGATAGAAGACATCCTCTTCTATGCATGGTACAGTGTAATAAAAAAACTGATTAAATGCTTACTAAAAAGAAATTTACTTTAGATACAATTTTCTGAAGCTCAGTCATACCGGAGCACTTGCTTCTCTACAGCAGACCTGTGTCACAAATTTTGTCCCTGATGTAGCTGGGCAGGAAACCTCCTGTTTCTCACAGGGCTCAGAGCAGGCTCTGAAGCAGGCAGTTGTGAGCAGTGGTGTCTTTCTGGGCAGGAAGGTTGGGATGAAACTCCCAGCCCTCTGCCCAGCTGGGTGCCAAATGTGGGCAGGGGGACAGACACACCCCAGGACGAGCTGCTGGACAAGGATGTGATGAAAAATTTCTCTGAGGTGCAAAGTCAAGATAAACTCCATCTCTGTCTGCTAATTATCCAACAGCACTGAGGTTCATGACTAGAAAAAATCCGTAAGGTTTTCAAGAAGACAGATGAAGCCTTTGCAATGCTGTTTACTCCAAAACAGCTTCAGGCAATTCATTGGCTGAGATTTTTCTTTATGTGGAATGAGTCAGCCATAAAATCTGTTTCAAACTGAAGTAAGTAGAAGAAATCTTGAGACAAATTGCTTATAAGAAGAAATTGCTTGCACTAGATCATACTCCTTTGTTGAAGACTAAACAACCATTAGTCATCTACCTGCTTATGCAACCACAGGATAAAATGCCCTTGATAGGAGGGGACAGGGACATGGCAAACGCCATTCCACTTTTCAAAAGGGATTTGAGGAATCACTGATTTTACCACCTCTGTCAGGCAAACATATGGAAGCTATTCCAGAGAATGTGATTGATAGAAAGATGGAAAAAAAATCTGGCAGAAATAGTGATGAATCATGATGATTTTATAGAGGGGGAAGTGCTTCAGTGTTGAAGCAGAGAGACTGGAGGTCCCCAGTAAGTGAGGGCAGGGCTCCATCTGGGTGCCAGGAGACAGCAGAGTGCCTGGCACAGAGTCCTGTCCCCTCCACCATGCCAGGCTGCTGCTCCCTGGCAGCTGTTCCCACTGACTGCTCCACAAAAGCAGTGGGTGGTGGCATCGTGGGGTGCCCCATGTGCTGCTCGGGAGAATTGTGAGTGGGCAGAGGTGGGGCATGGAGTGATGTCCCCTTACCTGCAGCTGTCAGTACGGAGTCACTGGCCAGTGTTATAGATGAGTAATACGATGACTGGCTCTCACAGTTAGGGGATGAACACTGTGAAAAATGCATGTATTTTATGATTGGCTTTTCGCAAATATTAAAATGAATATTATATGTGTTGTGTTAGAAAGTAATGCTGTATTAATTCTCTTAAGTACTGTGTTTAATATAGTTTTAGGTTATAAAAATTGTTAAAATAGAAACTATGCTATGTAAGATGCTTTGTGTAACAGAAAGGGCTTGCAGCGAGATAGCAGCCACAGGACACCTTAATCTTTCAGAGAAAGGGAATTTATTGCCTTCTTATCAGAAGAAACTAACTTCTTCCCAGCTTGGAGGCGCTGCTAGGATTAGAAGGAAGAAGTTGACAATGACCAGACAGAATCCTGTATTTGAATGGAATTTATGCATCATGTATGAAGTGTATGAATATGCAATGGACTATTGTTCTTAAGGGTTAATCCTTTGTTAGCAGGGGTCCTTTTTCAGGCTTGTGATGCCCAGAAAAAGGCACCCAGATGTCCGTAACTCTTTGCTTTTATTATCTCATATTGTCCTAATTCAATTTGTCAGAATTGTCCAAATTGTTATTTCTCTAATTGTGTTACTATTCTTTTAAACCATTTTATTACTATTAAACTTTTAAAAATTTTAAAAACAAGTGATTGGCGTTTTTCACAAATACTGTGTGTATGTTAAGAGAAGTTTTATTGATGTATGGTTATGTTATTGTGATCTGTTTTTTGGATGTCCTCTGTTCTCCCCATAGTCCCCTTTTCCCCCTCTGTATTGTTGCCACTGATCAGCCCAGGTCATCAGGGTGCAGAGGGAGGGCAGGTACTCGTGCCCCTTGCTCGGGCCATTTGTGAACAGGGGACGCTTGTTGCTAGGGTGGCGTGGCATGACAGCACCCGGCCTCCAATCAAGTTTCAAGAAATTAGTTTCCACCAATGGACGGTGAAGAATAGTTAATTGACAAACTTTGGGAGGGGCCAGGGTTGCCTAGGGCAACCCCCAGGGGTATAAAAGGCAGAGCAGCCATTTTGTGGGTGAGCACATGGCAGGCGGTCACAGGCTCCCAGTGCTCTGCTGTGTTTCCTTATTCAGTCCTTTGTTGTATTTGTTAAGGTTTAATAAACCTTTTAAAATGTAAAGTGAGCAGTCGTTTCTCACACCAGGGAGAAACCAGTGACTCCTGACCAAAGCAACGCAAATGAGATTTGAAAATGAACCCTGAATTCCAGAGAAAGTTGGAAACTTCTGTTATATATAGTAGAGATAATTCATGCTATAGAAGTAGATATGTATGTGTGTAAAATATTGCAAAGGTCCAAAAGTTATGTTTCTAACCATTCTGGCTGGGAGCAATGTCTTATTCCTATTGTAACCAGTTCCTGGACAGCGTTAAGATGATATCAGGTCTGTTACCGTATGAATGGATTAGTCCCCAGCTATTATGGGGGATTTCCTCCAGTTCCTGCATTTGGGAGATACCATTGGGACTTTCCTGGAATGGAATGTCTGGAGGAGCACAGGAGACACGAGACACGCACCTGGAACATGACTTGCACCTGGAACTTCATCGCGGTACTCAGAAACTGGTACATGTGAATACAGCCTCTGCCTGGACACTCAGACATTTGGCTTCATCTCTGAGTTCACTTTTGTCTGTTTCTACATCTGTATTGATTCAACTTCACATGCGAAGGAACACAAAGAAATATGCGGTCACCCCTGCCCCAGGCAGAATAAGCTGTATATAAGCTGGCTGCTGGAAGCACTCGGGGTGAACTCCTGGGGAAACGCTGTCACTCTGTCACTGGACCCGAGTTCACCCAGCGCCTGTGCCTGGGACAGATGCTGCCTTGGCTGTGGTGGTTTTTCCAAAATTCTATATTTTTTGTTATCGATCTAATAAATCTTTGTTAATTTTTTCATAAATTTGGCTACAGATTCGATAATTTATAACACTTCCTTTTACTTTCCCATTCTCCATTTGGTTTATGCAATATTTTGTCCCAGATGCTGCTGCCAGCAGTGTAAACCACAACAAGACTTGTCAGAGAGCGTAACTAGTAGAGCAGCATTAATAATATGATTAGTGAATGGGTGACAGTCTCTAGATTGCAAAAAGGCCTTACAACAAAACAAGTATTTTCCTTTGCTTCTTTTAATGCTAATGGTCTTCCCTCTGTTGTTGTTCTTTTTGGTTTTTTAAAGCTGTAGTTCCAACCTTGGATTAAGAGAGTTGGCTGAGCACGGCTGCCTTCTACCTTGCCAGTCAGGCTTGTGTTTGGAGACAAATTCTAGGAGAAAAACGCTCTAAAATGAGTGTTTTTCTCTAAAGAGAGTGGGCTTTAATAATTCCCTTCTGCCAATGAGAGAAATGGATACCAGGGGATGAAAGTGTTAAAAAAAAAAGAAAAGTAAAACTGTTTATTAACAAAGCAAGATACCCAAAAAGCACAGGAAAAAAAGGAAATGGAACCTTATACCCCGCCCTCACCTCGCTGCCTGTCTTTGTGAGGGGAGGAGAACAGAGCTCACAGCAGCTGAGAACCTGTTGGGTTTCTGGCATGAGTGTTCTCCTCGCAGCAGGCAAAGTTGGTGGAGTTCAATGTCCTTTTTCTGGCTTGGTCTTTCCGAGAGGCCAGAGCTGCCCTGCAGGCTCCCCTGGCTGAAGAAAAAAAAACAAACAAAAAAACCCCACACCCCAAACTAAACCAAACCAAAAAAAAAAGCAAAACCAAAACAAAACAAGAACCAAAACAAAACAAACAAACAAAACCAACAAAAACACAAAAAAATCAAAACTGAAAACCCAAAAATCAAAACAAGACAAAAACAACAAAAAAAGCTGCCGAAAAGATTTACCAGGGAAAAGCCTCCAGGCCAGGGGAAGGGAAATAAAACAAACAAAAAACCCCAGAAGCTTCTTGCCTAAATTGGTGAAAATTAATCCAGAAAAAAAAGCCAAAAAAGTAACGAAGTAACAATCATTGTAGTCCCCAGCCATGCCAGACAGAGCTTGAACAGGGCCCACAGGAGCCCAAGGCTCCCAGCCCAACCCGCCAGCTCCAAGGGAAAGCTACAGCAGTCGTTTTCTGGGCATTAAGCAGGAAGTTAGGAAATAAAGCAGCATTATAAAATCACCCCACGACAGTTTCCCAGCACACCAATGAAATCCTCTTGAGTCACAGGATGGGAAAACAGCTCGCACAGGTTACTACTGCAAAGTGGTAACTATGAGCAGTTTTAAGCTCTGGTGGGCACAGCTGTGGGCAAAGGGAGCTGCCACCCAATACCAACCCCAGTTTTCTAATTCCCTGGCCTCTTTTCTCCCAACACATGTGGTCTTTTCCTTCAATTCCCCATAAGTATCCCTGTAATATTCCAATCTTGCCTGTAAAAACCCTAGTCTAGTCTTGGATGAAAAAATAGTTTATAGATTTGTCCAGGACTTGTGAGCAATTAATGAATGGGTGACTGTACCATAGTCAGTAGTTCCTGATCCTTCAGCAATGATAACCCTGTTGCTTTGGCTAGTGCCAAATGGTTTACAGCAATTGAGTTGTGTGAAGCCTTTGTCCTATTTCTGCACATCTGGAATCTCAGTATGTTTTTGCCTTCACCTGGGAAAGGAAAAAATTCATATAGACTAGATTCCAACATACCTGGTGGTTGTGTTATAAAATGTGTGGTCCACATAAAAGAAAGTAGAGTTATCAGTTCATAGGTTTACCTGTGCCTAAATATACTCTTCTGCCTCATTATCATCCTACACCAAAGGCTCTTGGTATGCACAGAACTATTACCAAGCCCCCTTTCCTGCTCAGTGCAGCCTGAGGTTATGGCCCTGTGAGCCATCAGGCTCCCCTCCGAGTTCTGTGCCCCAGCTCAGTGGTGTGCAAACCCCACCACACAGTTGTCTTGTGGTCCAGCAGCCATGGAGGACCTTTAGAGGGGCCATAGGCCAAAACTTCACATGGGCTAATACTTAGCACTCAGCAAACAAAAGCTGTGGTGAAACCTGGGTAAGCCCCACATAGTTCTGTGTGAGGCAAAGAAATTATTTTACACATTGCAAACCCTGGGGAATGTGAGGGGTGTCTCCTTGTCGTTCCAAGATGAAATACATCACTCCTGACCCATGTACCAAAATTTCTGCAGAGATGGATCTTCCCTACCAGGTGCTGGAAGACTGCAGGTAAGCAGGCAGCTGGGAGGGGACACAGCCAGGACTGCTGACCCTGACTGGCCAAATGGCATCAAGCTCAGCAATAAAAGCTAAAGGAAACAAGCCAGTGAAGCCCAACTGTTGTCTGTATTGGAGGGTGAAGTGAACTTAATAGGGCACAAGTGCCAAAACCAGTCCAAAGGCCTGTGTATCCTTGGCACAGAGTATGTCAAGGGATGGTAATTCAAGGACCCAAAGGGGTACTGTATAGTAAAATCAGGCAACACCAACATCTGGGAATCATTGGCATCCGACTCCAAGGCTTTTGAATGCTGAACACTCACTTTATTAAAACTATATTATATTACATTACAACTATATTAAAGAGATACATACTATACTATATAGTACTATACTATATGATATATACTATATGATATATACTATATCATACTTACTACTAACTACTGAAGGATACTAAAGAAAACTCATGACTCTCTGCCCAAGAGTCAGGACACAGCTTTTTGTGATTGGCCAAGGAAACAAAACAATCCTCAGCAGAATCCAATTACCAAATTCATTCAGGTAAATAATCTTCCAACACATTCCACATGCGCAAAACAACAGGAGCAGCAAATGAGATAAGAATTGTTTTTTCTTTCTCTGAGGTTCCTCGCTGCGATTCCCAGGAAATATCCTTGGGAAGTTGTGCCTGCTTGCTCTCTCTTAAGAGAGCTGTGGCTACAGTACTGCTGGGTCTTTGATGTAGCTGCTGTTGGTACAGAGAAAATTAGGCAGCTGTCTCTCTTGCCTGGACTCTTGGAGGATGCCTCTGTTGTGGGGTTGCTGTGAGGTTGAAGAAGAGCAGCTGATGATGGCGGCAATAACCCACAGTCTGACACTCCCTGGTTCCCAGCAATGAGCTGGCTGTCAGCTGGAGAGACAAGGAGTGATCAGCAGAACCCACTCACTCTTTAACCACTGCCTATGGCCACTGTTAAAATTTGGTGGAGTGGGAAGATAGAGGTGGGCTCTCATCACCTCGACAGTTGCAACACTACCATGTGTTGCTGTCCCACATGTGCTGGAGCTCCAGTACCAACTAGAGTCCAAGCAGCCCAATGGAATGCCACAATTGATATTGCCCCTCTGTCTATCTCAGTCCTTGGGGCAGCAGAGAGCAAGCCACAGTTTGCTGTTATGTGAAGGGGTATCCAACACATCTGGAATTGACTGTCCTAGGGGTAGAAGCACAGCCTTACCATTTGTCATGGACTTATTCAGGCTGCACTGGAACTGGTTGATGCTCCTGAATGTCTGTGTCATGCTGATCACTTCATCATTACAGATGCAGAACAAGGGCTGAGACCACTTCTCCTCCAGACCTTGATGAGGGGACTTGGGGTTTGAAACCACAGGAATCCAACACTGAATACACTGACCAGGAGCAGAGAGTCCCTGAATCTGACTAGGAGGGTGAAAGGATGCCCGCAGTTACTGCACCATGTGGATTCAATTGTTTGCCAATCAGATCCACGGAGTACAGGGCTGCAGGGATACAGAATATGCCCTAATGCCATCAGGATATAAGGCCTTCACCCTTTGGGGCAGTGCTTGCATGGGCCCAGCCCCTCGATGCCCAGCAGTGTCATGTCAGTGTTATAGATGAGTAATGTGCTGGTTGGCTCTCACAATTAAGGGGTGAATATTACACATAGGTTAAGAGAAGTGTTGTAGATGTATAGTTATGTTATGTAGTGAGAGTCCTATGTGTTGGATAAGTGGGTCCTAGTTATTCCAAATGAGCCACAGCTGTGAAGTCCTTAGTCGGGCAGCAGCTGTGGCTTGCAAAGATAACTGGGATAAAAGGGGGTGGGTTGAGAGCCCAGGAGGAGGCCCTGTGAAGCCATGAGGAGCTGCACAGCAGAGAGGAGCTGCATGGTAGAAAACCAGCTAGAAGGTATGGACTTTAAGAATATCATAACAAGAGTATGGGACTCTAGAAATATGAAATACAATAAGATAGCAACAATAATTGGTGACCCCGATGTGATGGAGGTATGCAGCCTGAAGAGCTGTGGAAAATAGGACAGCCTGAGAGCTGTAGCAGCCTGAAGAGCTGTGGAAAATAGGACAGCCTGAGAGTTGTAGCAGCCTGAAGAGCTGTGGAAGATTGTGTGTATTGTTCTTGTGTGGTGTGTGAGGCCTTTGAGTCTTGGGATAAAACATGTATTGTAAAGGAAATGAATATATTGTACTTGAATATCTATATTGTATTTGAATACATCTGTTAGTAATAGAAAAAAGGGGGAAATGTAGTGAGAGTCCTATGTGTTGGATTAGTGGGTCCTAGTTATTCCAAATGAGCCACAGCTGTGAAGTCCTTAGTCGGGCAGCAGCTGTGGCTTGCAAAGATAACTGGGATAAAAGGGGGTGGGTTGAGAGCCCAGGAGGAGCCCCTGTGAAGCCATGAGGAGCTGCATGGTAGAAAACCAGCTAGAAGGTATGGACTTCAAGAATATCATAACAAGACTATGGGACTCTAGAAATATGAAATACAATAAGATAACAACAATAATGTTACTGTAATATGTCCTCCCACAGTCCTCTTTCTCCTCCCCCTTGTATTGTTGTCACAGGATGGCCTCAGTATTTGGGACATTTGGAGAGGGTCAGCTTGTTACTATGGTGCTATGGTGACACCTGATCTCATATCAAGATCTAAGAAAATGATCTCCACGACTGGAAGGTGAGGAAGGAGTCGACAGACAAGACTTGGGAGGGGCTAACAATATAAAAGGCGGAACATCCACATCCATTTTTCAGATGAGCATGTGGCAGTTTAGCTCCATGCTCCCAGCACTGTAATTTTTCCTTATTCAGTCTTCTGCTGTATTTTTGTTAAGGTTTAATAAACCTTTAAAATTTTAAAAATGAGCATTGTTTCTCATTGAGAGGAATGACGGATTTGTCTTTACAATCAATCTGTGGATCTGCTGGTAGATAAAACTAGCACTGAAAGATAAAAGAAACAATGGGAAGGATTCCACTGATTGATGAACAGAAAAAGATATTTGCCTTTACAAACAAATTGTAGGATTACTGATAAATACAACTGGATAATGAAAGATGAGAGAAACAATGGGGAAAACCCCTAAATTACATAAAAATTAAAAAGGGGGGGGGGTGTACATTAGAGGAAAATCTTTGGTATGAGGCATTCTGGGAAGTCTGTACCTCCCAAGTACCTCAGCCACAGGGGAAAGAGAGAAGGGAAATGCAGCTGGGAAATTGAGATAAAAAAGGAGTCTGAGTCCTCCAAAAGCTGAGAAACCCCAGGGGGATGACCCATGGCCTCTCTCTTTATTTGAATAAAGTAAAAAAGACTCCTCTGTCTCCTTTTTGGACATAAACCTCTGATGTTTGTGGATTGATATTTTCTCCCAGATGATTTTGGGGAGTCGTCTGGGAGAAAACCTTGTCTCAGTGACCCTAGGAGATTGTGATAGAGAAACGTGCTCTGATACAAGTTCAGCAGCTCAAATCAGTTCTCCTGGGACCATTGGGGCGATTGCAGGTCAACACCCCAGGGACAGCAGAGGACTAAATAACGAAAAAGAAGAGGGGGAGAAAAAATTCCCCAGGGAAAAAACTGCAGACGAAAATTGTGATTAAAAAATTGCACATGTGTGTGAGAGTCCAAGAGTATGCTTAGAGTGCGTGTGAGACTTGAGAGAGTTACCAGATACAGAGGGGCTCAAGAACACCTGAGGATGCCAGGTGTACAGTTACTGGATTTGGGGGTGCTCAAGAACACCTGGGGACACCAGGTTGAGGGTCACTGGATTTTGAGGGGCTCAAGAATACCTGGGGATGCCAGGCCAAGGGTCACTGGATTTTGGGGGGCTCAAGAACCCCTGGGAGCACCAGGTTGAGGGTTATTGAATTGAGGGGGTGTTTGACTGTGCTTGTGTGAACGGCAGGGTCTCAGAAACAGTGTCAGGAGGCCAGGTGGGTAGCAGCAAGCTGGGACCTGGCCCAATAACTCCCAACGCTCACCGGCCCAGAGGAAGCAGTGGCGGCGCTGCCGAAGGTCAGAGACAGGCTGGGCTGTGCAGGGTCTCGGAGGCCTTAGGCGGGAGCCGTGTGAGTGATGGCCAGCGGGGACCCAGCACAGCAGCTCTAGGCAACTACTAACTGTGCTGGTTTGACCAGGAAATGGGAGTTCTGGGATCCTGTAGCCAAACCAATGGGTGCTCAGATTTTAATATTGGCACCTGATGTAGCCAGTGAGGTTCAGACACACCTCTGAGAACACACAGGGGTTAAAAACCAGACCTGCAGCCCTCAGAGGCTCTCTTGGGATTCAAGGGAAAGAGGTCGGATCTCCCTCCCCCGTTCAGCTGCTGCTGCTGGGCAGGGGAGGGGCAGCCATGTGCTAGGCCTGGGCCTGGACAGAGATGGGGGGTGAGGAGGCCCTTGAGGATGGAAGGGTGGAGGAGCAACAAGAAACATCAGGCAACCACCCACCCCCCTGGAGAGAGAGAGGGAGAGCCAGCCTCTGAATTTGATAGCAGCCGGCCCAGGAGGAGAAGGGGGGGGAGGCAGGGGAGCGTGGGAGTGCCGGAGCTCTCGGACAGGCAGAGACTGAAATTTTTAACCCTTTTCTTGTGTGATTGAGACCTGACAAAGCAAAGGGAGATGACCCATCCTTTGATCAGCATCGAACTCCGATTTATTGATCCAACATGCACATTTTATAACCGTGTTAATTAAGTTCATACGTATTGCAAAACCCGAGCTCATCATTGGCTACAGATTACACACCAACCCTTCCTTTTGTTTTCAATACCTGTGGTTTGTTATTGAGACCAAGACTTGTTTTTCTCATCCTGTTATGAACGGTTCTCAAGGCCTCCATGTTTGTCACTCTGCTTTCCCATAACTATCCAAGGACAAGGTATTTACTTGTTATTAAAAAACAAGCCTGAGAGCTCTGCTGTTTACAGGAACGTGCTTGAGAATTTGCTGCTTACAGCTGCCTTTTACTTTTCAATCAGCTGTATATGATTATGGCATGTCTGAACAAAACTCTATAAGCCATGTCTGAACAAAATTCTCCAACAGAGACCTTGCAAATGCTGATCCTCCTGGAGCTGAATGCGAAGAGAGATAAGAGATGAGATAAGAAGGGATAGGCCACGAGGGAAGTGGAGAAGACTCTTGAGTGGGAGGAGAGATGATGGTGTGGCCTTTTGGCTGGACTTTTCTTGTGTGGCCATAGAACCTTTTTTTTTTCCTGTGACACAGAGACTGCATTTAGGGGAAGGCAGTGCCTAAGAACCAGGAGGGTTCAGTGTGGGGACCCCTTGGCCCCAGGGGGTGGAAAATTTGGGGGGGACAGATGTCCCGAAGGAGAGACTGGGCCTTTCTTTGGAGTGAGACAAGGCATCCTTGAAAGACAACCCTAGAAGCAGCTCTGCTCCATGCACAGTGGGGAGAGCACTGGGCATGGAAGGAAGGTGTCACAATGGCAAAGGATTTCCGGGCAGTGCTGAGTGACATGGAAACACATGAGGTTTCAACGTGTTTCCAGGGGATGCCTATGGTGCAAGAAGGACTCCTCTCCTCTTCATGAACTGAAGATTGAGTATTCTAAAGGGTGGTGCTGGACTGAGAGTTGGTTATTTGGGGAAATGTATTGCATTGGGAAATTTGGTGGTGGGGGAGGAGGAAAATGCTTTTGTAAGGTTTTCATTTTTTCCTTATGGTATTTTTTTCTTCTTTTCTTGTAGTTTACTTAATAAAGTTTTCTTTATTTCTAAGCAGGAGCCTGCTTTGCTTGTTCCTGGTCACATCTCACAGCAGACACCAGGGAGAGGGTATTCTCATGGGGGCACTGGCATTGTGCCAGAGTCAAACCCTGACACTAACCCAGAGGGCGCGGAGGCGATGGTGGTGGTGCTAGGTGTGGTTCATGTGTGGTACTGCTGAAGATTGGAGGCTGACCCAGTGTCAGGAAGACTATCGCTTGGAGGGTCCTGCAGGCTTTCCCAAGCGGGAACAGCGGATTGCTGTTTCCCAACTGGAGAAACACCAGTGGCACCAGGTCCATTGAGGGGCCCCAGCAGGGACCCAGCACAGTAACTTCCAGTTTTCGCCAACCCAGTCTGAGGGTCAGGTTGTGTCTTATAAACCACAGGCTTTGCTAGCTCAGTGGCAGCAGCACAACTGCTGGGGGTGTCAGAAGCTAGCCTGGTTGTCCTGGGGTCTCAGAGAGTGCGGAGCTCACTGGCTTGGTGGCACAGGTGCGACCACTGGGGTCAGGAAGTGGCTTGGTTATACCAGTGTCTTGGAAACTGCGGAGGTTGCTGGTGTGGGGGCTTCTCAGTGACTCACCAGAATAAAGCTGAGTGGACGCAGGGAGGGCGCTTGGCCATGCTGGCTTCCCTGCGGCATCCAGCAGCATAAAGCCATGGGGCCGGGGCACTGAAGCCCAGCAGTGTTGTCCCTGGCATGGCCAGTTCAGCAGGGAGGGGACGGTGGCTTGGGGGTGCAGGGAATGGTTGCATATGGCACAACTGGTGATCAGGGCCCCTTAGCCGGGACCTCAGAGCTGTGGGCTCACCTGTACAGGGCTGCACACAGCAACTTGAGTGTGCTGGGAGCAGTGGCACCCAGCAGGGCTGGCCCGGGAGCAGCAGGCTGCAGACACTTTTTTTTCAATGTCTGCTGGGCTGGAGCCATGCGAGTGCAGTGGACCATGTGGTCAGCTCGGCGATTGCTTGCAGTGGTGTGCTGGGAACGGGGGCTGGGGGTGCTGAGACATGGAGGCTTCCCCACAACCTGTCAGCATGAAGCCGCACGAGCAGGGACCATGGGAGCGGCTCGGCAGCTGCTTGCACTGCTGTGCCAAGGGTCCGGGATGCCAAGCCCAGGTGGGAGAGGAGTGGCAGAACTGACCCAGTGGCACAGGGGTCCCTGAACCATACGCAGGTTATTTGCTTTTGTTTTCAAGAAGAAAGTAAAGCTTCTTTCTTTTGCCTGCCTTCCTTCCTTCCTTCCTTCCTTCCTCTCCCATTTTCTTTCTTCCTCCCTTCTTCCCCCCTCTCTCCCTCTAATTGGGAAGGTGGGCCTTGTAGTTGACTGTCAGGATGGGATTGGGAGCCAGTAAGGAGAAGGAAGAAGTGATGAGATACGAACAGATGCACCCACAGATAGTCCACTGAGAAAGAAACTAGCCTAGTGGAATTATGACCCTAGCTCCAGAGATAAGGACAAGCACATGGCAGTTTAGTTCCATGCTCCCAGCGCTGTAATTTTTCCTTTTTCATGTGAGAAATGACACTCACTTCTAAAATGTCAAAGGTTTATTAAACCTTAACAAAAAATACAACAAAGGACTGAACAAGGAAAAATTACAGTGCTGGGAGTCTCCATAACTAGCACCCATGTGCTTGTTTTAAAAATGGATACTCTGCCTTTTATACTCTTAGCCCCGCCCAAAGTTTTGTCAGTCAATTCTTTCTCTGTTGTCAATTGGTGATTACTTTCTTACATTTTGATTGGAGGCCAGGTGTTGTCATGTTGCACCTCCTGGTAACAAGCCCTCCCAAATGCCCTCACTACCGAGGCTATTACAAGGGGGAGGGGAAAGAGGTCTATGGGAGGAGATATTACAGTAACATCACTATACATTTACAAAACTTTTCTTAACATACACATAATATAAATCTCTTAATTGTGAGAGCCAACCATCACATTATTCATTTGTAACATGCTGTCTTCTGTACTTTTGTTAAGGTTTAATAAACCTTTGAAATTTTAAAAGTAAGAGTAGTTTCTCACATCAGGATCCATGTGGTTGCTGAGAATGGGGATCTTCCATTTTGCTCCATGAGAAGTCCTGCTGCAGCTTGGTTTGAAGAGAGAACCCTGAGTGAACAGGGAAAAAAGAGACAGTAATGTTAACTTTTTTATACATAAATAAAGGTTACATGACAATTGTAAGGTATGTGAGCCTTGTGATAATGTATGGATGTGAACAATGCATATTTTATTATTGGCTTTTTGCAAATATTAAAATGAATATTATATGTGTTATGTTAGAAAGTTATGCTGTATTAATTTTCTTAAGTAGTATGTTAAATAGAGTTTTAGGGTATAACATAATGTTAAAATAGAAACTATACTATGTAAGATACTTTTTTAAAAGAGAAGAATGAGGTACTCGTGCTGAGATAGCAGCCACAGGACACCTGAATCTCAGAGAAAAAAACTTTGTTGCTCCCTTATCAGAAGAAATGAACTTCTTCCCGCCTTGCTCAGCCATGGAGATTCCGTTAGGATTCAGAGGAAGAAGCTGACACTGACCAGACAGAATCCTGTGTTTGAATGGAATTTATACATCATGTATGAGGTGTATGCATATGCAACAGGCTGTTGCTTTTAAGGGTTAATTCTCTGTTAACGGGGGTCGTTTGTCAGGCTTATTTTGCCCAGAAAGAGGTACCCAGATTGTCCATAACTCTTTGTTTTTATTGTCTTGTATTGTCCTAATCCTGCTTGCCAAAATTTTTATTACTATAATATTATTACTATCTTTATAACCATTTTATTACTTTTAAACTTTTAAAATTTTAAAAACAAGTGATTGGTGTTTTTCACAAGGATATCAGAAAAATGAATCTACAAACACCAGAGGTTTATGTCCAAAAAGGAGACAGAGGAGTCCTTTCACAGTATGCGAATAAAGGCAGAGGCCATGGGGCATTCCCCATGAGGTCTCTTAAAATTGTTAGAGGACGCAGCCTCCTTTTTATCCTAATTTCCCAGCCACATTTCCCTTCTCTCTTTCCCCATTGGCTGAGGTACTTGAGAGGTACAGACTTCTCAAAATGCTTAATACTCCCTTCTAATATACCCCCCTGTTATGAACAAAAATTCGGTTAATATTTTTTTGTGAGAAAAAGTTACAAAAAGGCAGCCAGATCACTGTAGCTGCCGAAGTTCTGCGTGTTTTGTTATTGTAATCACGGGTCGTTGTGGCTAATCGCTCCTTTTGTATTAGCAGAGCCACGCCCGAGGCTAAGTTGTACCTTTCCCAGAATAGTGAAGACACCTGAGAGGGTGGGGGGGGTTATGCAAAGTGACTCCAAGACCAGCATGCTGTGTGGGTCCCCCGCTTCGAATGTATTGAGAAGACCCCAAAAACAACGAGCCAAATAAGAGTTGAGAGACTCGAGTGATGTCTGGATGTGAGGAGCGGAGCACTGGGCCTGCAGAGATGCTGGAAACCTTCATTGTTCCTCACCCTGTCTTCGAGAGCCCCCGAGCCAGGTCTGGGAGGGGAGCGAGAGTCCGATCGAACTAATAACTGAGGGGGATACCACGCCCTGAAGGCTCCCACGAGGACCGGATCCCCCAGCCCTGGCCCTAGTGGACAGAGCTGTGCGTATCCTCCTCCTCTGAGTCGCCCTGGGAGACACCACGGGGACTGCAGCCCTGGCGAGCTGCCCTATCCTGAGCTGATCACTTTTAATAAAGGCATTAAAAGGAGAAGAAGTCTCCTGGCCCTGTTTATTTCACCCCCTCCCCGTTATTCTTTTTCCTCGTGTCTCTGTTCTTTCTCTCTAAGTCCAGAGATGTAGCACAGTCTTGGGTGAGTAGTAGTCTGTGTCAAATAGTGGAGTTCCTATGTTATTTATGGTTCTCCCCACTGCTTCTTTCACCTCTCTGTATCTAGCCTTATCTGCCATCAGGCACACAGGATTTTTGTAATACCACCTTGTTCTCATTCCTTTCAGGGAGAATCCACACAGGGTGAACTGCAAAGAGCTGGGAGGCAGCACAGCCACAGCTGGCAGCCCTGAGGCCACTGTGCAAGGGGACCACGGGAGCCACCTTTCCTTGTGTGATCACTGTGTGTGACTTCAGTGCTTTTGAAGTCACACATAGTGAGCACACAGGGAAAGGTGGCTCTCCATGGGCTGCTGCAGGTGAACTTCAACTTCTCTTGCTCTGCCACTGTCAAGCAAAATGTACGAGAAAGGGAAGAAGTTTTTGCTCCTCTGATCTAGCAGGTAAGGGACCGAGAGGAAGATGGGCACAGCAAGCAGACTGTGATTTGGGAAACGGGGGTCCATGAGCCAGCTTTGCAGTTTCACCTCTGCACATGTGCCTGTTGGCTCTGAGACTCTCTTGTGTAACAAATTGTTAGAGGTTAGGATTGCTCCTTTTGTTTGCTTTCTCTCAGGGAATTTTTTCCCATATGTTGCTAGGAGACAAAACTGACTGGTACTTAAGAGCGAAAAAAGAAGTTGCCGCGGTACAGAGGAAGGGTAGAGCTGTCTACTCTCTTAGGTGAGGGGTTTCTCTAGAGGGGGCAGAGATACTGGGAGATTTGGGCAGGGGGAAGGGGCTGAGCAGAGCTCCTGGCTCTCTCTGGCTCTCTCAGCATCAGAAGGGAGACAGGCTGTGGCTGCAGTAGGGAGAATTCTCCAGCACTGTGAGGCTCTGTCTCCTTCTGTCTTCTACCACGAGTGAAGCTCTGTTTATGGGAGTGGCTGTTGCACTGGGACTTTGTTAACACCCCACCTCACTAAAAAAGGACCTTCACCATCTGCTCTGGTGCCTCAGGGGAAGCCCTGGGACCCCGAGCCCCTTCCCTCTCAGAGGGAGGGTCTCCCAGCCGTGTTCGGGAGCCAGGCTGCTTTTTGCCGCTGCTCTGAGTTTTCGCTACACTGTAGCCCCATTACCCGGGCCTGCCGAGATGCCCTGTGGCTCCTGCTCAGGCTGCAGAATTTCTGCTACATCTCATTTATTACAACAGGATCTGCTTGCCTCTGCTGTTGCAGCTGCTGCCAAGGTTCCTGCTGCAGTCCATTTCTCCAGCCGGAGGTGCAGCGGGCCCGGCCGTCCCTGAGGGTTCCCAAGGCAGCCCCTTGCGCATCCCTTCCGCCAGCCCGGCCGCCATTGCCGTGCGCAGAGAGGCGGCCGAGCTCGCGCCACAGCGCCCCCTGCAGCCCCGGGGGAATCATCGCCCCGCCCTGCCCGGCCGGGAGCCACCAGCGCCCCTGCTGGCTGTGCCCGGAACTGCAGCGCAGGGGAAGGGGCCTGCAGCCGCGACAAGGCCGGCCCTGGGGCTCTGCGTCTGCTCGTCGGTGCTGCCGCCTTGGGGTTGGTTTGCCTTCTTATACACACACACGCTAGCAAGGAACTGCTATTCCTCTTCTGGTATCTCTGCCTGAAAGCCCTGTCATTTCAAAGTTATAAGAATTCAGAGGGAAGGGGGTCATATTCTCCATTGCAAGGGAGGTTCCCGCCTTCTTTGGCAGACATCTGTCTTTCAAACCAAGACACAAATGCCCTTTCCTCAGTCCTCTCCATCTGTGCTGCATTCTGCCTACCCCAGCAGCCTGACTAACCCAAATCTCTCTCTTTTTTTTTTTAAATTAGGGACCAAAGATTCATGGTATTGTGAAGGGATGTGTCCTGCAAGGCCCTGCTCTCCCCTTGGGGGCAGAACAAAGAAGAGGAAAAGATTTACATTAAAAGCACTAAGCAAATCTTTATTATGAAACTCACATCTCTTGCTGTCAGCAGCCTCCATGCAGAGAATGTGAAGACTAGAAGTCTTCCTGCCAGCAAGGGGAACAGGAATAGAGTTTGCACTGTGATATCTGGTGTTCCTGCAGTGGATAGCAATACAAGAGGTTAAAAATCACTTTGCAGGCTCCTATTTGTTTAGGTTAACATCTTAGTGCTGCACTGAACCAAGAAACAGTGCAGGCAAGTGCTGAAGAAAGGACCTGGATACCTGGCCCCTGTGGAACAGGCCATAATGAATCTGTGAGACTAGGTTGACTTTATTAGCAGTGCACCAGCTGGACTGCTTGCAGAAAGCAGAGAACACTGCAGAGAGGTGAACAGAGGGGTGACACAGGCAGGCAGATGTTGCCGCTCCCAGCTGCAGCAGGGAGTGAGGTAAAGGGGTCCATTGCCAGGGCCTCTCACGACACCAGGCCCTCGAACCATCCCTAAACATCGCTGGGCTGTGGAGCAAGGCACTGCTCCCTGCAGTGACCTGTGCTGCCTTCTCCACTGGCTGTGTTTCACAGAATCAGGAAGTAGCTGGACTTTTTAAAGGCCATCTATTCCAAGCCCCCTGCAATAAATAGGGATACCTTCCACTAGACAAATTGCTCCAAGCCCTGTCCAATTTGGTCTTGATTATTTCCACAGGTGGGCTGCCAAAGCTTCTCTGGAAAAATTGTTTTAGTACCCTCACAGTAAAGAAATACTAAAGAAACACATAAGAAACCTATTCTAAGCCTGACCTTTGGCAGTGAGAAGCCATTCCACCTTGTCCTGTCCCTCCATCCCTCGTCCCAAAATCCCTCCTCAGCTTTCCTGCAGTCCCTTTAGGCACTGGAACAGGCTCCCAGGTCTCTCTGGAGCCTCCTCTCCCCCAGGTGAGCACCCTCACCTCTCCCAGCCTGGCTCCAGAGCAGAGGGGCTCCAGTCCTGGGACCATCTCCATGACGACTTCTGCACCTGCTCCAACAGCTCCACACCCTTCTGGTGCTGGGTCCCCAGGGCTGGGGCAGCTCTGCAGGTGGGGTCTCACCTGAGTGGGCAGAGGGGCAGAATCCCCTCCTCACATGCTGCCCACACTGAACCCAGGTAACCTATGTCGCTGTAGCTAAGTGCTATCAGCACCCGCAGACTGGTCAATACTGTGGGCCAGGGGAGCAGCAAATGAACGCGGAATGGGAATAAAGATCGCGGGAAGAGCGAGACACGGCCTGGGGAAACAGAGCTGGTGCTGTCACTGTCCCTTCCCAGCCACAGCCAGGCTGAGCTGCGGCTGCCGGGGCGCAGCAGCAGCGGAGTGTGAGGGCAGGGCAAGGCCGGGCCGGGCAGCAGCAGAGCCCGCGGCGGCAGTGGAAGCGGAGCCGGAGCCAGGCCAGCGGAACGGCGCCGGCGACTCCCGGTCGCTGCAGCTCGAGCTGGAGCTGCCCGGCAAAAGCTCTTTCCACCCGAGGGCCCGGGGGCGCTCAGTCCCGGTGCGCTGCACAGGCCCTCCCCAGGCCTGGGTGCAGCGCCCGGGGAACGGTGAGATGGCGGAGCCTCTGGGATCCGCGGGCAGCGCGGGCCACGGGCGGGGCCGGTGTGCGCGGCCCCTTTAAGAGTGAGAGCATCACAGCGGCGCCAGGCACGGCGGCGGCCGCTCTACGCATGCGCACAGCCTGTCCCTGCGACTTATTCGGTGCTTCCGGCACAGGAGTAGCGTGCAGGGGCGGGGAATGGCGTTGTAGTGGGCTCGCGCATGCGCAGGGCACGACCCTGCCGTGCGCTTTGTGGCGCTGCCGGAAGCGGGTGCGGGCCGAGCGCAGCGAGCGGCGCTCCCGGTCCCGTGTGGCCGCGGCCCCGTGGCGCCGGCGGCCTGAGGGAGTGGCGCTCCCCGACATGTCTGCCGGGCTCTCGGCGCAGGTAAGACGGCCAGGCTTCCCGCCACGGCACTGTCGGGCTCGGCCCGCTTCGCCACCCGCGGGGCCTGTGGCGCGGGCGCCGCCCGGAGCCTCCCCCGCGCTGACCTCTGCGCTGCCGCGGCGGGGCCCGAGCGGGGCGGGCGATGGGCGAGCCCGTCCCCAGGGCTCCCCCAGCGCCTCGCCCCTGGTTGGTGCCGCGGAGCCACCGCAGGGCGGGCGGGAGCGACTCTCGATGACCCCTCGCGGCCCAGGGCCCCTCTCGGCCTCTGCTCCGGCCCAGGGGTCGAACGGCGTTCCGGGTCCGTGGGAGGAGCGTGAGGTGGTACCCGCGCCCTTCCTCCCGTGTGGATCCTGCGAACGGGAGCTGGACCTGAGGGAGGAAAAAGTTTGTGTCGCTGTTTCCCCGCAGAGTCCGACCAACAGCCCGCTGGTGCCGAGCGTGCACGGCTCAGGCCTCTGGGGTCTGTCGGGATTCTGCTTTTCCCTCTCTCATTCGGTCTCCGTGCCCCGTGGATAGTTGATCCTGTTTATTTGGCAAACTCAGCAGCGAGGCTTCTCCCCGGAGTGAGGGGGTTGTGCCTGCAAGAGAGTCCTTCCTGCTTGAGCAGTTTGGAGACTTCGCCAGAAACCGGACCGACGAATGAGTGCCAATGTAAAAGAACTGTTGAGTAAAAATTTTGTTCAGTCGAGTGCACTGTTTTGTGGTCAAGTTCATTAAATAGTTTTTTGCATAAATGAGGGGTTTGAAAACTTACTAAATTATCAGGTGACTTGCCTGGAAGATACTAGATTTGAGAAAAATTATTTAAAATGAGAGTGAAAGTGAGAAGCAGAGTAGTACTGACGTCTGAGTAATGATGCTTGAAAGCAGAATAATAGCCAAAACATACAAAACTGTTTTTGCTTTCCTATGGCTCTGCTCAGCTTCACGTGTAACAGTATGCAACTTGTAGGCAGTGGCCTTCTCTCTAGCAAGTGCCCTGCCTCTTGCTTTGGCCAGGCTGTGTCCAGCAGTGTTCCCAGGAGCCAGAGGCAATGGGGTCCATGAACTGGGGGTGCTGGAGATAGTGAGGCCGGAATCCTGTGGGATCCTTTGAGACCCAGTCTTTCCTTTGGCACATTCATGTATTAATTTCTGCTACAGTAATGCAATAAAATCTGACAAATTTGTCTTCTCGGGGCAAGGGCACCTGGGATTCTCTTCTCTTACCCTTGGTAGTGCTGTGGCTGAATGGCTTGGGAAAGGATGACAGGAGTTTGGTTTTTCATTTGACTTTTCTCTTCTTGCATTGAATATCGACTTAAAAAAAATAATTATAGTAACCCTGACATGCATTTTTTAAAATTTCTTTAACAAAATACTTAAAATACCAACTTTCTGCTGGTCTTTCTCTCAGATAGGTCTTCTATTTGGTTCTTGTAATTTTTATTTTTTCCCTGCTCTCTGTTCTGGCTGTTCTTCACACACAGTGCATGCCTTAGGCAGAGCTGATATGTTAGGTGGCTCCAGAGGTGAGCTGCCAGGAGGGCTGTGCTTCCTCAGGCCTGGTAGGGTTAATACCAGAGCTGCAGTTAGTCTCAGCTAGATGTAACTCGCCTTCTCCAACATGAACTTGGAGGGCAGTGGGACAAGTGGGTATATGGCAGCTGTTCATGTTTAGAATGTCAGACAATGAGAAAAATTGCACATAATTGTCTGGTTTGTGCTTTGGGGGAAGGTGGGTTGTGGGAGGATGGCTTTCTGGCAAGAATTGTTTCCTTTGGAGAGCAAATGTTAGTACTGTTAGGTAGCAGAGGTCACGTTAAATGAGAGGACTTTCTTTTTTTCCAGGGAATACTCATAAAGCATATCTAATATCCCAGAACTTTGATGTGGACTTTTTTTTTTTTGTGGCTGCTTCTCTGGTTTAGGCTCAATTAGGCCTTCAGCCTTCCTTGGGCATCTCTCTGCTGATGTTCTTTGCATCCATTGTGTCTGCTCTGCTTTTTTGGTTCTAGTAAAAGCCAAGAGGGGTCAGCGTGTCTTTGTGCTTGAAGTTCTTTTGCATCGTAGGAAAATACTTCATTTTACATCTGAAGCTGCTGAACACTACCAAATGTTCATGTTTGCTGCCAGCACTTCCCTCCCTTAGTGCACATTTTCTGAGGAATTGCTCTGTACCTGAGTAGTGATTCCCTGACCTCTCCCTGCACATGCTCCGAGCACCTCAACTTCAGCCTTGCACCTTCTGTGCATTCCTTCACAGTAACTGCAGAATGTGGCTCTGTTTAGTTCTTGCTGTCTAACTTTAGTAATCCAGGAGTTTAAATATTTTGGCTGCAGCTGTTCATATTAGGTCTCTGGAAACTGGAAATAGAACTTTATTGTTTGAGTTTTATGGACTTGTAATTCTTTTGTGCTCACTGGCTTCTGCAGTGTTTGAGAACTGAGGATCTTGGATCCTCAATGCTGAGACATCCAGTTTCTGTGGTTTATATGGTAATAACAACTGAAGTTCCTAAGATGAAACAGATTGGGAGGAAATACATTGAAATCCAGATTATTTACCATGCTAGGGATTATTTGAATTAGTGCTCAGTTTCATAATGTCTCATTGCCTTTGCTAGTTTTAGTGCTGGTGATTTCTTTCCAGGTTTCTCTGTGAGAGTGTGAGGATGTTTTATTTAGTGCAGTCTCCAGGAACATACAGTGAACATAGAGCATACAAGAGTGTGTAAAACTGCTTGGTGAACAACAGGAGTTTATTTATTATTCTACTCACCCCTTCTCTGAATCAGCTTTCTGAGAGTTCTTAGTGATTTGAACCCCCATAGACGTATGTGTATGTGAAATGTGAATATTCAGCTTCATGAAACTTGTGCAAAGTTAGCTGGGCTAGTGAGGGTGCTTCTGAAATACAGAAGTATTGCAAAAACAGGAGTCAAAATTAGGTGTGGTGTGACAGTTGCTTTCTTGGTCTTCAGTTTGCTGTTGGTGTTTCAGTAGTTGCTGATAAATACAGTGTCTTGGAAGGGAGGGAGTCGTGCTGCTGCACAGCAGTAGGTGCTCTTTGAGGAAAGTTGGAAAACTGTCTGTCAGTGTGGAATCTGTCAGGAACATTGTTTTGTATATCATTGTGTGGAGACTTTCCAGCCTTTTTTAATTCCTGTCCAGTCAGAAGCAGCTGTGTGCTAGACAGATTTAGAGATAGTCCAATCCTAACAGATTGCAGCCATTTCCAATTCAAGTGGCAGTTGAACTGGAGTCTTAAATAAAAAGTAACTTCTAGTCCTTCCAAATAAAAACTTTTAACTGCTAAATATAGGGGGGGTGGATAGATCGATACCCTGATAAATCCCCTCAGAAGGATTTTGCATCTGGATCAATTACTTTTCTCAGTATTCCCTGGGTATTGCTAAAATGAACAGGTTTCTTTTACAGCAAGATGAAAGGAAGTCTCAAATATTAGCAAGATACAGGCTGATGATCAAATTTATGTAACAATGTCAGGCAGCAGGCTGGGAGTGTGTGGTATGAGAAGTTTTGGTTGTCCTGTCGCTAAACCTCTTCAGCATGGCATATTGTATATATTCTGTATCTGTTAAAAGTGTTACTCCTCAGAAGTGTGGAAGGGTCACCCAGAAGAGCTTTGCATCTTTTCTTCATTGTGGCAAGGAGCTGCATGAGGACGAGTGATTGTGTTCTCGTGTTCCCCTGCCTTAGTGCAATTAAGGTTTTCTAAGCTGCAGCAGGATTCTTCTAGATGAGAAAGCTCCCACATAGGCATTGCCTGCCTTTTGCTTGTGTTGTACAGCAGTTCCACACACCTGGGCACTCTGCTCTGGGCTGAGGGGGCCACAGTGAGTGTGCTGTGCTTATCACACACTGAGAAGATCCTGCCATGAGCTGTTCACTGCCAGCTGGAGGGCAGGCATGGAAAGGACATGCTGTTTTAGCAGCTCAAATCAGCTTATTTAAACCAGTGTTCCTCAAATACTGTTACAGGGTTACATGCTTCTAATGAACTTGTGTCACGGGAGAGGAATGGGGAGTGCTTCCCCTTTCCCTTGCAGGATAGGGGGTAGGGACTCTGCTCTGGGAATGGAGACAAAGTGCTGTGAGGATGAGAAAGGAGGGGGAAGTCTTGGAAAGTGGATTATATCTCACTTCTGTCCCTTCTGCTTTGTCTTCAAACACACACTGGAGACTAAGATGCTGGTCAGGTAGAAGATGAAGCATGTCTGTGGCTATAGGATATGAAAGGAAAAGATAGGAGTATGGAAACCTAGATAGTGGAGCTACCTAGATAGTGGAGCTAAGCAGTGATCAAAGCCATCACTGAGGATTGGGATTTTGTAGGTTTTGTTTGGTATTTCATTTTTGAGGGTATTTTCTTTGGGGTTTTGAGTTTGATTTTGGGGGTTTGTGTGTGTGTGACTTTTCTGTGTCTTGGAATTGCCATTTTTCTCTAAGCCTAAGGGTTTTGACCACAGTGACATGAGCATTCCCCCTGCTTCAGTCCCCAGAGGAGGGAAGATACCTGAAGGATATAGGGATTGGACATCCTGCAGGCTGCTGCTGCTGCTCTGGTTAACTCACTAGCAGATAAGCACACATGATTGTGTCTCAAACCACAAAGGATGTAGTTTGGAAGACAAGATCTTGCTGCCTCGCTTTTCTGTCTCCCTTGAAGGGAATCATCAGGCTTTGGGTATAAACATCTGGGCAGTCAGCTAAGTAGGCAGATTGTTTAAATAGGTCTTTCCCTAGGAATGTGTATTTCCAGGCCTGGTTTCTTGTTTGGTTTTGGGCCAACAAATGTCTAAGGGAGGTGTTCAAAATATTCCCTGTATAACAAACTGGCTTCCAAATTGTGCCAGGTAAGTGCAGTTGGCAAACGGATCTTGGAGTGCCATCCATGCCAGCTTGAGCTGCTCTGTGCTGTGTCTTTTGAACACTCCTTGCTTTTCTCCTGTGCCAACCCTGTTCCTTGTTCATGTGGTCACCTGGCTCAGATAATGGATAAAAGGCTGTCACTTCTGGTGGGAGAGGAGGAAAAGGAGCTGGTGCAGTCACAGTTCTGGTGACTCTCACAGGCTGCTGTGGTATCACCTGCTTGAGCAGTGGTTTAACGTTGTGAGCCTGTACAAAGCACTCTGCTGTCAGAGGGACGTTCCTGCCACCCCTCTGGCCCTGTGTCCTCACTGCTCTCCTCACAAAACAACTGTGTTGGCACAGATGTTTCTCATCTGAGTCAGATCAGATCTCTGGATGTGTTTGATGTGTGGATCAAAGTTGGCTGTGCATGGTGGGTGTCTCTGAGCTGCCCAGTGCAGTCCCATGGCTGGTGCTGCCTCTCCTCACCCATTCCCGGGGCTCCCAGCACAGAGGTGTTGGTGGTGCTGTTGGCGCAGCATGAGCCACTGCTCAGGACACAAGAGTGCTGCTGACTGCAGATGGACTGTGGGAGCACAGCTTAACCTCTGCTGCTTCTAATTGCCTCTCTTGGTTGAGGTTTCATAGCAATGCCAAAATACCCATCCCAAGCTCCTCTCACTGCAAAAATCTGGTTAGTTCACGGTCAGCTTGGCTTCCTGATCTCAAATGGCAGTGAGGGGATATATGTAACTGCAGTTGTGCTGGGATTGTTACTGAAAGGAGAGCTGTGTCTAGTTCCGAGAGCACTGCCTGGGAAATTTCCTAGTGGCTTTTCTCTCTGGAATCTGTGGGGCAAATGTAGATTTTTATGGAGTGACTCTCTGTGTGTATTGACTTTACAAGGATTTGAAACACACCCCAATGCCATTGATTTGGAACCTGTATGTGCTGTAATGAACTGTAAAGTGATGCTGTGTTTAAGCTAGTGATGCACGAAGGCTCAGCCAGTCCTGAACTGCTGCAAATAAAGGGCACTCTTCATTATCACTGAATTGCATCTTTCAGCTACTAGTTTTTAGTAGTACCTGCAGTAGAAATACCTTAGGAATATGAAAGAGGCTGAATTTTTGTCTTCTCAGATGACTAAGGTTTTCCTGGAAGTTTCCTGGGGTCTCTTTTTAACTGCTGTTGAGGTGAAAAAGGGAACAGGGTGAATTGCAGCCATTGCTTCATGAGCAGAATCCTTGTAGAACTGTTTTCTACTTACCTGAAGATGTTGTGTGAATGGAAGCAGCTTTCCTGCAAAAATGGTGTAAGCAGAAGTGTGAGGTGAAGTCACTTCTCAGGTTTAAGTGTCTAAAATAGGCATTTATTCCCGAACTGAAACTTGATGTAATCTCTGTAATCAACCTATGTTAAAGCTTGTCTGTGTAAAAAGCATCCTAAGGTTGAAGAACAGCTGTTGGAATCTCTTCTGGGTTGTGAAATGTATGAAATGTATGAAATGTATATGTGCATCTTGAATTTGCACTGGTCTGGATTGTGATACATAGCCTCAGTTTTGCTAACTCATGTCATAGACATTTAAACTAATTGTCTCTTTTTCTTCCTTGCCCCCCCAGGTGTTGTTTGGATTGTAGCATAGAGGCACTATGTACTCAGAGTGGAGATCCTTGCATCTTGTAATTCAAAATGATCAGGGGAATACCAGTGTACTTCACAGCTATCCTGAGAATGTGGGGAGAGAAGTGGCAAATGCAGTGGTGCGTCCTCTTGGACAAGCTTTAATTACATCATCTGTTGGAAGTGAGAGTTTACTAAAAACAGACAAAGAAGTAAGTGCCTTTCCTTGGAGATGATAGTTTCCTTTATGCTGGAGTGACAGTTTAGTAGTTTTTTATGGCCTCTTTTATTTTTCTCTCTTTATTGTCCCAAGTTTTATGAAGTGTGTTACATTTTTAGTTTAGTGATCTCCATAGAGTTTTTATTAGCAGCTAGATTATAGCAACAGTGTACTTCATGTCTTAATAGTAAATGTTTGCCTGAGCTACTATACCACAAAATTTAGGCTAAAGAAAACCAACCAAAAACCTCAAAACAAACCCAAAGAATTTAGCATTTAACACAAAACCTTTCTACTTACCTTCAGTTTTGAAGCAACAGTATGTGACTTCAAAAAAAAGTCTTTGTATAGTACAAGTATTTGTTAGAATTTGAAAATCTTTCACTAACAGCTTTTGTGTGTTCCCAAGAGTGATCTCTACAGTTTGGATTTAAGAGATTCAGAATTTAGAGAATGTTTTGCCATTTATTTATATTCTTCATAATATCATGATATATGAGTTAATGGTTTGGTGTTTTCTTGCAGGATATGTTGAACAGAATTGCCCATACAACATAACTACTGTTGCTTTCTTTTTTTTGAGTTAGAACTAATGTGCTCTGACCAGCACTTACTTACCAATATTTATTTTTAATAACTTCTGCTTTATGTTTGTTAGGTAAAATGGACTATGGAGGTGGTTTGTTATGGACTGACCCTCCCTTTGGATGGCGATACTGTGAAATACTGTGTGGATGTGTATACAGATTGGATTATGGCTCTTGTGTTACCTAAGGACTCTATTCCTTTACCTGTTATTAAGGAACCAAACCTTTATGTTCAAAGCATCCTCAAACATCTCCAAAATCTCTTTGTACCAAGGTGAGTGTTAGGGATTCCAGGCTATGCTCAGCAGGTAACCTGTCAGAGGACTCATGAGGTGTGGAGACTCTTGAGTCAAAAAGGACTGCTAGTGCTGCAAACTTAGGAGGAAGGTGTTTCTCCAAATGTCTTGTAATTTTGCACTAGCAAATTGAGTTTTTGCTGCTGTGGTTAGGATGACATATAATTAATATACTTTAATGTTTACTGTTGCAAGAGGTTCAAGATTTATCTCTGTTGAATGACTGGAGGGCAAGGGGAAAAGCAGACATGTGACTGCCAAAGTACTTTTCTTTGTAATAACTTCATATGCTTCTCATATGAAGTCATGGGAACAGTACTTCTGAAGGAGTATGGCCAAAAGGCCACAGTCTGTAGAAATCTAGACATCTAGAAGTCTAGAAATAGTGCAAGCAGAGCTTGCCACTGGGTCAGCTTTGTAAACAAGAGGAAGTCATAGATGGATAGGAATGTTTGAGTTGCCTTTACAAGATCAGCACAGAAGGATCCTGTTAGCTTGCATATAAGCCCTGGTTTTTTACAGTTTCTCTAAATCATTAGGCAGACAAGTCTTGAAGCAGCCTTAGAAGCTTCAAGCCTATATTGTTTAAGGATACCTTTCAACTGAAGCAATCTGCTCTATTATTGCTCAGGTAAAAATAGTGCTGTAAGCAAGGCAGGGTTCCCTCATCCCAAAGTTTGTTATTCTGCAGAGACTTTGGGTTATGGTCTAGCACTAATATCAAGCAACTCACTGAGGTCCTCAACTGTGGCTAGTAATGTGCAATTATGCATTAGGCATTATCTTGTCTCTTTGTAATATTTTTCTCCAGTACTGTAATACAACATTATGCTATCAAGATAAAAGCTGATAGTATTTAGCGGACCAGCAGATTCTTGAGGTGCTTGCTATGCAACATGACTTGTGGGTTATACCACATTGAAAATATTTGGAAGGAATCTGGTAATACTACTTACTAGTCCAGTGGAACATAATAGTTGTATGGGTTTTTTTGTCATCTCTTCAGTGGTGATAGGAGGGATCATGAAATGATGCACAGGTTGAAATATGCCTTACTGCACACTCTAATTTCTAATCTCTTCTTTCACCCTTTAAAATTTGGGCTTCCTAAGGATTTTTACCAATGTCCTCAGATACTGTCCAGAATGTGTCACATTGCTGTTTTGTACCTGTTCTGCATTGTCCAGACCAACTGATGGGAGGAGGTGATGCTGCTTTGTGCTCCTTCTGATCAACTTCGCGTTGAGTGATTCGGCAGTGCCAGTGGATCTGATTATTACTACAGGAAAAACCTAGGAAATATGAAACTGTTTCCTTTCTTCCTTCCTTACTTCTAACTGCTTACAGAAGATCTAGAAGGGGGTCTTTAAATAGGAACATCAGACTAAACTAGGAAGAATTCAAATTATTTTGCTAACAATATGTTCTCCTAATTTGCCACTTCTGAGTTATGTATGTAATAATTCATGATGTTGCAACTAGATTGTCATTGTTTGGCCCAAGATAAATATGAGATGATGGATTGTGCTTGTTTTGTCTGTTGAGTCTCACGTGGAAAAGAGCTGTACGGTGCATCTTGTGCTCATTAAGGCAGAGTTAGGATGCCTAGAGACAGAGTTGGGGTGCACAGAAGCATATTGGCTCATGGTCTTGGGTTTCACTCAATAATACTTGTTTCCTTTTGTAAGTTGAACATGCTGAAATTTCATGTTACTGAATACATCACTTAACAGTTCTATTTCTGAGGCATTGTTTTCTTCTCTTGCAGGCCAGACCCGGGATCCAGTCAGATCAGACTGTGCTTGCAGGTTTTGAAAGCTGTCCAGAAGCTGGCACATGAGTCAACAATTATGGCAAGAGAAACCTGGGAGGTTTTGTTATTATTTCTTCTTCAGATCAATGACACTCTTCTAGCAGCTCCAACTGTGCAAGGTTCATGATCATCTTCCATTTGGTTCAATTATTAAAAAACTTCTGTCTCTTCTTCGCATTCATCTGTGAGCAGGATGAGGGAACCTATTAAAAGCTCTTAGGAGCTACCAAAGTGCAATAGCTCACTCCTAATTCTGCTCCATTACTCCAAAATAAAGCATTGCCAGAAAAGACTGAATGATTTGGAGCTGAGTTTTCCTGAAAGTATTTTTGCTTTAAGTATTTAAAGACAGTGACTTTATACATGAACAGTTTAAGACACTGTTGTTTCCTGTTTGTTTCACTGAAACTCCTTTGTTTTGCTGTTCAGCCTGCCTAGTGCAAAAAAATAGTGTTAGTTATTTTAAAAAAAGACTTCAGTATAGACACAATGCAATAGAAGACTGCCTAAGATTGGTGGATTCCTTCTGTCCCTTATTACACACATGTGGCTGGGCTTTATCTATTTTACTTGGTCTTGCAAAAAGGCTAATTGGCTTTTTGGTAGGAAGCAATCAAGGATCATTCTTAAAAGTTACGAAAGAAAGGGCTTAATCTTTATGCACTTTAACTACAACCTCTTTGGGGAGATATTTGGAGTTTAGATGGAACACTAACTGAAGTTGTGCTTGGTTTCTGTTGCAAGGTGGCATTGCTGAGAATCTGGCTGAAAAATTAATTGGCGTGCTGTTTGAGGTCTGGTTACTGGCTTGTACGCGGTGCTTTCCAACACCTCCGTACTGGAAAACTGCCAAAGAGATGGTGGCCAACTGGAGACATCATCCTGCAGTAGTTGAGCAGTGGAGCAAGGTCATTTGTGCCCTTACTTCCAGGTAGGAGAAATCCCATGGAAATAAATGCATGTATGGGGATAATCATGGTTATACATATTTTGGAGTTGCTTATTTGTGGAATGTGCAGCAATCCAAAAGTGAATAAGCAATACAAAGTGAGAGATCTTGCTGTATCCTTGGATTGTGTGGGTGTTCCTTTGTTCTGCAAGGGGAGCTCTGAGTTGGATTCTCTGTTTTTGTGTAAGCATAGCACCTCTGTGATATTTGGCACCTTACAGCATGTGTGTGTATTAGTCTTCATGATTGTGACTCTTCATCATATCCCCTGAGGAGTGACTCAAGAGTATTAGTATGGCATTACCTGTGTGTGTCACCATCACAATTATTAGGTGCTTGTTAGTGCTCATGCTGCTGGGTTTGAGGTGACTCTTGGACTCTGCTTCGACCCTGTGGAGCTGAAACTGTTACAGCTGCCTGGCACTTGTTCCCTGGCAGTGAGGATGTGATGGGCCAGAGGCAGACCACAGGCTCTCTGCTCTAGAGAGCAGGGGAGAAGAGCTGTCCTGAGTCTTGCTGGGTATGGGAACAGTGAGGATCATGTATGATAGAATTGTTTAGGGTGGAAATGACCTCTAAGATCATCAAATCCAACCATGCACCCAGCACTGCAAAGCCCACCACTAACCCATGTTCCCAATTGTCACATCCAGAGGTCATTTAAAACCCTTTGGTGACTCCACCACTGCCCTGGGTAACCTGTGCCAGTGCCTGACAAATTTTCCATCTCATCTGAACTTCCCCTGGCACAACTTGAGGCCACTTCCCTATGTCCTGGCCCTTGTTACCTGTGAGAAGACGCCAACCCTCTGGTGGCTCTGGTCTCCTTTCATGTAGTTGTAGAGAAGGAGAAGGTCACCTCTGAGTCTCCTTTTTTCCAGGCTGAGCCCTCCCAGCTCTCTCAGCTGCTCCTGGTGCTCCAGCTCCTTCCCCTGCCCTGTTCCCTTCTCTAGATATGCTCCAATCCCTCACTGCCTTTCTTGCCATGAGGGGCCCAAAACTGTCCCCAGGACTGGAGGTGCCTCAGCAGTGCCCAGCACAGGGGACAGTCACTGCCCTGCTCCTGCTGCCACCCCATGGCTGGTGCAGGGCAGGTGTCATTGGCCCCTTGCCCACCTGGGCACACCAGGCTCTTGTGTAGCTGCTGTTGAGCAGCACCCCCAGGGCCTTTCCTGCTGGGCATTTTGCAGCCACTCTGCCCTAAACCTGTAGCTTTGGGGTTGTTGTGACCCAAGGGCCTGTCACTTTGCCTTGTGGAACATTATGGAGTGGCTTCAGCCCCTTGATCCAGCCTGCCCAAATCCCTCTAGAGATCCTTCCTGTCCTTCAGTAGGTCGGCTCCTGCCCACATCAGTGTCACCTGCAAACTGACCAAAGGAACGCTCACATCTGGGGGTTGCAGGAGAGTTTTGGCTATAATAGAAGGTTCTGAACAGTGAGGAGAGTTTCAGTACCCTTACTATTGAGGTCTTTTTTGTGTGAAGTCTTTGTGGGACGAATCTCAGACTCTTGGAGGAAAGAACTGAATTAATTGCTTGTAAGAGTCATCTGGGTCTCCTTCCAGCTCTCCTGAAATATCAGTAACTTATTTCTGTGAAAGTTCAAAGATGTGTTAAAATTGCTGCATTGTGAAATATTCAATAGTGTCTGCAAGGGTTTATTATAACTTTGAAAACTTTTCCTTTGAGTTACCTGTCAAAATGTGAAGTGTGGATAGATTTTTCCAGGTTATGCAGCTATTTGTTAAACCCCTGGGAAATAAAGCTGCAATACAAGTTCTGTGTATTTCCCACGCTATTTCTTCAGCTATTTTTAGCTTGTTAGATGTAGCATTACATAACGGAAAATACTTTATGATTCAGTGATCTGAAAAGAACAGCTCTGTCTCAAAACATGTGTTGGTGTTCTGCACCACACACTGTGCCTACACTTCCTCTCCCACTGTTGACTAACAGTCTTGGTTCTGTTGGTGCACAGGAGTATGCAGGGTTTCTGGAATGTTTTAGTTTGTGTTCAGTAATGTTGGTTTATGCCTGATACATGGAAGCCCAGGCTCTTCTGAGACTGGCTTTAAGTTCAGTGGTATTTTTAGCTGAATTTTTAATCTTTCAATGAAGCTCCAGCTTCAAACAGTTAAAATGTTTTAGTAAACAGTTCTGTGAATCAGGTTATTAGCGATAAGCTGAGAGTAAAGGTTTCAAATTAAAACCGTATGGAAAATTATATTTGAAAATATGTACACATAAGCAGTGTTAATTTGTGTCCCTGGCTATGATTTTTAGCAGGATGAAACTGGAGTTTCAATTGTATTGCCATGCTAATAGATACTACCTCTACCCCATCTAGATTGCTTTAAATATATTTTAACTGTCTTGGATGTGTGACTTAAAATTTATTTCTGTCTTCAATCATTCTTGAAAATGTCCCATATGTTATTAAAGATTTGGTCATGCTCTTTGAAAAACTGGTTTCTTGCAGTCATAGGGAGAAAAGAAGCAGTGCAGTGGTGTGAGGCATGATGGTGCATGGGATTGGGCCAGGGTCTTTTGGGTCTTTTAGAGCCAGGTAATTCCTCAGCAAAACTATACCATGAGGTCATGCCTCTGGGCACTAAATGCAGGTGGACAAAGGGCTGGAGAGCATTTCCTGCCTGGTATACATGTGTGAATTTCTGGTTTGAAGGGAACTTCCCAGTCTGACCCATTCCCAAGACTCTCTGGCAGTCACTCCTCCACCACCACTGACTTTAACTGCTGGGACTGAAGCCCCTTTGCAGCAGCAGCAGCAGCTCCAGTGAGCTGAGGCGTGCCCTGCTTGACGCCCTGCACTCCCCACTCTCACAGGCACACCAGCTTTCTCACCAGTTCAACCCCAGGTTTCCCATGGGAGTCTCAGATGTCTTGTTCCATAAAACCCTTTTCCTAGCACAGTAACAGAAAAACAGCTTGAGCTGGTGCCTCCAAGGAGCAGCCCAACAAAGGACTCCTGGGCTTTTATCCCCGCACAGTCCAAGCTTGTGCAAGTGTTGGCTCTTCCTCCCTAGTCCTCAGCTCTTGCATTGTCTGAGCACCTGGCTGGGCCACAAATCCAGTGCCCTTTATTATGCACAGGGTTGGCATTTCCCAGCCTCCCTTGAGGGAGTTCAGTCTGCAGCTGTCACTGCAGCTGCACCACCAGCTCTGGCACTGAATGGATTCCTCATCATCCTTGCATCTGGAGAAGGCCTCATGTCCTAAAGCTCTTTTGCTTTTCTGTCCAGGTTAGGTACTGTAAATAGGCTCTGATTTCAGACACTTGTGTTAACTGGCTGCTGGTTACTGTAGTACCCACTGCTGGGAGAAGTGGCAGATGGAAGTTCAGCCTGTTTGACTCTTGGTTTAGGAGTCAGTCAGAACTGCTTTTCTCCTTCTCTTCTCCTAGTTGTAATGACTTTAGAAAGCTATATGACTTTATAAGTAAGGACGAGTGGGACATTCCCTGACTATTGCAAGGAAGTTAGCTTAGGGAAAGACAAACTGATTTCTGAGAATGCTGTGATATTGAGAAGGTGCAGTGCAGATCTCTTCCATTCCTTTAGAAAACATCAAGATTGTGTTTATCAGGGAAATTGAACTGTAATTTGGTGAAGCTGGGTATGAAGCAGGGGTCAGATTAGAAGCAGGACCTCAGTGAAGGTCACTGGTGATTCTTCGGGTAGTTACAGCTCTTCTAAGCATTGTCCTTATGGTACTGGATCACTGTTTTGCTCTTTGCTGGTCTGTAGATCCTAGCCTCTGGCAGATGTGGTGCCATCTGTTTTGAAGAACTCACTAAACTGTGGCTTGCAAGTCCTGTGCTGCTTGTAGGTCAACAGTGAGTACTGCTCCTGGTGCTGAGGTACAGTGTAGGTCATCAGTCATGAGCTGGAATTTAGAGCTGCAACCTAATATGACTTGCTGGTGTCATTGAAAGCTTGAGCTAAAGAGCTGTGAGGATAAGGGCTTCAATTCCTTGTTTAAAAAAAAAAATTCCTTCTTCCTTCACATGTAGCATCCTGTCGGATATACATGTGGGTGTGACAACTGATGACCACTCTGGCTAAGTTATGGGAGAGCTGCTGAGGGGTCTTGTGCCTTAATAGCTTTTGAGTTTGGCTGGAGTTTTAGGCAGGTTCCTATCCACTATCCAAGGCTGAGAGATTGTATAAAATGGGATCTCTAGGAAAACTTGAAACTTGGGGTGTTGCATTGTTGCCTGTGGACTCACCTGTGGGCTGCTGATACCTTTTGGGGTGCAAAGGCAATGTTCAAGTTTTGAGCCAAGTCTGTCTGACTTGCGTTCTAGGTTGCTGCGTTTTACATATGGACCTTCATTTCCTCCGTTTAAAATTCCCGATGAAGATGCTGGTCTGATTCCCCTTGAAATGGATAATGAGTGCGTTGCACAAACGTGGTTTCGCTTTTTACATATGCTGAGGTATTGCAATTACAGCCCTCCATTGTTCCTGGTCTTGAATCAACTCCATACATTTGCATGATAAACAAAACATTTCTCTGGAGATTGCCAAGATTAAGCACCTAAATAGAATTAAACGAGAGATTTGTGCCAGTGCCCATGAAGCAGCTCAGGGCAGGCTTGAGTGGTGTTCAGGTTTGAATTCTGACTCTTCCAAAATGTAAACTGGTTCAGCTAATTAAAATCTATTTTAGCTATTTGGCATTTTGGAGGATCTGAAAAACAGGAGTTCAATAGAATTTTGTTTCTCTGAGATAACAAACAGGAAAAGCTGAACAATAGATCTAGGAGATGCTTACGACTTTCATTTATTCTCCAGATTAAATTTAACTTACAATTTATTTTTAAAATGAGTGTTTATATATTTATTTTTATGGAGAAATCTATACACTTGATTTACCATACATGTTAATTTTAAATGCACAGCTGAACCAAATGCTGTGTTTTGTTTTACAGACTTTTGGACATAGCATTACATTAATGCTCTCAATGGCCCGAATATTAAAAAATTTATACTAAATACTATTTAGTAGTTAAAGCTAGATAAACATTAGGCTGTTTGAAATTTACATCTTAACTGACTAAAAAGCCCTCTTTCTTCATTTATAATACAAATGTCACAAGTACTGTACTCTTCAAATTTGGTGTTTGCAAATTTGCTGTTTCAGGATTTTGAGTCAGTCAGGAAAAATTGCTCAAACTTTTACAATTTACTTCCCTTCTTGTCACTGTTTGACAGTATTTAATTTGTTGCTTACACTTATAACTTTAACAATATAAGCAACTCTTCACTGAGCTCAAAAAACCTCATAAGTAATTATTGTTTCTGCAATAATTAGTCTGGCAAGTGCGTGGTCTGGTTTGTTTTATTGTAATATAATTGTTCAATATGTTTGGGTAATGTTTGACATTAAGACAGCTGTATACTGCCAACCCAGGAAGAGACAATTGCCTTCCTGTGATGAGAGGCTAAAACATAATGATACTGGATGCTGGTTTGTGGTGTTACTCGAATGCCTTAAACTACTGCATCTTCAAGTGGTTTTAAATCTTAACAGCTGTTCTTAAACTGACTAACATATATTTTGCTCTTTTTCTGTGCAGTAATCCTGTGGATTTGAGTAACCCAGCCATTATTAGCTCTACCCCCAGATTTCAGGAACAGTTTCTGAATGTGAGTGGGATGACTCAAGAACTGAATCAGTACCCCTGCCTTAAACATCTGCCTCAAATATTCTTTCGTGCCATGCGTGGAATCAGCTGTTTAGTGGATGCATTCCTAGGTAATGCTTTTGTCTTGCCCATGGATTGCTAGAAATATTAATTAAATAATTATTTTAGTATCTTTAAATCTGTTTTCTCTGTAAATATATGAATAACAATTAATCTTTTGCAAATATATCCTGAAATTGATGAGGAGGAGACTTGAGATCACCTCTAAAAAAATCTGTATGCACAACAGTAACATTTGAATGCATGAAGTTGTACATAGCCTTAGTTTCAAATGCAAAACAAATAAATCAGAAATATAAAATAAAACCAAGGATCTCTTTCCCAAACAAGGCTTCTTTTCTCTTTCCATCTAATCACCAGTGCAAGTGCTATGCTTTAGCATGTTGTGAGCACTCACCACCGTGTTTCTAATCTTTGTGGCAACTGCTGTGTGCCTGTTTTATAAGGTGTTGAATTTGGACTGTCATCTTCAGATCTTTTGAAGTTCCCCTTAGTGTACGGTTAGTGGCTTACTACTGCTGCTGAGTAGAAAAGATGTGTTTTTCTTTGTGTCTGCTGGTAACTGAGTAGCTCTAGCTGGTCAGTTTTAAGTAACAGTATGGAGTACCTGAAATTTAAAGCATTATACTTAGTATGCTTCAGACTTGCTGAAAGTTCTTCAGGGAATGCATGCTCTTGTAAACTTGGAAGAGCTGCTTTTCTCCAGCTGCTTTTCTGCTTAAATGTGTGCAAACAAATGTCATTTGCCGTAAGTGCGAGCTGATGAGAGATTGCAGGAGACTAGAGCAGATATATAAACAGTATTATTAAAAACCTGCTGGTGGAATGAGACTGTCAGCCTGGAGAAGAGCAGGCTCTGGGGGCACAGAGCGCAGGGTTAGACTGGATGTTGGGAAGAAATTCTTCCCTGTGAGGGTTCATGAGGCCCTGGCACAGGGTGCCCAGAGCAGCTGTGGCTGCCCCTGGATCCCTGGCAGTGCCCAAGGCCAGGCTGGACTGGACTCGGAAGAAGGTGGTCTAGTGGAGGTGTCCATGCCTGTGACTGGGATGGAATGGAGGGTCTTTAAGGTCCCTTTGAACCCAAACTAATCTGTAGTTTTATGAATCAGACACTTAAGACTTCTGAAGATCTTGTAGCCAGATAAAGCACCTAATAGCCTATCTGGAGTGCAGAGATGGAGACTACAATGCATTGGGGCACAGGAGATTTCTTTTAGAAAATTAAATTCAGGCTGTAGGTATAAATTGGGAGGCTGTGCTCAGGCAGACTTGAGAGCTGCAGAAAGATCTTCAGAGAAGGCTGATGGGAGAGCTCATTACCTTCTGTCACAAGTGCTAAAACACTGGGTTTTATCTTGTTCTCCCTGGTACCTATATGATATGTTTGGCAAAATAGTACATCCTCTTTTTCAGCCAAATGTACCAAAACAATAGGTTTCATATTGCATACTCTGCCTGGGCTGTAACACTGATGATTTTGCAGGAGCAAATTGTTCTGAAATGTGTTATGAGAAGTACTTGGGTGCTTTAATTAACAGGGTCAAAAAAAATCTGTGTCAAATTCCCAAGCACACTGTGGTTCCCCACTTCATTTTTCAAATGGGGCACAAGGTTGTTGGAATTCATTAAAATGGGCAAAAATGGTGTTTGTCACTTCAAGTTTTGCAGATGTTGAGTTGCTTCTGATTATGATGGGGAAGAGCTCTGTACACCATGAATTTCCCTGAAGCTGGATTAAAAACTGATCTCATGTCCTGCTGCTGCCAAAAAAATTATAGTTTGCTGTGCTTTCTTACTCTGTCTTGTGTACTGCCTTAGTATTTGACTGTTCAGCCACCAGTCCAGCTCAAACTGAGCAGAAAGCTGTGTGGTGGATGGGTTTCATCTTAATTTAGTGAGCTAAGATGGCTTTAAGGGCCAGACATCTTAGAGATGTCTCAGAAAAAGGTGTGGGAGTTATGATTGGGAAAGAAAGGCAAAGGTGAGAGGCACCTGAATTTTGGCAGAAGTGAGCTGTGAAATTGTCTTTGGCAAATGAACCTTGCTCCTTTCCCTCTGCCTGCTTCTAGTCTGATTCTTCCCATGTGTCATTGGTGCAGATGGGTCCTTTGGTATTGTTTAATCAATTGCTTATCTGATGTAATTACTGTTTCCATTTGCTTATGCATTTATTTCTGCTAACGGTAAAATAGGGAGAGGGTTTTTGTTGCTGCTGCAGTTTTGGGGAACATGGGAGGCATGGCTATTGACCAGAGGCTCCTGTGCCTACTAAGGCCTGCTGTGTATGAGCCCATGGAGTTGTTGCTGAAAGCCTGCTTTATTCCTGGCCCTGCAGGCATTTCCCGACCCCGGGCAGACAGCGCGCCGCCCACGCCAGTGAACAGGCTGAGCATGCCCCAGAGCACCGCCACCAACACCACTCCGCCCCACAACCGGCGGCACCGCGCAGTGACCGTCAACAAAGTGACCATGAAAACCAGCACTGTAAGATTTCACACTCTGTGTTGGAATAGCTGACCCTTTGGATTCTTTCCTTGATTCTAGGAGCTGATCTGTTCTTCTGTTCAAACAGGTAACTACTGCACATGCTTCAAAAGTGCAGCACCAACCCTCTTCTACTTCTCCACTCTCTAGCCCAAACCAGACAAGCTCTGAGCCTCGGCCGCTGCCAGCTCCTCGCAGGCCAAAGGTTAACAGCATCTTGAACCTCTTTGGATCATGGTTGTTTGATGCAGCATTTGTTCACTGTAAACTTCATAATGGAATAAACAGAGACAGCAGCATGACTGGTAAATATTACAAAAAATATATGTATACTTTTTTCCTTGTTTTCTTGACATTTCCTACCTTCAAGATTAACACATGCATAATCCAAAAAAAAGTAAAATCTGAAGTGCTCTGTTGTAATTAATCCCTTGAGCTGAGCCAGCATCTGCTATCAGCTGAGCAGCTGTTTGGGGATTTCAAAGTTTAAAAAAGTCCACTTTTTTACTATGAAATACTCCTTTGCTCTAACAAGCATGGCACTTGCAATTATGATATTGGGGAAAATGCTGTTAAGTGAAGGAAATTGTATGGTAGGAGTCCACTTCTTAGTTTGAAATCTGCTTGATTATCTATGATTAATAGCAATTATTTACATCAACTCTTTAATATTTGAAAAATTGTCCTATATTACTCCACATAGTGCACAAAGCAGTACTTCTTGGTTTTGTAGAGTGTTATGGAAACAGAAGTCCTTAAAATAGCTAGTGAACTTGCTGCCTATCAGTTATGATTGCTGTGTGCTTCCCTTAATGTCTTCATATATTTGTTGTCTTCAGCCCTTAACTGCCAAACTTATTTTGTCTCTCAGCTTTGCTCAGCTGCAGAGGTTAGATGTTTTGGGATATCATAACAGAATTAGTGCTCTGCTCAGAGAGGCTTTTTAGCTCTTATCTTACTTTTGGTGATAATATTCAGAAAAGAATAATCTTTCTCACTCCCTGCAGTTTTCCTGTTCCTTGTGTATTTTGAATGTCTGCTAACTTTTCTGAGAGGTCTTTTAATTAATCTGTCACTAACTCACTGGCCTAAGGAAAAGAGGGGAAAACCATTTGTTGAAGTATACTAAGTTGGATGTATAGTGGGACTTGACAACAGCAGTTAAACTGGTGATCTTCCTTGTTTATTGTGTCAAATTCCTGTGTGAATGCTTAGGTTTTGGGATCTTCTAAAGGTGTTTTTAGGTGTGTAGCACATCATTTTTTGGAAGTGTTCTTTGTGGGTGTCTGTGGTAGGAGTTTGGAATCTCTTTGTAAAAGGCCTGTGATTCATGACTGGGGAAGCAGCTGAGCTTAGGAGGGAGCGAGGCATCCTTTGAGGGTGTGTTGGTTACAGATGCATTTAATGTATTACTACATTTAGTGCTTTTCAGATTGATTAGATCATTTTAAATTTGACATATAACCTGTTTTTTGAGCGATTTTAATGAAATGCTTAACCTGTAAAGGAAGGATGTCAGCTTAGATGGTGCTTATACAAAAGTGTCAGCTTTAAACAGAAATGTTGTTATGCTGGCAGAAGTACACAGTTGTCTGTAATCCAAAGGCTTCATTTCCTTGAAGGGGTTACAAGGCCTTCTGTTCATATATGCAATGTCTAAAATCACCTAAAAGCAATCAGAAAGTTGTTTTGTTACTGGTCTTACAGGGATATTTACTGACTTTCTGAAGACTGGAGACAGCTGTTTGGAATTGAGTGAATTCTGTTCCTCCTCTGTGCTCTTCCAAGCTGTCTGTAGCGAGACCAGTCTTTGCACATCTTTACACATGATCTGCTGTTGATTAGCAGCAGTGGCTCTGACACAAGATGTTGGTGGACTCCCAGGAACCTAGCTGTGTCATGTTCTGCTCTTTTAGCAATTTGGAAGAATTAACTTACAGGAATTTAGTTAAGTGTCTGCTGCAGGGTGTTGTTACTGCTAGGTAAGATCACTGGTCACGGTGGTGCCAAGATGGGCTGGCTGAAGGAGAGAGAACTGAGTGTGGACCCCTGTTTCTGAAACGCTGTAGAGAGGCCCTAAACTCTGATTGCCTGATATTATTTTGCTCAGCCTCTGCTTAAGGTGGGAGAATGAGTAAGATGCATAAAGGGCCAGGCCCCTGGAGTTTCTGCTTGAAGCATCAGTGTCTTTTGAAAGAGGTTTAAATCCACATCATAAACTTTTTATTCTGGGAATCAGACCTGTGATGCCTGATGCCTCCAAGTGAAATCTTTTCCTCCCTGAAGAGCATAAGGCAAGAGGTGCTGTGCTGGCTGATGAGTGGGCCAGGAGGGGTCTGTATTAAGGCCCCCCCCATGGCAGAAGTGGGACTCATCAGTAACAATCAGATCTGCACATTGTGCCCATCCCTCTGCTCCTGCTGCCCAATGTAGATGCAGCTTGGAGGAGGAGGGCCAGTAGAGAAGGGACAGTTATCTGCCACAGTCCCTACTCTTAGCAAAGATGTCCAGAATAAATCTGATGCTTTGCAGCTCCAGTTTGGCTATTCCTGTATGTTTTGGTCCATCTGCTATCCTTTGTAGCCATGACACTTCAACTACTCCCTGGAATGTTCTTCCCATGTCTGACACTGCTGTTGATATTCTTAGCATTAGCTTCAAGAAGCACTGTTTTTTTTATGGGTGCTTCAAATGTTTCGATTGGGAATTGTCTGCACTTAAAATCAGCTTTGCCATGTAGTATTGTCTTCCACTGGCCCACACACACAATTTTTCTTTAAGTCTGGAACTGCAGCTGTGTAAGAACTCAGCAGCTTTAAACCCTTCTAATATTTACTTTGTTTCAATGCCATGCAGTTAAGAATTCTTTCTCTTTTGACTGACTGATATGGCTTCTTTGTTACATTACTAGCTGCAGGACTGAGAGCCATTTTAAAAAAGTATTACAGCTTGCTCCTTGGTCCTTTAGAGACCTCTGTGCCTTGGGGCACTTCTGGAACACTGCATTTTTTAGTGTGAGTTTCTCTCTCCTCTCCTGTCACATGGCACAGTCTCAGTGAGAATCCCTGTGATGTGATTACCAGAGAGATTAATGAGCTCAGTGCAGTGCCTTCCAGGGGCCCTGTGGATAAGCTGTGGTCTCAAGCTCTAGTTCAGAATTCAGTTTGGTTGTTTTAAACAAATCCTGCTGACAGACATTTTTCTTGTCCCATCTTACTGCACACCTTTTTGATGAGCTCTAGGAAATAAAGTGCACTTGATCAAGACTGATGTGAATGACTACCCCTCCATCCTTCCTTCTTCCCTTGTCCCAAGATCTCACCATTTCCCACTGGAACTCTTTAACCTCCAGAAAGGAAGTAATGAAAAATGATGGGTGGAAAAAATGTCAAGCTTTTTGTAAGTCTTGAGATAAACTGTCTAGATGTGTAGAAGGGTAACTGAACTTCCTGTGCTTGGCCCTGCTTTGCAGGGGAGAGCTGATTATCTCCAGAGGCCCCCTCAGCCTCAACTCCCCTGATTCTGTCAGGTTAACTGCTGCTTCATGGATTTTCAGTTTTTTGTCATCTCATGGGTGAACGCCTTGTACCAACTCTTGATTGGAAAACTAGGTATTCCACATTTGTGATTGTTGTGATTTTGTCTGTCTTTGGGAAGAGAGAATTTTTCTCTCTTAAGATTAGCTGGAAGTCATCTGTATACAGTTTGCTGCTGGTGGAGCTTATCACCTGGAAAGCAGTTGTCCTCTTTGCTCTTTGATCCCTGTCCTTCAAGGTAGTCCTGTGTCATTGTTTGGATTCTGAAGCAGAGCAATCATCTTGCCATGATTGGCATGACACTTTTGGGTCTTGAGTGTCCTTATCAGGTTTTAGTTTCTGCACAGACTTTATTGGTGAAGTTTTTTGGTGGGCAGCTGATAAACATCACTGTGTTGTGGTGAGAGAGTAAAAATGGCTGGTTGAAAGATGCCTAGGTGGTTTGAAAGCAGCTGGGTCCTGCTGGTGTAGTTGTTAGAATTAGATGGGTGTGTGGCATTTATGTAGCTGATAGTGTGGGATGAATAGATCCCTATGATAAATAACACCTTCATCAGAAAGCTACAGAGCCTCTATGAGGGTAACCCAAGAATGACAGCTTGGTTTTATCTGTGCCAGGGCAGGTTCAATGGCAGGATGTGTTTCAGACAAGCTTGACTGTACAGTGCATGCTGCTGCTATCTACTGTCCTCAGCCTCTGAGAGTGGGGAGAGCTCACCAGCACTTTGTGCCAGCATTTCAGCAACTGCATCTTCCAATCTGATGGGCTCTTTCTCAATCCTTGTACCTAAAGGGTGCCAGCTCTGCACTTTATAGCAGCTGAAGGACACACCTCAGGGCTTGCTGGTATTGCCCTTGGGCTGTTTGCAGTTGTGGAGCCTTGGGGTACATCATTACCCTCACCTCTTCTGGCCCTGCTGTCAGTAATGTCCCACAGAATGTTTCTGGGGCTCTAGAAGAAAATTCTAAGCAGACCTGTGTGGGATCATAGTGAGTGCTGCTGAGGGGCTTGGTCACAGGTCTGACCCTACCTGTTCAAATAAGTAGCTCTCCCCAGATGGTGGGTAGTACCTGGCTGCTGGAGTTCTCACTCTCTTCTTTCTCTGGGTGTTGTTTGAGATGTTAATGTTTCTGGGAGTGTTCTACCTTTTGTTTCTGCTTTGGAAGATTGTTAATGAAGCTGGTGGTCAGGGGAGGCATGCTCAGGTATTCTGGTTGTTAGCAACTTGGCTTAGGGAAATAGGAGCTGTACTGCCGGTGAGAACTCCTGGTTTGGAAGGAGGAGTGCTGCTGTGAGGAGGTTGCAGGTAAGTAATTTTCCCTCTGCAAGACACACTCCATTTCAGAGGAGCCTTAGGATAGCCTGGTGTATGCTCCAGTGCACTGCAGCATAGGGACAGGTCTGTGAGCTGACAAGGGTTAATACCTTCTGTTAAAGAACTGGTGTATCTTGATATGAACAGCTCTAAATATTAGTAGTATTTTGTAACTTTTTGTTCATTGTTTTGCATGATACTTTCAAAACCATAATTTTGGACCTGTATGCCAATTTCCTATGTGTTTAACAAGCTTGCTGTATCATAAAGCTTTTAATCTAATTTTTAGAAAGCTAAAAGCTTCTTAACTTATATTACAATTTCACCATCTTAAAAGTATTTTATAACTACTGCTGTCCTTTGATTTGTTTCCATTTTATTTCTATTATCTTGCAGCATCTTTTATCCAAATTCTTCTTTCTTATAAATCTTGTAAGTAGGAACCAGTAGCTTTTCCTTAATTGCGGTCATGCTTTTCTTTTTCCATAATCCCATATTTTATTTGTAAATTCATTCTCATTGTCTCTTGTAGCTTTTGCACTTTTACTTGGAAAAGACAAGTAATTTTTTTTGTGTGTGTTTTTGAATGGGGAGGATTGTTGGCAAAAGCAAATTAATCTGCCTGAATCAGACCCATCTTTTCTGTACTTTAGTCTGTGATCATGTCATGAATTTCAGGACTTTGCACTAACCATGTTTTTTTTACTTAAAGCTTATTTTACAGACCTAGTGTTTGATTTGTATGCATTGTGCATGTAGTGTTTTTTTCCAACTACAGTATATTGCTGGATAGCTTATTTAGGACAAAAAATGGCTCATGGGAAGATGCATAAAGATTTGTACTTACTTTTCTACTTAACGCCAATGAAAATCTATGAGGTAAACATAGGTTAAACGATAAATTTCAGAGCAAAAAATTAGGAGTAGGCACTTGTCATTAAGACATTTCCTTTAAAACAAAACAAAAAAGCACCCTATCTGTAAATTATTGGTATTCCAACTGCTGAAGTGTTAACATGCCTTTGTTTGCAAAGCTGACTCTGAACCTGCTGTTCCCCAGTGTCCCAGAGCTGAGACAGGAGAAGTTCTCTTTTGCTGTTAGAAACACATAGGTGTAATTATGTCAGGAATACACATTGTGTGCTGTTTGCTTTTGTAGTTTATAAAAGTTTTGGAAAACCATCTAGTCTTAGCTGAAAACAAGAACACACTCTTTAAAATGTTAGTAATCCTAGAGCAAAGCTGTCCAAGGAAGAGGAAAAACAATTCAAAAAATCACATTGAGTGTAGTATATATTTTGTTTTGGTAGCTATCCTGGAAGACAGCATGTAGGCAACAGAGCAAGTAGTCTTGTATCCACACAATGCTGATGTGTGAAAGGGAGACCAGAAATCTCTCCAGAAAGACATGGATTGGAGTGGTGTGGACTGACAGAACTGGCCTGCAGGGAGGGAGCACAGAGCTGGGCAGAACCAGGTCAGGACCCTCTGAGAGGGTCATAGAGCTTCTTGTAGGGTAAGGGAGCAGGAGATGGCCAGCCCATGGTGGCTGCTCTATGGAGGCTCTGTAATTTATTTGGCAGTTTTAGTGATCATGTGAGGAAAAGGACCAAATTAGGAGAATGGGATTCCACAACCTTCTCTTTGTCATATGGTGCATTAAAATTTTTGATTATTTTTTAATAAGTATCTTTGTACAACAAAGCCGCTGGGTATTCAGGGCAGCATGAGATGAGTTGGCTGGCTGGAAGCGAAGCACTTCCTCGGAGGTCAATAGTAATGGCACCATTGAAAATTATCTTTTTTTTGTTTTTTAAGAGAGTAAGGGAAGGTGGCATTTCATTTTTGTGGAGGCCAGAACCAGGTGAGGCAGATCCTTGCCCTTTGAGAGAGGGTAGGAAACTAGTATTGGATATAAGTGCTCTCTTCCCAGCAAAAAGCTGGGACAGTCTCTAGGATATGAAGGTCAGTTGTTGTCATCCTTATGAAGTAAACAAGTTAGGTACACCCACAAATATTTCTTAAACAGAGGCACTGGCTCAAATGCAGTGAACTAATAGCTTGATATTAACTACTAAATTGGACTTGATCTTTGTGTCCAGGATCCCATGAGCCTATTCTGTACATTATCACACACAGTGAAATGCTGTTTTTTCTCTTCCCAGCTATAGCAACGCAGGCTAGTGTGGAGTTCCGCCGGAAAGGATCCCAAATGTCCACTGACACTATGGCTTCCAACCCCATGTTTGATGCAAGTGAATTCCCAGACAACTATGAAGCAGGAAGGGCAGAGGCATGCGGGACACTGTGTAGGATATTTTGTAGCAAGAAGACTGGGGAGGAAATATTACCAGCTTACCTATCCCGGTACTAACCTATCTTCCAGTTGCTTTATTGGTGTACTTTATGATGCAGACTAATTCCCAGTGAATAGCATTCACTTGCTGTCTGAATCTTGTGTTGCCAGTTTAAAAACATCTAGCTGGCTTACAGGGGCTGGAGGTGGGATTCCTGGCTAAGCCCAGCACTGTTTTCTTCTCACATTTTCATGATGCTGCTTATCACTGGGTTTTCTTCAAGTTTCAGTTGAAGGACAGTACCTTAAAGTGCTTCAAGCTGGAAGGAACATTTTCTTTGGCACTTTCTTTCCTCCTGTATTTTATTTTTGTTGAGTTTGTCACTGAATATTGTTCAGATGGAAAAAATAAGTGTGCAGGCATAAGACTTTGTACACTTTATTAGACTGTAAAGGTTCTTGTGTTGTCAAATACCACATCCCATATGGCTGGGTTTGGTTTTTGTAGTTGTTTTTTTTTTTCACCCTCTGAGTATTGAAATGCAGTGATATCTCATTATTTGAAACAGTTGTGTTTGAATTACCTCTGTGTTCAGTTTTATTTCTGAGAAAATGAAGCAGTATCACCTGTCATAGTATACCTTTTTCACAATTTTTTGTTATGTAGAATAGCAAATGCTAGAGGCAGAGAATCAGTTTTAAATAATGATTCTCTCAAACTTTTTAAGTACATTTGTCCCAGATGGCATTAAAACTTCCCAGAAGACTGAACAATATTTTTTCTTTGATGTTGTATTTTTTGTATAGATAGCTCATATTTCTCTTGGCCAGTCAGTGGGATTCCTCTGTGTCTGCAAGACCTTTGAAACAATTAAGAGGGCATACATGTTCTCTAACAAGAACCTGCAAAAGAAGCTAACTGGGTAGCTGGGTTTCTGCCCTTGCTTTATCATTTGAAGTGGTTATGATGGTTAAGATTAGTCTTGATTTCCAAATTGCTGATCAGTGTGTCTTGTCCTGACATTCTGTCCATTGTTCTGTCCACTGCCTCCCCCAAGGTTTCACAGTATTTTTCTTATATTGGGGAGTTAAAATCAAGATCTTGCCACCATTACATGGGAAGGGAGTAGTGGAGAGCAGGTGATCCACTCTTAGTAACCAGCTAGTTGTGCTTACTCAGCTCCCAGTCTGGGTGTTGCAACAAGTCAAAGATTTCAGTAAAACTGTGCTGCACTAGCTTTTCATATGAAATACCTGTCATTTGTGAGGGTTTATTAAGCTGGTCAGGTGCGCTTGCCTGTGCTTAAGTAACATAGGGGAAGATTTATATGAACGTTTCCTAGCTCTGTTTTTGAAACTTATTCTGTTTTATATAGACAAGATCAAATAGTGGCTGCAGAATCATGTGGGATTCTGATGATTTTATGTGCAAATAATTAAATCTTATCTTTCTTTGTCAGATTTTACATGCTTTTAATTCAGGGTTTGCAGATAGCAGATTTCATTTGCCACCCGGTTCTTGCCAGTGTTATTCTAAACTCCCCTCCTCTGTTCTGCTGTGACCTGAAAGGCATTGATGTTGTGGTTCCCTACTTCATTTCGGCTCTGGAGACTATTTTACCTGACAGGTAAATTGCCATTTCCACATAAACATTATCAGAGATGTTGAGAGGTATTTGTCTTTTGTCATTCCTGCATAATTTCACCAAAGGAATTCTGCGATGTTGGGCCCACAGTGTGTGTGTATTCAATGGTAATAATAGCAACACTGTGTGAGCTCAAATTTCAGTTTTCTTTAATGCAGTTTTCTTTAAAGCAATAACAGTTCTTAAATTAAATATATGAGTTGTTAGCTGCATATTCATTGATGCAAAGCAGTGCCTTTAAGAATAGGAAAATATATTGAAATACGTCAAAAATATATTGAAAGCCTATTGATTTTAAAGTAGACTTTCACAAGATATTCATTAATGGCTGTTGTTGCAGTGTATTCAATAAGTAAATAATCTTATGCATCATTAAATGGAAAAGTTGATAATTTATACTGATGAAGTTGGAGTAGGTTCTTATCAGAGCTTTATAGATTTCGGAATGTTTTGCTAAGTTAGGCACTTAATAGTAGTCTCTGCATGTCTTCTTCAATGTATGTGTTATGTCTTGGTACCATGTTTCATTTTGATGTTAGGCATTTAGACAAAAAGCATTTTTTATCTCCTGGGCTTAAATCTGAGCTGATGTTTCTTTTGGATAGGTCTTAGAAAGAAACAGCTACATTGCATACTGCAAATTACTTATGACCATTGGGTGGGTGTATATTTGATATTAACTTAGTTGCATTTGGCTCCAGATTCTTGTGAAAAGTTGGTTAACTGTCTGATGCTTTGATTTGCAGGGAACTCTCAAAGTTTAAAATCTATGTAAACCCCACAGAGCTAAGAAGAGCTTCTATTAACATCTTGCTGTCTCTGTTGCCTCTCCCTCATCATTTTGGAACAATAAAGTCTGAGGTAGGACATTTATCACTATGTTTTGTGTTCCATTTTTCTTTCCTGGGAGTGGGATTTGAATGGGTTGTGGGTTGTATTGAGTGTTTTCTTTAGCACTGGAACTCTTCCACTGAATGTGAAACAGTAAGACATATTAAGTGTGCCAGTAGCAATGTGTGCTGTGAACATTGGCTTTTGAAACCCTGCTGGCGTGATCTTTAATTGATACTGAAATAAGTGTATTTTTTCTTCAGGTTGTCCTGGAAGGGAAATTCAGCAATGATGAAAGCTCAGCGTATGATAAACCAGTAACATTCCTGTCCTTGAAGCTGAGGCTTGTGAATATCCTTATAGGAGCTTTGCAAACGGAAACTGATCCCAACAACACTCAAATGATACTAGGTTATTTCAGCTTTTTGATTTATTAACTGTATTATATAAATGTCTTTCTTAATCTGTCCTGGGATAATATGGGTTATTAGTGATGTGTTGCTTTGCAAGAAGAAGGTTTAAATTCCTGGCAGGTTGTCATATGTGTAATCTCCCTCATACTATGAAAACATCTTAAAAAGCCTCTCATTTTTGTTAATCTCTCCCTTTTTATGTGGAGTAGTACTTGAAAAGTAGAAGCAAGAGTGAAGTACATTCTAGCACAGAAAGTCAGCCATAACTGTGAATGGAAGTAGGTAAAAATATCGTGATTTTAGGAATGATTCCTGATTAATGGATTTCAGAGAAAACCTTAGGTTTTGGCATGGTTAAGCCTAAGAAACATATTGACATTTTGGTGACTGGTCATCCAGCAAAATTGGCAAAATACAGATTACATTTTTTTAGTGGTGCGTAAATCCTCAGACAAAATCCAAAAGTTTTGGAATAGAGTGTGGAGCTGCACTACGCACAGTTTAGCACACTGTTGTTCAAAGTAGTGAGTGGAATGACATTATGCTGAAATACTCAGAAAGGAAGCAGAAGATGAAAACTTGGATAGTGCAAATCTGTCAAGTTAAGTATGTTTTCAGATAAGTACAAATGTACATGCCTATTCTTACTTGTCCTCCCTTATTCTTCTCTTTTTAGAAGTAGTTTTTTCAACATGATGGTGTTCTTGCCCTTACCACTCTCCTTTTGTCTGTTTAAAAAGGCAACAGTCTTGTGGTGTGATAGGAGTGTCTGCCTTGTTCTGGGAGGCAGATAGTTTACCTGCTTGACAGGGGAGGGCAAGAAAATGATGCATAGCTAAAGGAAAGGAAACAAATCCAAGTCTGCAAAGATTTTTGGAAGGTTATCTTCCAATAGTTCAAGCAGTTTCTTTTCTTGCAGAAGACTAGAGGAGAGTGATTTGAAAGAATAATTTGCGCCCAGTGCTTGTGAAGGGGTGAGAATATCTGTGGTTGCCAAGTGAGACTCTCAGAGCATTGGTGCCCCTGAGGTTGTCCCACCTCCAGTACTATGTCTTACACCTCAGGGTGATGCTTTGTTAAATCCCACCCCTGTAGTCCTATGCCCCTCACACTGAGTTGGTCTGCAGCCAGCTGAATAGCTGCTCTACCTGGAATGGCTTTTCTCCAGGGAATTATTATTCCCATGCTAGTCCCTGCCAGTTCACCTGTCCTGTAATCCTCCTCTGAAGCTCCTTTTTCCATATGTGAAGTTATTTCCTGCTGGATTTAGCTGGAGGGAATTCATGAATCTCCACTTGAGCCAGAAATTCTCACATGTGCCACCAGCTTCTCAAAAAAAGCAGGGTTTGTTTCTATCTGCCAATAAATGTTTAGCAGCAAGTGGTGCATTTCATAGAATCACAGAGTGATTTGGGTTGGGAAGAACCCTTAAAGCTCCTGTTGTTCCACCATGCATTCCACCCTCATTCCCTGGGCAGGGACACCTTCCACTAGCCCAGGTTGCTCCAAGCCCTGTCCAGCCTGGCCTTGGACCATTCCAGGGATGGGGCAGCTACAGCTTCTCTGGGCAGCCTGTGTCAGGGCCTCCCCACCCACACAGGAAAGAATTTCTGGCCATCATCCCACTTCACCTTGCCCTCTCTCAGTGTGAAAACATTCCCCCTTGTCCTGTCATTTCCCTTCATAGAGTAAGTTGTGTTTTCCTAAATGTTCATTGATGGATGAGACAGGGGAAGGAGGCAGAGAATTTAAACTGAAGCCACTAAATGGGCCAGTGTCAGCCAGTTTCAGGTCCATGTCCTTATTGCTTTCCTCATCATCTGGAGGTGATGCTTCCAAGGAGGTAACCTGAGTTTTTAAATGAGCACAGTCTGATGTGAGACAAGGAACCACTCCAGCCCTTCTGTGAAGCCAAAATCCTTCCAAACTGAGGAATTTGACAGACCTATCACAGAACAGTTGGGGCTGGAGGAGAGCTCTGGATATCATTCAGTCTAACTCTCTGCCAAGGCAGAGTCAGCAGGAGCTGGTGACACAAGAACCTGTCCAGGTGGGTTTTGAATGTCCTCAGAGAGGGAGCCTCCATGACCTCCCTGGACAGCCTCTTCCAGTGCTTTGCCACCCTCCATGGATGGAACATTTTTCTCATGTCAAGGTAGAACTTCTTGTATTTTAGTTTGTGCATTACTCCTTGTCATGTTGCTGGGTAATACTAAACAGAGTTTGGCACTATCCTCTGGACACCCACCTTGAGATATTGATGTGTAATGACAAGATCCCCTCGCAGTCTTTTTTAGATTCTGTTCAAGGCATTTTTAACATAGCTGAAACTGCACTCTGTCTCAAATTTCATCTACTTCAAATGGCTAAGCTCAAAGCAAGTCCTGTGTTTTAATAAGAGATTTTATAAGACAGGACTGCAAACCTCTACTTTAGACCTTCTGTGCTGCTTGGTGACTTTTAGTAGTGAATTCTTCTGTAGTCCATAGTTACCTTCTTCTTTCTGATTCTGCAGGTGCAATGTTAAATATTGTTCAGGATTCAGCACTGCTAGAAGCCATTGGCTGTCAGATGGAAACAGTGAGTATTTTTGTTTATGAAGTTACTTCTTCAGAAAGAATGCATTCCTCACTTGTTACTGGAAGGGGCTCGGGTAGCATCTTGAGGTTTGGTCTTTTGCATGTGAGAACATGGGGAACTAAGAAATTTTCTCATCTCTCTAAACTGCCTTTCACTCTGCAGAATGGTGGTGAAAACAACCTCTTCAAAAGCCACAGTCGCACCAACAGTGGCATTAGCACTGCAAGCGGTGGCAGCACAGAGCCCACGACACCCGACAGTGAGCGGCCAGCACAGGCCCTCCTGAGGGATTATGGTAAGGAGAGCTCTTTGGGAACCCCTGGCATGGTGTACCAGCTTGGTGTGTTCTGGGTTTTTCTGTAACAGGTCTGGCTAAAGGATTAATGTGCCCAGGTGTTTGGAGCCAGCGGGATAGCCCAGCTGTGTGCTGCAAGTCTGCATTCACATGTGCCCTTCCAGTGGTTGTTTTAACCCTACTGAAGGACTCTATAAACATTTTCAAAATCAGAATGTAAAAGCTTATGAAAAAGGTGTTTGCAAACTTTAACTGAAGTTTTCAGGATACTTAATTTCTGTCAACAAGAATAAGATATATGTACATCAAGTTTAAATTAATCACTTCATTAGTTTTGATAGCATTCCAAATACTCACCTGACCTCTGCAGCACCTTTTCTTGAACCACATTTTAAGAACATTCCAGGGACTCTGATTTTTATAGAGCGAGTAATCAGGAGGCTTGTGGAATGTCATATGCTGTAACAATAGAATTTAGTAATTAACTTTAGTTTGCTATGTCTTGTTCTGTCCATTTTTGACTCTTTGTAGTAAAATCCATGTTCTAAATCTGTGTGTGGTAAGCTGGCTGACTGTCAAGATCCTGAAATTTCATTTGCTCCTTTGAATTGAATTTAACTGATGTTGGCCAATTAAATGTGAGAGCAAATCACCTTTATTATATTGTAGCCTAGAGTGACAGTTCTATCATCACCAACCAAAAATGTTTGGTGGTTTTTTTTATCTAGTTCTGTAAATAGCCAGAGGAGGGAGATTATCAGGAAAGGCTTCAGTATATTCTGGGGATTCATATAAACATGTTGGTGCTTTCCCTTTTCCCAAGGATTTGCTTGTTTGAAATTATCAAAGTGCTAGTTTTCTGCACACCATTTGAACTGTATGTTTAATTTATGTGGGTTCATTGATGAGTGCTTGTAAAAATACCCATTTGTAAGATTTAAAAAATCTTCTAAATATTTGAATTGCAGTCTTCATACCATGACATAACTTGAAATATATTTTTGTAGTGTTTTCATTTTATTGGATTTTTAAAATTTCCTGTGCCCAGAAGGTAAGGTTGTAATGAGCTTATGAAAAGAATTAGTGTTTCCACTAGATGCTCCAAACAAGAGAAAACTGAAAACATGGTAGTCTGTTGTTACTGTTTAGCCATAGCAAACTCTTGAATCTGCTCCTGGTATGACACTGGACATAGTTCTTGAGTGTTAAATAAGGTAATTTAAATTTTGGGAAGCATATGCCTTATCTGTCATAGTTCTCATGTCTCTTTATAACTAGTCATTGACCATTTTTTTATTTCTGACATTAATTTGCATACTTCAGTTTTAACAAATACGGATAGTATTTATGTTTCATAGTATTTTGAAGTGAGAGCAACTGATGTTGAGCAACTGAGCAACTTAAACGTTTCCCATTTTTAATTTTCAGGTAAAGGTTCAAGAAAACAGAAGGTTAAAAAGAATTGTTTCTCTAGCACTAATTCTTTCATTATCTGTGTCTATTGAACTAGTGCAGCTTTTGATAAACATTAGGTGTGGATAGAATGGTTAACTTCTGACACAGATATCTGAAATGACATGTTCTCCTTACTTCCTCAGTACAACTACTAATGCTTAATATACATTACCAAAGCATGTAGTTTCCAGAGACTAAAAGACATAACATGACAGACAATTTAAATACAATAGCAAAATCTGAAGCTGGCTGTTCTGCTGCTGAAATGCAGCAGAGCTCTGGGATTATTCAAAATGTCTTTAAAAAAATTAAATTTAGCTAGCTGGTCCGATTGGGTTTGTATAATGCCTGGAGAATATGTGAGGTAGTTAGGCTGTGCAAAAGGCATCAAACAGTTTCAAGATGGTTAGGGTTTACGTCTGTATTGTGTCTGCTTTGCCTTGTGCCTGTGCTTTGCTTTTTGTCACTAATGCTTAGTTATTTTCCCTCCCTGTGGTGTGTGGTTTTGGGGTTATATCCTAGCTCTTCATACAGATACAGCTGCTGGATTGCTGATCCGCAGCATTCACCTGGTAACCCAAAGGCTCAACTCCCAGTGGAGGCAGGACATGAGTATCTCCCTGGCTGCCCTGGAGCTGCTCTCTGGACTGGCAAAGGTGAGACATGCAGCTTGGTGTGCTCTGGCCCCTTCTCACAGGGTGGTTGTGGTCCTGCTGCCTTGGGTGAAAGTTATGGCACAAAACAGATTCTGTGGCTGAGTTTGTTGGCAACTCTTCTGTTTGGAAATTAAAAGGAAACAGTACTGCTGTTGCAGGTAATTTTCTCCCAGTGTAAACACACTGTGTTTACGGGACATGTGGTCTGGGAATGCTTTTTAGCTGAAACTTCTGTTGCACCATTTTTCCTCTTCCCTCTCATCTTGGAAATAGTTTTTAGAGCTGGATAAAATGTAGTGTATTGCTAATAGGAGGTGTACTTAGAGCAGCCATTATAACCTGGTGTGGCAATTCAGCATTTCCTGTCATAATCCCTCAGGAAGTCAACAGATCTCTTTTAATGTGTGTCTCAGGCAGTTTTTAGAGCATTAATTCAGCACTGAGCCATATTGGACTGGGTGTTTATTCGCAACTGCGGTAGCGTGAGCTGAACAATGTATTTGAAGGTGTTCTGAAATGAATTAATGTGTGTTATTGGATCTTACAGAGGACCATACAGAATCAGGGCTTCCTGCAGCTTGTGTGGTTAAGCCAGGGTCTTCTTGGTTTGTTTTTTTTCTTCCAGGATTATGGGAATGTGGAAATATATTATCTTTTCAAGTGTATTCCCAGGTTAATGTTAAATACTGTAGTCAATGTATAATTCTCATGCAACTGAAGTCATTCTTGCCCTGGAATACATTTCCCCTGTACAACAAAGTGGGAGAAAATAGATCATTTCCTCCTACTGAACTACTGTGGGGACTTTTTCTGCATGTGTCTCTGGAGGTGACAGGTCCCAAAGCCTTTCTCAGGTAGGGGCTCTTCCTCTGTCTTGAGTCTGTTCAGCAGCTATTAGTGGGACTTAGACAAGTCAAAAATCAAAATGTTTCCTGCAGGTGTGTTGGTTCACAAACCTGCCTTTCATAAGCTTACCTCGAGGGGACTCTGCTGTAGATCATGAGCTTCTGAAGGATGTCCTAGCTAAATCCTGGGGCACTGAATTGTCACTCCCATTTGTGGTATACAGCTGCCAGGCTTCAGTGCTGGCACTAGCAAGTCCATCCACCTTTGTGCTTGGATAAACATGGTCAGATGCTACAGGGTAGAAAAATCCATCTGTTCCTGTGCTGAGTCATAAGCCATGAATAAGAGAGAAAGTTCTTTAGCCTTACAGTTCATGTCCTCATGGCTCATTGTGCTGTTTCCTGACCTTCTCATCTGGAGCCTTGCTCTCTGCAGCCCTGAGCAGGGAAAGAAGCAGAGAGAGGTGTTTGCAGTGAGTTTTGGGGAAGAGGTTATGGGGTTTTTATTAGTCTGCTTGTCCAGGGATGGCTTTTTTGTTTCTTTTACCAATGGTGAAAGTTATTGTCCTGGGAATATATCTAGGGGAAAGTTACTCGAGCAGAATGAAGCCCTGTGGAAGGGAGAGTTAGCAGTGAGTGGGTTCTTGGAGATACAGAATGGGTTGCTAGAGCTGAAGAAGAGGCATTTGTGGGGAAAAAATTTCAATACTGCAAATTCAGCTACCATTTGGTTTCTTACCAAGCAAATTCAGCACACATTTGGTTTCTTACCAAGCCAAGAGCAGGTACCACTCCTGCTCTTTGAAACCAAGCTATGCAATGTGGTCACACCTCAGTGCAGCATTTCCTTATTTTTAATTTCCGTATCCATCACTGTTAAATAATTTTACCTGCAGTTTTAAGCTGTAATCAAAAAGAGCTCAGTTTATTGCTATTTCTTGAAAGTGCATTTAGGAATGTTTTCAAGAGCCGTTTTTGTCTGTGAGACGTTTGCGGAGGAGCTCTCACGCTGCCGTCCTTGCCGCCGCAGGTGAAGGTGGCGGTGGATCCCGCGGACTGCAAGCGCGCCATCAGCTCCGTGTGCAGCTACATCGTGTACCAGTGCAGCCGCCCAGCCCCGCTGCACTCGCGCGACCTGCACTCCATGATCGTGGCGGCTTTCCAGTGCCTCTGCGTCTGGCTCACCGAGCACCCCGACATGCTGGATGAGAAGGTCAGAGCTCCCAGGGACACATTTGGAGTGCTGCATCTGAATTGCCTTTTGTGCCCAACCTGGCTGTTCTCAATACTTTAAAACAGTATGCTTTGCTTCGCTTTCTTAGCTTTCTTAAGAGAGTTTCAAAAATAGTTTCTGTGCAAAATGCGTCTGAACTTTAATTCCTGATCTTTATTTGCTGATGCAGTTTTTGGCTTTAAAATTACCTTTATAGTTATAGGAATATCTCAGTCTTTCTTCTTGCTTTGTGAAACTGGAAAAAGAGAGAAGAAAAGAAACCTGGAGAAAACCAAAAGAGAAATATAGAAATGAGTGGGGTATCCCATAGCTACCTGCTGCAGGTAGCCATGACTCTCCTCATTTCTCAGCTCTTAGCTGACTAAAGCATCCTCTAGGCTTAATGGAATTCCTTTGATGCTAATATTTTGGTAATCAGAGCTTGTTTCACCAATTTTCTGGAAACTGAGCAAAGCATATCTCAATATAAGGTGGAATTTACTTGGGAAGCTTGAGAAGAGCAGGAAATGAGAGACATGTTTTCAATTGCCTCCTGCCCTGCTGTTTAATAAAAAATGAAAAAAATTGAATGCACGTTTTCATTGTTAGTCTCTTTCAGAGCCAGCTTAGTCGTCTTTCTGTGTCTTTATGGATAGTAGATATATATGTATTATGTAATATTTTATTATCTTTTTAGATAGAGCATTACATATCTTTATATTTTGTTTATTCTGTAACATATAAAAATGTATATATTTTAAAAAAGATTGAAAACCCACAAGCAGAACTTCATTTAAAGATGCTTGCTGCATGTGTTTTGGAGTACTAGCATGGCAGTAGGTGACTGTGATAGGATAGGTTCCCTGGATGTGGCATAGGTTGTGTTTAGTCAGTTGCATTATGCTTTATTCCATTTCATTATGGTCTTTTTATTTCAATTACCATTATAAGGAGATAGGGTTACATACTGTGTGCATTATGTACTGGACACTGAGTAGCTCATTCCTGAGTCATGATAGTCAGTCAGGTGAGAACCTTTCCCTGCATTTGCAAGTATTAAAAATGCAGCTTCCCAGGTGCCTGCTCTGACAGTTGCTTTAAATTTCACATGCTATATTGCTAGTCTGTAAACTCCTGCTGCAATTCTTTGTGGCCAGTCTTTTCAGCTCAATGCTGGTTAATTTTACTGTGTTAGAGAACTTTGATTTTTCTCTTCACCTTTTATTCTGTATCAACAACGAATATAAGGAAGGACAAAGCCCAAGACACGGAAACCTGTCTGGTTTCTGGTGGTACAGTCTGACCAATTGTGTTCAGTTTTAATCACTTATTTATTAATCTGTAGCTCAAGCCATGATATCCAAACCTTTGTTGTAGCAATCTGAATATTTTCAGCGGGTGATTTTGTTCTGCACAGCACTGGTGTGTCATATCTGTAGGTCTACTGAGTGCTGGCTTCTCCTGTAATAGATTTGTTGAAGCTTTTAGAATGTGCTTTTAGAATGTTCTTATTTTTCTCCTGGTGAATTAGATACCATGATGTATTTTACTAATGAAATGCGAATGTATTTTTACTAATGATGTTGGCAATTGAAAAATTTGGAAAAGGATTTCTTGCAGCTTTCCAGATGAGTTCATTCCTAATGTGCTTAGTACTTAAAATTTCTGCAGAGTGTCCTAGAAATACATGTATTATCTCTTAAAGTGTGTTTACATTTTTGTGTTGCATTCATAATAGTCCTCGTGCAATGAAATACATTGTGTGTATTTATCCATTCAGAGAACTTTTTACCATTAGAATATAAATAGATAATATAAGTACACATCTATAAACAGAAAAAATACCAGTTCTATAGCAAACGTGATCATATTTTAACAGTGTAGGAGTAATCCTCTGCCTTTAAATAAAGAACTCATATTACAAGCAGTGGTTTTTTTACTTAATGATATATCACTGTTTCCCTGAGGTTTTGGATATATTCATCGAAGTGCTTCTGCTTCAGTGTGGTTCTTGTGTTTTAGGATTGTTTAAAAGAGGTACTGGAGATTGTGGAGCTGGGCATTTCAGGAAGTAAATCCAAAAACAGTGAGCAGGAGGTCAAGTACAAAGGAGATAAGGAGCCAAACCCTGCATCCATGCGAGTGAAGGATGCTGCTGAAGCTACATTGACATGGTATGTAATTTGTCAGAGCACCTTTAATGTTCAGTATTGCCTTGTCTGAGAGTGTTTAACAGGGAGTTTGCAGCTGGTGGTCCCTGATGTAACAAGTGTTTAAAAAATTAGGCAGAAGTTCCCTATCTTTGCCCTTTGGGCAGGGCTGCGCTCTGCCTTAGGTCTCTTCCCCTCCCTTTGCAGGTGTTTACAGAAAACAGATCCCTCTGATCACTGTTTTCCCCTCCTGCCTCTTCTCTTCCTTGTACAGCAAAACCCAGACCCTCCTCCAGCCCTGGTGTTCTGTTCCTGGCCAGGCCTCTGCAGACAGCAATTCCTTCTCTCTTTCACTTACCCCAGTGATCCTGTCTTCCCATTTCCTCTTCTCCTCAGCCTGAGAGCATATGCTGTCCCCCCTCTGGTGAGGAAACTGGTAGACACTGTGACAGCAGGGAATGGCACATGCAGCACACGTATGCTGGAGCAGGATCGGATGGCTTCTTGCCCACAGCGTTGGGCTTGATTAATAAATTTGAGAGGTTCTGCTGGAAATGCAGTAACAGATAATGTGTGGGTTGGAGAAGGGAAGCACAGAGAGGAAAATTGGGATTTGCTCCAGGGAAGTTGGAAAGTACTGTGTTATGAGTTGAACAGCACAGTGGCAGACAGGACAGATTGAGGATGGGGAGGATAAATATGCTTTGCAAAAGCAATAACTGGTTTCTTTTTTGCTCTGCTTTAGAATCCAACTGTTATAAACATTACTGTTAGTAAAAACAACTGTGTAATTTCCAAGAAAAAGTAACTACTCATTGGAATTTGTGGACAAATCCATACTGTTGCCTGAAACTTATTTTTATATAGAGAGATGAAACTGTTTTCACAATACATTGGAAAAGTGTGTGGGGAGGGCAATCAATAGACTTACTTTTGCTCTGGGTGTTGGTGTTAAGGGTGGTAAAGTCCTCACCTCGATGGTGTGAACTTCAGTCCTACACTGGACAATTCTCATTACTGGTTCCTGCCATAGAAATTTTCAATTTCTAATAGTGTTAGTGAGACCCTGTACAATTTCAAATTATTTAAAACGATGCTTCTAGGGGCCTCCTAAGGCTGTGGCTCCAAGGAGGTGGGCACTGTTGGACCCCACCTGGAGGCTTTCTTCCAGGGAAGATTACAATCTGTGATAGTTGTGCTGGTGTGATCCTGGACCTTTTAGGGTGTCAACCCCTTAAAGGGTTTTAAGGTACTGTAATCTGGACTTGAAGAAAGCAAAGGCAATTTTAACTAGTGCACTGCAATGTCTGTCCTACTTGTTGATATGAAAGGGCTAAAGTATGTACGGTTGGAGAAATAATGTTTTAAAAATGAACATAAAGCTATGGAAGGGTACATAAAGCTAAGGAAGATTTTCATGCTTTAAAGAATGTCTTAATAGCTTTATAACCCAGGTTATAAAGAAGCTCATTCTGTAGGCAGAGTACCCTTCTTTGTAGGTTTTCATGCATGTTTTTCTGAAGGTGCTGGTTATCTTACAACAACCTCATAGGTGAGGGCAAATGTGCCCTGATAATGTAACTGCTAGGTCAAGATACAGATGAAGAATCTGAGTGAAAGTTTGTGCTTGGGTGGAACAGTTCACTTAATCTAACATAACTCTCAACTTTTTTCTCACTTGCAGCATTATGCAGTTACTTGGAGCATTTCCTTCTCCCAGTGGTCCTGCTTCTCCTTGCAGCTTGGTGAATGAAACCACGTTAATTAAATATTCCCGTCTCCCTACCATAAACAAGCACAGCTTCCGTTACTTTGTTTTGGACAACAGTGTCATCCTGGCCATGTTGGAGCAGCCTCTAGGGAATGAACAGAGTAAGTTCAGATTTCCCATTTCCTTCTCTCTCGGGCTAAAACTTTCTGTACAGAGCTGCAAAACAAAGGTACTTCAAGCGTGTTTCTCACATTTCAGGGGCTTTCCTGTCTGTGAGTGGGCACACAGAGCAGAGTGTTGCTCTGGGATGAAGTGCTGGGAATAACTTTATTGCCAGTGATAATGAAATGTGCACAGGCCTACCCAAATTGTTTATGCAGCTCTCCAAGTCTTTCAGCCAGTTAGATCACATACTTGCTGCTGACTGCCATTGAAATAATGGGTGAAGTAATAGCATTATGCTTTGAAACATCCTTGTTTGTACAAGAATAAAAATCTAATGAGTATAGGAAACTTGATAGAGAAAAGTGCTTAACATATGGTTAGTATGTCTCCTTTATGCTTGCACCATGTCTCCTTGCTGCTTGCTTTAGACCTTCTATTACTGCATATTTCTGTGGATGCTTCTAGCAGAGGTGCTTTTAGTTGCTCTGGAGTTGTTAAAACTTTCCTGTGTCTGATCCTGTTCTGTCAATGACACCTCTTGTAAAGGAGATTCGTCACAGGGTGTTGCCTTTCACAGCTGAGCCTAACTCATTTCAGCCTCATAGACTTCGACCATCAACAACTTCTATTACAAAAATGTGGTATTAAATGATGCTTTGAACAGAATAACTGATCCCTCACAAGTCTTCACGTGTCATGGTGTTGCCTAATAGAACAGATGAAAATTCTTTAACATGTTACCTCAGTTAAAGACTTAACTTATGTTAGAGCTGATGTACTGTCCCCAATACATTTTCCTCATCTGTAGATAGGATGGAGCCTAAAAACTAATCTTGAAAGCAGATATTGCACAGAACTGCATGAACTAGTGCTGAGAAGTTGAGTTGTTGTCCAGAAGTTGAGTTGTGGACATGTGGCAATGTTGGGAACCATTGCCACATGCCCACCCCCAGTCTGTGCTGGAGCAAATGTGTTTCTGACTGGAGTAGATTAGAGCTTGCTCAGCAATTCTCATCCTCATGCTGCCTTTGCTAAATGTGTTACTGTGGAATCCTGCAAAGCTGCTGGAATCAAAAGTTAGATTATCTTTCCTTGCTGTGTATAACTTGCTCACAAATCCCCTTTGAATTACAAGATGAATTGCAATAATGCACAAGTACGTCAGGCCAGTTCTGAGGCAGATCACAGAAGTGAGTGACTGAGGAGCTGGTTTGGGTTCTCTCTGTGTTTGTGTGCTTATGTACAGGGTGTGCATAGGCTGTGCTGCACCCTGAGCTTCCCAGGGAATACTGGGGAAGAAATAGAATTCTGCTAATTACCTGATAGTGCCAGTGTGTGGTTTAGGTGCACAAAAGATCAATGCAAATACCTTCAAGAAGGAAAGCTTATGATGAAGTATGATGATCTCATCCAAGGTGACTAATATTGGTAGACTTTTAAATCTTGAAGGAAGACTGAAATTCCTGCAATGTTAAAACCAGCATTGTGCCAGTAGAAAGGCAACTCAGGACTCTGTAGTCTGACCTCCTGCTGTAGACAAGGCCAGGACTGAATTTGGACCAGGATAACACAACCTGGTGTTGCCCAAGTGGGTCTTGCAAACCTGAGAGGACAACTTCTCTGTGTCCCTATTCCTTGTGGGGAAAAATTCTCAATGATGTGGAGTCAGAATCTTCTGAGTCTTTGTTTGCCATTATCTTTTGTCCTTCCATTGTCCTTACTGCTGCTATTTGTGAGGAACTTTTGCAGAAGGTCATGAAAGCATGATATAAATGGTATCTCCGTATGATCATTGTCTCACCTAAACAGGCAGTGTCTTCTTTGATTTCTTTGGAGGTATTTGGAGAAATTGTGATCTGCATGAATTTAGACAAAAGTTGCTTTTAATGATGAAACTGAGCTGGCAAGTATTGAACTGACATAGACTAGCACTAGCTTCTGCAGAGAGATTTGCCTGATTTTCATCAGGAGTTTTCTTCAAGGTCAGGGAGGAGTTAACTATGAAAGAAAAACCTCTACTGTCATGCCTGCATTTTCTTCTTCTTCAATGATTACACAGTGAACTGTTTGCAGTATATGATGATGTCTTATTCTCTTTACCCATGTGCTTTGCAGATGACTCTTTCCCCTCTGTCACGGTGCTGATCCGTGGGACATCTGGAAGATTTGCGTGGGCCCAGCAACTCTGTCTTTTACCAAGAGGAGCTAAAGCAAATCAAAAGGTCTCTATCAAAGCCCATAAAGAAATCTTTAATTAGAGGTGTTCAACAGAAATTCCACTAATGTGAGACAGCCCCCCAAGCTGGTGATTATGCATTAAGGCTGAGCCACGGGGCCTTTAGCTGTAGGTAATGTGCCACATCTCTGGTGACTCTTTACCACTTGTGATTAATATTAACTACAGACTGTGAAAGTGCTGTTGCTTTCTCGACTTGCAGACTTGCTTAAGGAAGAGAGAGTTCTCTTTTTTTTTTTGCCTGAAAGCATCTTCTGAAGTGATGGGATAAGGTACAGTGTATTTACTATGTAGGCAGGGCTAGTCTTCAGGTGTCAGACAAAGAAAGCCCATGCAGCAGAGAGAGTCTGGAGGTGTAGAATGTGGTGCTACAGAGAGAACAGGTTTTCAAGCTACAAGGCCTGATGTTGCAAAGATGGCTGTAAACCTGCTGTGAAAAAAATTATCTAGAGGAACTCTGGAACAGCTCTGGAGTGAAATGGTGGAGGAGAGATACCTCTGTCTTATTTTACAGTAAAATTTCTTACTGCAGTTTTCTAATGGACCATGTACTCTTGTCATGAGAATTTCTGTCTGTGAACTTCTCCAAATCTTTAAACTCTTCTCATGACCCTCTGTAAAAGAAAGGCACTAATGTAGCTGAAATGAAGCTTGCCCGTCTCAACTGGCATGTTCATATTTAGATGAATGTCTCTGCAAAGCAGCCTTTGGAAAGACCATCCAGGATGTGTTTGGAGTTCTGCTGTCTCTGGAGCTGAGACCATTGGCTAAATAATCTCAGTCCAGGTGTGCTACCTGCTTCACTAAAAGGGCAAGCCATGATCTGACTGCTGGCCTGCTCACCAGTTTTAAGGGAACTTTTCCAACTTGAAGGCATTCTATAACATAATTGTTAATGGTTTTGGCCTTTTGAAATGTAATCAGTCGTAAACTTAGGAAACAGCACTGAAGATGCCATAAGGGTCTTGCTTGCTTGGAGCTGATGCACCTCTAAACCTGCACCTAGATCATTTGTTGCTTTCTTTGGTAACTTGAATTTTGGAATTACATAGTGACAGTATAGAACATGATGTAGTAGCAATGTCAAAATTGCATCATGATCCATGGTACAAGTCCTTTGGCTATTCTGGCAGTGCATCTCCTGACCCACAGCATTGCTGCTGTCTTTGAGGCCTTGGCTTGTTGTGATCATCACAGTCCGGAGGGTTCAAATGGAGCTTCTCAAATACTGGCCAGCTTTCTCTGAATAGTTAGAATGGGCTGAAAATAAGATGTTGCTATGTAAGCTTATTTTTTTTTCGGGGGGGGCGAGGGCGGTGGGGTGGTGGTGGTTTGCAACTGTTTACAGGCTAGATGCTTAGCAGAGTTCATAGATTTCAAAATGGACAGTTGTGTCTTTTTGTCTTTTTAAAATTTACAGTCACATTTTCAATACAAGTCTATTAGTTTAAAATATTTAATGTTTTTTAATAATGCTGCTCACTAGTAGATTATTGTAGTTTTGGTGGGGAGGGAAAATATTTTTCATCTGTTACAATATTGTCTATTGATGCAATACCTTGAATGTAAAAACAACCTTTTTTTGTCAGACATTTGTACCAGAACCTAGACCAGCTCCCAAAAATGATGTTGGGTTGAAACACAGTGTGAAACAACGCCCTTTTCCTGAAGAAGTGGACAAGATTCCATTTGTGAAAGCTGACTTGAGCATTCCAGATTTACATGAAATTGTGAATCAGGAAGTAAGTAACTGTCTCTAACTTGATTTTGTTCTTGGGGTTTTGGTCTGTTCATGAGTTGTGCACTTACGTCTTAGTGTAAATAGTTTTACTCTTTGGCTTATCCAATTTCATATTAATGGAATAATAACCTCTGAAAATTGGTTATATCTGTGCACTTCTTCAAGAAGATGCCAGTGCTTTGGTTGTGTTATTTGGGAGACACTGCTCAACATATTTTATTACTGATCCTAATATCCTGGTACTGTAGGAAACAATGACTTGCATTTGTTGCTTCTTCTGGGGAAATGGAAGGGTCTTTTTTGAGACCTTTCTGAGGGAAGAAAAGAGTGCATGTCTCATATTTTGAAGTTTCACAGGATCTGTTTTAGTTTCTGTCCTCTTGAATAGGAGAAGCCATAGCTGATACTGGATATTCACAGAGCTCTCCTATGCCAACAGGTGTTAAGGTGCTCACTTTGCAGTGTTGCAAGGTCTTTTTGAAAGTGTTTTAGTAACCATTCTGGTGGTGGACTGCTGCTGTAGAGCTTTCCTAAGTGATGTATGGTTTTCTTAGTGGACATTTGTAATTTTGGTGACATCAGCAGTTCATGCAATGTTTTCCAGCTTGAAGAGCGCCATGAGAAGCTGAGGAATGGCATGGCTCAGCAGATTGTCTTTGAGACTTCCATAGATCAGAGGAGTGAAGAGGAGTGGAGGAAGAAGAGCTTTCCTGATCCCATCACGGAGTGCAAGCCCCCGCCGCCAGCGCAGGAGTTCCAGACAGCGCGTCTGTTCCTCTCTCACTTTGGGTTCCTCTCCTTAGAGGCATTGAAGGTGATCTGATACCTCTTGGTGTTGTGCAGTTCCTCCAGTTCCCATGTGGTCTGGCTTGGCAAAAGGAGAAATAAGTTTTGTCAGTGGAAGATCTATGTACTTCCAGCTGCTGTTCAGCTGCAGTCTAATCAAATCAAGTGATAGAATCCAGTATTCCAGGATTCAGAGCAAGGTTGTGAAAGGCTGGGCCTCAAGCTGATAATTCTCTGAATAGGTGTCTGTATCTTTGTTATAAGCCATCACACTCAGATGTTCACACTTAAAATCATTATTACGACTTGAGTTAGGTTTTGGGATGGTCCTTGAAGACTCTCTGAAATGTAACTGCCATAGAAGTTTTGCTTCAGAGGTGGTTGTGCTGAGGTGGTTTAATCATACATAAACACTTGGTACATAGTAGATGTCGAGGTTTATTTTTAAAATTAAAATAATTATTTTTAGAGGAGATCCATATTTTTTATTTGAAATTCTGCCTCTTACTTATGGAGTCTCCCTTGTATTTGTTGTTTTTCCTTCCAGAAAGCTGTCAGGAGGAGTAGACTATAGAGCGTTAGCAAAAATTATGTCTGAAAATGCTCAGTATATTACATATCACTGGTATTTAAGTTAATCTGAAACTGCACATGCAACTGTGTGCATGGCTGTGATATTCTGAAAGCATCTGCTGTTTTTGTTGTGTGCTCTTCTTGAGCAAAATATTATGTCTCTCACTGGCAAAGTACCACTTTTATTTAATGAGAGTGGAATGCAACAAATTGTCAACCTGTTATGCTTGCTGTTACTCATTTACAGTGACAAGATTATATTGCCTCAGAAGTCCCCGTATAATTTTGCTCTTAGAGAAGGGAAGCTGTCTTTTTATATTTTAATGGATTGCCATTGAAGCCATAAAGACCTTTCAATTAGTAGATGGGTTTTTAAGCTGTTGAACCCTGTCTGTTGGGCAGGAACCTACTAACAGTCGTCTACCTCCTCACCTGATTGCACTTGACTCCGCTCTTCCTGGGTTTTTTGATGACCTTGGCTACTTGGATTTGTTACCATGTCGTCCTTTTGATACTGTTTTCATTTTCTACATGAAGGCAGGCCAGAAAACTAGCCAGGAGGTAAGTGAAAATGTAGAGTGCCAACTAGCCTATGTTGTCTGGTTTCTACTAGTTTCCAAGTGAGTAAAGCATCAGTGCTGGTGAGTAGAGTGGAGTGTCAGAACCAGTGTGAGCTACAAGTCCCTGCATACTCCCTCCATCTGTAGGTTCAAGTACGTTGCTCACACTTAGGATTATTGTAACAAATTACTGTATTTTAAAATATAGATAAGATATATATTATAATATTAATAGTATTTTTATTATCTGTTCTGTCCTTATTGTCCTTATTTGTAGAGTTCAAAGATTCAGATCAGAAAGGCATTTCAGCTTTGCTGGCTCAGCTTGCAGGGAAGGTTGCAGTTTGTTCCAGCAATGAGCAATGTCAAGGTAGTTTGGTTTCATTCTAATGCTGAACAAATATTAAAGGAATAAAAAACTTTCTGCAAGTAAGGAAGTATTATTGCATTGTAAGTCTTTAAGCTATAATATTTAGATTCAAAGGCGATTAGGTTAATCAGGTTAATTTGTGCAAATCTAAATTGGGACTTCTTTGTGACCTAGAAACATGCTAAGAGGGTTAATGGGCTCATTAGGAAAGGATGTTTCTCTGTTTCTCTAGTACCTTCTAATTCCATTCATAACTCTTGTAGTAAAGAGTAGAAGTGTGGCCTCCATAATAAATCATTGTGCCAACTCCTTGTGTCACTGTGAATGCACAGTTGGCAGAACACTGCAGCACCTTCTACTTGATGTGGGGGGCAGTTCTTGAAACCGGGATCATCTGTCTGTCAGTGTTCAAATTGTCATTCAGAGTAGCCAGTGCAGAATCTTTTCATCTGCAAAGTGAGCTATGAAACAAGATATGCTAGGTCTGCCTTTGAGTTGAGACATGCACTTGCTGAACTAGCAGAATGTTTATATGCTCTTATGGAGCTCTTATGTCTTCCAGCCCACACTTACCCTGACTTTTTCTGAAGCACAGCTATGGTTTCAATGTGCTCAGTAATGAGGATTAATAATATTTCAATGCAGTATGTCTAGTCACTGCTGAACACTGTATGAGGCATGAGGATGGAGTGTCAGGACTATGTGGCTTCACAAAGCCTCCAGCCTGAAAGCTTTCCTTTCAGCACTCATCCCTGCAATTTCTGCTTAGTTGGAGCCTGTGTCCCAGTGTTCTGCCCCTGCACAAGCCAAAATGATTGGTGCCTCTGCCACAAAAGAAACTCCTGCATGGCCTGGAAAGAATTAATGGATTGTTTGTTCCACCAACCCCAGTGGTTCTGGTATCCAAATGACATGTCCTTGTGCTGTTTGGTGAAGGGCTCAACTCTCACTTGGTCATAATGAGATAAAAATTGCCCTAACATGTGGAAACATCCCAGATCTCTGTCAGAAGTAGAATTAAACTTTAAGTGTGATGTTTGATTGACGTGCACACTCAATGCTACTGAAAATTGTTTTGGAAAATCTGTTTCATACTTCAATGGGCTGTGATACCTGCCCTTTAGAGCAGTCTGTGTCATGTACAGGTGAGTAGTGAGGAAAATATCACCTCAAATTTTAACTTGGTCTAATAGTGAAAACAGTCTAGAAAACTCTTGTGTTACCTTTGGTGCAAATGCAGGTTCTGCCCTGAGTACTCAGTGTTTTTTCTGATGGGTGCTTGAGTCTCAAAATTTCTAGCCATTTAATTCACTGGTTTACAGGCTTTGAAAATGCTGGCAGAAAGCCAAGTTGATTGAATAGGACAAGGCCAAGCAGGGTAAGGGGATGCTGAGGAGCAGGGAGTAATGTCCATGTAGAAAGTCTGGGGTTCCAGGCTTGTGGTCTAGCTATATTTGGGCAAAGCCAAATTGGTGACAAAAAATTAAAAAGCTGGGGAGGAAGAGACTTGTTTCCTGCTTTTGTACCAACATGGTGCTGCTGGTGGTTTCAGATCCTGAAGAACATGGAGTCTTCCAGAATTGTTCAGCCTCACTTCCTGGAGTTCTTGCTGTCTCTTGGCTGGTCTGTTGATGTTGGGAAGCACCCTGGGTGGACTGGTCATGTCTCAACAAGCTGGTCAATCAACAGCTGCAGTGATGAAGAGGGACCTGAACAAGGTAAGACATAGTAAATGTCCTTTGTAGTAAATTAAAATGTTTAGGCTCCTTTAGAAGACAATTTTTTTGTTCTTGTGTACCTATCTGAACACTGGCACACTTTTTTTCGGTGGTTGGTTTGTTTTTGGTGTTTTTTTTTTTGTTTTGGGTTTGGTTGTTTTTTTTTTTTTGGTTTTTTTTTTGGTCTTTGATTTTGGGGTATTTGTTTGGTTGGGTTTTTTTGATTAATGATGTTTGCTAGAAAGAAACATGTAAATATTAAATGAAGCTTCAAGTCAGAATGAGCAAAACTAATTGTCTGTATGTTGCTGGGAGGAAGTAGCCTCAGCAAAAGAAATACCTCTGGGCTATATTTTTTAAGATTTGAAGAGTCTTTAATATATTATTCCAAACTAGTATTCAGGTGAAATCTGTTGCAGATTGTTCTGTGTATTGGCAAATAGGCTTGAAATACAGTGCGGTGGGTTTTTTTGTTTTTGGTTTTTTTGTTTTGTTTTGTGTTTTTTTGTTTTGTTTTTTTGTTGTTGTTGTTTTGGGGGGGGGGGTTTTGTCTGTTCTCTAAGTAGATTAAAATGAAATATTGACTCAAGCTGCTGTTTATAGGCCCTGGAGGTGTTGGAACCCCCACATGGCTCTCTGTTTTGCTTTTTTGGCTCCACTTTTTTCCACTAGAGCAACTTCTACCCTGAGCTTGTCATTTACCACCCTCTCCCCATTCTGTCACCCAAAATGATCCTCAGGATTGTGAGCTGCTATCCCAGGATGGGAAATTGGGGGTTGGGTTAGCTTCTCCCTTGGAACTTGATCAGATCCTCTGGGAATTGGTAGTATCTGGGCTGGTTTCAGTGTCACTGCTCCAAGGCCCAGACCTGTTCTGGTTGATCTCCAGAGCCACAGCCTCTGGTTGGCCACCCAAAGGCAGTGCCAAGGCTGGTGCAGCTTGTTCACCATCCTGGACCTGATATTGGCATCAGGTGTGACACTGTTACAGCTGCAAGTGCTTAAGTAGCACTTGGTCTGCTGTCCATTCACTGTGTCTTAGGAGTGCCCTTCACCTGTATCTGCAGCCAGCTGGAGGCTTCTCCCTTAGTTATGGAATAAAAGTACAAACCACAGAAGGCTGGAAGTGTTCACGAGAGGTTGGAGTACAGAAGCATTGCTTTTTCTGAGCAAGTCAGGATGGATTACAGAATGGCCAGGTCTGGATTTAATTTTGCTTTAAGGACAGAGGCTATGCTTTCTCAGAGGCAGAGGCCTCTGACTTCCCTTTGCAGTGGCTGTGTCAAAACAACTGCAGAAGGCAGGTCCCTGAATTTGCAAGAGACCTGGTTTGATGTGGAATTTTTTCAGCCATTTGAATGAAAACACAGACCACTAAATAACTGAATTAATTCAACCAGCTCAGGGAAGAAGGAAACAGAAAATGCATTCAGAAATAAAAGGGAGGAAGGGTAGGTTACTTCTAATCTGGTTCTGCTGGTGTATGGGCTGGAGCACAGGTCCAATGAGGAGCAGCTGAGGGAGCTGGGAGGGCTCAGCCTGGAGAAAAGGAAGCTCAGGAGAGACCTTCTCACTCTCTACAACTCCCTGACAAGCATTGTAGCCAGGTCAGGGTCAGTATCCCAGGAAATGAATGACACAATGAGAGGAAATAGCCTCAGTGCAGGTTTAAATTGGCTGTTAGGGACAATTTCTTTATGGAAGGGGTAGTCAGGCACTGGCACAGGACAGTGGTGGAGTCACCATCCCTGGAGGGATTTAAAAGCTGCGCAGGTGTAGGACTTGGGGACATGGGTTAGTGGTGAGTTTGGCAGTGCTGAGCTAACAGTTGGACTCCAACCTCAATGATCTCCAACCTCAGTGATTCTGTGAGTCTAAAATAGCTTCTGGTGAGATGTGGTTAAAATAATTTCATGGGAATGTTTCCCTGCAGACCCCCCAAAACCAAAGAAATTCCTAAAGAGATGGTTCAAGTTGTGGTGCTGCTCCTTGGGAGCCTGTGCACTGGAGATGTGGGAATCTTTTCCTGATGCTGAAGAATGGCTTGGAGTCTTCAACATGTCTCTGGCCACTTCTCTGTCAGTATGCTGAATTTCACTGCTCCAGTGGCTTTGCTGAGACAGCTATCCCAGGAACCCTTCTGTAACCTGGATCAGAGAAACAATTCATTTTAAAGTCCTTGCTAGTCTTTCTGGGGATGACATGGGGAAGGAAAAGAGGGGAGGGAAGTTCTTTCTCTGCTCTGACAGCCTGTATTGGTCAGTTGTGGTGAGGGAACCAGTGGGGACTGAAAATGAGGACCTTTCTTGCATTGATTGGTAACAGATCTTTTTCTAACTCTGCTTGACAGAGAAAAGACTGAGAAGAGCCTGTAGAAGCTGGCTTGGAATTCTAGAATAGTATCAGACTGAAGTGATAAAATTGAATGACTAACTGCATGATGTTGCTGGATGGAATGCTCAGAAATAGACAGTAGATATATTCTTGTGGCAGATGTGCTTACTAGAGTACTAGGAAATAAAGAATCCAGTACATTGGAAATGTGTTCAAAATGAAGCCATTCCCAACCCAAAACGCCTTTTCCTTCAAGATAGTAAAAATTTTTACCTGAGAAAGGTTGTTGGCCATGAGATTTGACTCCTTTCATTTTAAAATGAGATTCGCATGATTTCTTCTCATTGATTGCACCTTGTATTTCTAGGTCATTTCTGATGCAGAGTGTTAAGAAGTAGAGCTTCCTTCTGGCTGAACTCTCCTTTTCTGTCCATTTCAGATGATCTGACTATCTCAGAAGATGTTGGGGCAAGTATCTTCAATGGGCAGAAGAAGGTGCTGTATTATGCAGATGCCCTGACAGAAATCGCCTTTGTTGTCCCATCACCAGTGGAATCACTGAGTAAGATCTGTCTGTACATGCTCTGTACAAAAATGAAACCAACAGTTTTTTTATTTGAGAACTCTTTCAGAAGCAAAACCTAAATCAATTAACTAAGTAGCGTGTTTAGCAAGATCCTTGTCAGAAAGGTGTGGACGTTTAAATTACAGCATTCTAATCCTTAAACTCCTTCCAGATGTGGCATCTGCTCTGTACCTTTCTCTGAACCTCAGTAGATGTCCAGGCATGCACAGCAGTTCTGTTGTTGCCAGGGTGCTTTAGGTTGGACATGTGGTTTGCCATTAACTGGTGATGCCATTTTTTTTTTACTTTCCTGTCAGTGATGTGCTTCTGCCGCACATACAGGAGTGTTTGTACCACTGCTAAGTAGAAAAGCAACATCTTTCATGGCATTCTTGGCATGCTAAAAGTTGCCTGGAATAAAATGTGGTGTAGCCATAGGAAGGAGGAGACTATTCTATAGGAAATTGCTGGGATGTGTGTAAAGCACTCATAGGGAGTGCTTTATTGGCAGTCTGTTTCTGGAATAACAGGCAATTACCTCCTAACTTATCTTCCTGCTTATGAGGACTATATTGACTTGACCATACATTTATGCATGTCTAGTTGCAGAAGCCTTACAGTTTTTAGTACCTTATATATGATGGCAGCCTAATTTTTTTGGTGGAAGAATAGACAAAACCCATCTTTTTTTCTTCTGACTTACAGCTGATTCACTGGAAAGCAGTGTTTCTGACCAAGAAAGTGACTCCAATATGGATCTGCTGCCAGGAATATTGAAGCAGCAGCCTCTGACACTTGAACTCTTCCCCAATCATACAGACAATCTTAATCCCTCCCAGCGGGTAAGGCAAAACTTGCATTAAGAAATGCAAGTTTTTTTTTTCTTTCAAGAGGCATGCTGGCAATGCTTAGAATTTTTGATCATCTATGATTTGGTTTCCTGGTGTGTAGAACTATTTGTTTCTTGTCATTAATCTTTGATATCTGCTTTGGTCCTGCCTCTACAGTAGGAGATAGCAAGATTACATTACTTAAATATAACACCTAGACATGCTAAGTGGTAATACTCTGCATCCTGAAATCTTGAAATGCATGCAGGGAAGAGAATATGCAGTATTTACAGAGTAATTCAGCCTCAAATCCATGCTTGGAAATTGGGGATGGATAGATATGAACACTTTTCTTACCTACCTAGTTACAGTGTCAGTTGTGTCTGAAGTACCAGAAGTTGCTTTTCTACACTAACAAAGCAGAAAACCACGAGCTGTTGTAGCTGTAAGCAAAAAACTTATTACTGCTGATTACTTGTTTAGAATTCACTTCCAAATGTATATTTAGTTATTCATTTAAGGTCTTAAAGAACATTAAGAAAAGCATATAACTGATTCAAGGTTGATTATATATATATATATTAGTTTATGTTGAATACTAGTAGCTTGGTGCCCCAGATTGCAGTGAGTAGTTCCAGCACAGCTGCCCCTGCTCAATAGCTGGCAGAGGTTGTACCTGGCTGAGATACGAATGACTGAGGAGCAGCTGGGAAATACTTGTTAGCTGCATTATTTGATTTATGGTGTTTGCAAATGCCACTCTTCCCTTATGTTGGAAACAGCTCAGTCCTACTGCTAGATCCAAGAGGATGCCTCAGGGCCGGACCATCCCCCCAATGGGACCTGAAACCAAAGTGTACGTGGTCTGGGTGGAGCGCTATGATGATATAGGTATGTACAACTTCTAACTAAAGGAACAATTGGGTAGGAACCAGAGGAAAACCCCTTTTTTTTTTTATTAAATAAAATGCTAGGCCATGGAACCACAGACTGGTTTGATTTGGAAGGGACCTTAAAGCTCATCTAGTCCCACCCCCCTTCCCTGTGCAGGGTCACCTTCTACTAAACCAGGTTGCTCCAAGCCCCATCCAGCCTGAACCCTTCCAGGGATGGGGCAGCCACAGCTTCTCTGGGCAACCTATGGCAGGCCCTCACCACTCTCACAATCAAAATAAGTCCTTATTAATGTCTATAACACTAAGATTCTGAATCAGTTCTTCAGTATTTGAGTTGTGATGCGTAAGGGTGTACCTGAGTCAGTGGCATATGGAGGTCTGAAGGTTCCTTTAGCACTGCAGTACCTGTTAAATGCTGTAATGAACCTTCTTAAGCTCAGCACCCAAGGCAGGTATGTTCCCCTGCTTTTGAGTCCTCCTTGGCTGTTGTCTCCTAGGAGTGGATCTGGTTTTCTTCCTTTAAAATAATGGCTTCTGACACCTCCTGCTTTTGTGCTGGAGGGATCATCATCCTCCTTGGTGTGATGGCACCATTGGAACTCCATATTCTCTCGTCAGGGGGAGGACTCTGTTCTGCACTCAGGGTGCCTGCTCCATGCTCCCTTTCTGCTGTGTTGCTCAGGCAAGCTCTGGCTCCTTGTGCAACTTTCTTAGTTTGGTGTTTCCTCTCTGGCTCAGGTTACTGCTGCTCTGGGAGAGACCCAGCTTTGCTTATCCTGTTACAGCCATGGCATGGCCATGGTGAGCAGCATTGAGGAATTCTTTGTCCCCAGGAGTTTCTTGTGTGCTGGTTCCAAGCCATGGCCTGGCCTCAGTGCTATGTGAGAGTTTCTGTGCACTGGCCTAGCCCACCAGTGTCTGCAAGACTGGCCAGGAGCTGCTGTTTTATTCTGTCTTTGATTTCTAATCCTGGTTCCCAGTCTGGCAGTAAGGGTGGACCTTAATTAAGGCCTTAGCTCCTCCCAGACTAAGGGAATGGGAGCAGCAGTCAATAGGAAGCTTCCTGTTAAGTGTAGATAGAAATTCTCGGGAAGACCACCTTGTCCACAGCGTGTCCCTCAGAGCCTTACTGAGATCAGGAAGCAAACAGCAAGTTCTGCATCATCATTGCTTTGTCCAGACATTGGCCCAGAGTGTGTTCCAAGCTGGTGTCCCTGACCCACTTTGTTCTTGGCTGGCAGTGTACCCCCTTCCCTGCTGGGACACCAGCTGTGCTACACAGGCACAACTGCTTGACTGTTTCTTTCAGCAGCCATAGGAATCTCCCAGAGTTCTGGGCCTGAAGCTGCAGAAATGAGTTTGTGAGCCTCAGTAAGCCTGGCAGTTGGATGGAGGAGGGGGCAGCTCTTGGAAGTGACTCCTAGCCCAGAGGCTCTGCCATATGCTCCTTATGTTCTTGGCTTTGGCCTTATGCTTCTGGTACATCTTTGAGTCTGGACACTGAAAAGCTGTCACTTTGTAGTCAAGGTTATCACCCTGGGTCCAACTGCCTGCCCTCCCTCTTGCTCCATCTCAGAGTGTGTCCATGGCTTGCCATGATCTCCCTCTGCTTGCTCCAGCTGTTGTGTGCACTTAGCATCCCAGCTTTGGTGGCCTCATCTGGATTTGGGCCTTAGGCTCCTTCTGCTGGAAGCACTCTCCTGCTGCCTGAACTGTACTTTTGTGACTAATTCTGAACTTCTCTTAACCCCTGAACAAGGTGGTGAGAAGTGCCAAATCCCCTTAAGGGACTCAAGTTCTTACTTTTATCTCATTCATGTTCATTATTCAGTCTTTGTTACCACTTGCATGGCAGTAGAGTTGTAGATTATGGTAGAGATCCAGAGAGCTTGGATTTGAGGAAGGGTATCATGTTTGTGGGATCAGGGCTCAAGGGAGCCATAGGTGTGAATGGATGGCATTGTTCAATGCTCCTTGCAGTATTCTGGAGGCTGGTCACTTGTGAATGGGTGAAGATGTAGTGAACAATAATTGGAAAGATCTTTTTGTGGTTGAAGTAGTTCATCCCCTTCCTGCTTTCATGGTTCCCCTAGAGATTTTAGACCTTTGAATTGAGAGAATTTGAGGTTTGGGACTTGATCTGTTGAGTGCAGATGGCTGAGATGTGTGTACCCTCCATGAATGCTGAAACTGGAAGCCAAAGATGCTGTGCGAGAACACTACTGCTATAAATGCTTGAGGACTGCAGGACTGCATGGTTTTGACTGATAATAAATAATTTTACCTTGTAAACAAAAGGAAAACAAATGCAAAACTGTGTTAGATAAACTTTATTTGGTGCATCCTGTTCTTACAGAAAACTTCCCCCTCCCTGATCTGCTATCTGAGACTAGCACTGGTGTGGAAACCACAGCCAATAGTAGCACTTCCCTGAGGTAAGGCCACTCTTATTTTCATTATTTTTATTGGTTTCTCAGTGGACTGGTTTTTGGTTGAAAAAGTGAAAGAGTTCTTCATATCACTGCAGATAAAATATAAATTAAAGAACAGAAAATGTGCAGTGTTATCTGAGTCTGTGGTGAGCCTCCCTCCTGACTGGCTCCCTTGTGAGTGGATAATGCTGCATACACACTGTAGCCTGGCTGCAGGGCTCTCCAGTCCTGTGGGGACAGACATCATAGGCATGGCACAACTGACAGAGCTCTTCTGAGGGTTCAGAACATGCCCCAGGATCCTGCTGCCTTAGCCATGAGGCATTTTAAAACTTTGTTTTAACACTTAAAGGGGTCATTAATTGAAATAGTGCTTTAAAACTGATTCAACAATTGTGTTTTTCCTTAAGATCTACCATTCCTGAGAAGGAAGTTCCTGTGATCTTCATCCATCCTCTAAACACTGGCTTATTCAGGATAAAACTACAAGGAGCAACTGGGAAATTCAACATGGTTATCCCCCTGGTGGATGGAATGATAGTCAGTAGGAGAGCTCTTGGTAAGCTAAAGGGTTTTAGGGATGTTCATGTTTTTGGCTTTTTTAATAATAATGATATATCTGCAAAGTACACGGTCTGGAATCTTTCTTTGGAAAAAGTGTTAGGCATTGCTGAACCAATGAAAGCCATGCTTTTTGCAGCAGCTGTGGGAGCAGGAACAGCAGAGGGAGCAGGTGGGCAGCACTTGGCTGCCAGAGTAGCAGGAAGGAGTGTTGGAAGTAGGAACAGGGCCTGTTTAAATAGGAGAGATCCCAAATGTGACCCTGGTATTTAGCACAGAGATCCAAGGTGCACCAGAGGGTGCTATGGAATTTGTTACTTTGCTGACATGCTGTGTGTTCCTTCTGGTTTAGAAGCCAGACAGGGATTAAAACCACAGCAACTGAGGATTTTCTTGTGTTCAATAAAAATACCGTGAAGGTGTGTGTTAACAGGTTCCATGTGTGCCCTCTGCCTTTTCCTCTGTTCCTGGATAGATTCATGGACCTGTCCTGGTATTGGTGCTATTTAGCTTCAGTACCTGGAAGTCCCACCCAGCGAGAGCAGTACACAGGACAGAGTCAAGTGAAGTCATGAACATTAGGGTACCTGTACATAGCTGCTGTTGGAGGTGACTTTCAGATTCTGGGGCTTGAATGCTTAATTCAGTGATTGGCAAATTGAAGCCAGACCTGGGCCCTTAAATAACATTTATGAATTCAGCTGATGACAGTGGCTTTTACTGAAAAATTATCAGGTATGTTTTCCTAGAGTTGGGCTTGTTTTTCTGCTGCATCAGGACTGTTAATACAGTGAAATTTTTCTCATCTCTAAGTTCAGCAGGTGTAGTTTGTGTGCAGTGAGGTTCTCTACATGTTTCTGTCTTTAAGAAGGAGCTTGAGAAGGAGCTTAAAAACAGCAAAGGGGTGTAAGGGATGCTTGCTTCCTTAGAAGCATAGAAATTTCCTTTCAGAATAAAGTAAGATAAAGCTAGCTGCCAGCTTTTGAGTGCTACTGCTTTGATTCCCTGCCTCCTCCTCCATCAGCATCCAGCAGTGTGAGTTACAGAGGGTGACAAAAGTGACAAGGCAGTGAGGGGAAGAGAAATTTGTTTGCAGCCACAACCCATCAGGTCTTTCCTCATCTCCTTTCCAAGGGGAAGGCTCTGCAGTTCCTACTGGAAAAAGGTGCTGACAGGTACTTTTTTCATTCTCAGGGCTCCTCTGGAATTACCTGGTATGACCTCAGGGCCCACCTAAGGTCCAGATGTGCAGCACAGCTGGGTTTGTGGTACTGTGACTCCTGTATTGGCTGCCCTGGGTTTGTGCTCTTGTCCCGAGGGTGCTTCTTCCAGGCAGCTGCTTGGCTTGGCAAAGCTGAGGATACTCCTCCTTCTCCTCTGGTTAGTTTAGGGTACCACTGAGTGAGTCCCTCTCTTCCTTCTTTACAATGAAGGTCATTACAAGCCTGGGGACCATGGCTGTCTGCTATCAACTGTTCATGGAGTTACGTTCTTGACTTGGTGGTGCCGAACATCTTCCCTGGGTTTAGATGGGACAGAACCCAAAATTCTTTTCCTGGGAGGCCAGAAGAGGTGTGCAGGACTGAATTTAAACTTGATTCAAATGCTGTTTCTTTTTCAGGTTTTCTAGTGAGACAGACAGTAATAAATATTTGTCGGAGAAAGAGGCTGGAAAGTGACTCATACAACCCCCCCCACGTCCGCCGAAAACAGAAAATCGCAGATATTGTCAATAAATACCGGAACAGGCAGCTGGAGCCAGAGTTTTATACCTCACTTTTCCAGGAGGTTGGGCTCAAGAACTGCAACCCCTAGGTCATTATCTTCCAGGACAATTGGATCAGAGGTTGGTGGCTACACGAATGAAAACAGTTAAATAACAACAACAAATTTTCTCAGCCCTCCGGAATTCAGGAAATCATGTTCTAGCACAAGTCAGCAGATACCACGTGGGAGGAATGAGAAATGAATCTGAAACATTGCAGTTGGGATATTGAATTGATTCACCTACCCTCAGAAGATTACTGAATTCTAGTCTTCCTGGATGCTAGCAAAATAATCTCTTCACCCAGTCATCCTTTCCCGACTAATTAGGAACTGTAGGTGTCTTGCTCTGAGGGGAAAACAATCAAAGTAAAGCCATCTCTGCATATGAGGATGGAAATAAGAATACAAACCAACCTGCCTTAGATGCCTTGCTACACCCACGTGTCCAAGGGCAAGAGAGCAGGATCTTTCCTTGGAGGAGGAGTCTGTTCCAGAGCATTAACTTCCCCTGTAAGAACTTCAAAGACATTTTGAGTCCCCCTTCAGTGCTCCACAGAAAATCCTTCACTGAGTGTAACCCATCTGTGTACCAGAAGCCAGAGGAGGAAGATGGCTTGGAAGAAGCAGGCCCTGAAAGCCAAAGCCCAGATGCTGTATGTGGCCACTCCCACCAGGGCTCCAAGTGAGTCCATCTGCATACGAGACAACCACCATCACCTGAAATTAACTGACTTTCCAGAAAGAGTTATTATTGGATAGAGCTTTTGATTCTATAAAAGCGAGGTTATGACTTTCAGATCTGTTGCAAAATGTCACATTTTATTTCAGTAGCTTGATTTTTATTTTTTAACTCTTTTTTTAATGCAACTACTTAATTTATTTTCAAGTGTCTGTGTCACCTCCTCACCATTTCCATAAAAAGCATAAACATCACTTGCCTTCCTTCCATTGGATTGAAATCTGAGATTTTGGGGCTGCCTCCTCCCTGTTATTTATAGCATGAGCAGTTTTTGCAGCTTCTACAACACTTTTCAGAAGCTCCTGTTAAACAGACTAAACAACTCAAAAAGAAAATTCACGAATTCATCTTTTCCCTATTAATTCAAATGCCATGAAAGCCCCTTTGGAGTTATAATTCACATTGTTTTGAATCTCCAGTATGTTCTCATGTTTGGCAGCAGTGCTTCCCTTCCACCTAGGTCAGGAGTTTTCATTTTCAGCCTGTGGCTTTGGTGTGTTGAGGACCCAAAGAATGTGCAGGGAAAAGATGTTTGCAGCCAGGGTTGGGGTCTCAGAGGTGTGGTGGGAGCAGGCAGCCCTGGGAGCCCCTCTGGGTCCCAGCCCATCCCAGCTGCTGCTGCTGCTGCAGTGATTGTGGCTGGCACTGCTGGGAGCTGCAGCACGACAGCAGCAGGATCCTCGTGCTTCCAGCACCAGGTAATGGAAGAGGATGAGTGAGCAGGAATTTGGGGAGCTCTTCACATTCTTTTCAAAGTGGTTTTAATAACAGTGCTCTGCATTGCAGTAATACTTGTCAGGCATTGGATTTTGATATTTCAGATCTACTTTTTGGAACAGTTCTGACCTGAAGCAGTCTTGATAGTTTCATTACAGCTTATCTGCCAAGGACAGACCTCGCTCCTGGCTTTCCTTGTGGTTTTTCACAGAGTTCATGGAAACAGGCCCCTAAAAATACACGTGAGGACTGAGGTGGTCAACCAAGGTGATGTGTGCTTGTTGCAGGGAACAAGTGCACTGTCTTGTCAATTCAGGAGCTCTGGAATTTGATCCAGATGAATAAAAAGTAAAAAATGAAATCACCCAAAGAAAACCCCTGTATCAGGATGTGTGCTGGCTGGCCCATTCCTGTGTGCTGCCCAGGTGGCATGTGGCAGAAGGAGCTCCAGGTCAGTGTTTGGGCATGTTGGCCAAGCTGTGCAGGGAACTTGGACAGCCTCATTCCTCTGCCAAACTCTTGCTAGGAGCAATTTAATGCACGAACACTAAATTTACCCTCACTGTGTTTGTACCTATGAGAGCTAATTAATGGCCAAACACACTTGAGCCCAGTGGTTTAAAAGGCATGAGCAATGCATGTGTAACCAGTAAACATCCTGAGCAACCCCTGTGTCTGCACACTGATAGTGTAAAAGCAACCCCACCTACCATGGCTGAGTGTTCCAGCCCTGGCTGATGCAGCACAGCTGCCAACCAGTCAGGAGCAGTCACAAATGCAGATGGGCCCTGGGGCAAGCCCTGAGTGGTTTCTGACAGGGATAGTCAAGGAGACAGCCTGAAGATTTGCTTTCTTTAAAAAGACCTGTGCTTGACTGAAGGGCTGTCTTGGGTCTGTTTCCATGTTCACCTAAAGACACCCATGGGAGCAGTAACAGCTGTGAGAGCCACATGACTTGGCAGGAGTCTGGAAAGAAGGGAACCTGGGCACATTGTGGCTACTCCCAGTGCCAGGGGATGGATGTGTTATGTATCAGCTGAGTTGTAGAACCAGCTGGTGAGCAGGTTACAGGTGCTGTGACATGGCTGCACGTGGTGGGATTGGCTCTCTGGAAAGTCGAGCCTTTGGGAAAATCACAGTTCAGTATAAAAATGTGATGCAAAATTGTGCTGCCAGCCCTCATGGTTTGGGTGCTGGTCACAGCAGTGGGCACCCTGGGCAGACTGTGCCAGTGCAGGAATGCCTGAGGGACTCTCACTCCTTCCCCAGGATGGGTGGAGGTCTCAGGCTTCATAACAAAATGCACCCCACCAGTTTGAGAATTACATCCATCCCCTCTCAAAATCTGACCGAATTCCAATGGCTTTAGCTAGTCCAGGGTACTGTCTTGAGAGCTTTTCCCATGAAGGGTGAGAGCAAATGAGGTTTATTTCCATGATGACTTGCAAGAGTTATACAAGAATCTAGATTTTTTTTTTTTTTTTTTTTTGTATCACAGATTGCTGCATGGAATTCCTGACTTGATGCTTGGGTGGCTTGGGTCAGCATCCCTGTCCATCAGAGGGGATGAGAGCTCCCCCCACCCCTCCACCTGCAGGTGTTCCACAGTAATTAACCTGGCTGGGGACACTTTTCATCTGGCCTTTCAGTTTGAGTTCATAATTCTGTTTAAACAGAGCAGGAGGTGACCACTGTCACATTGTTAAACACAGTGTTGAATTTACTTTTTAGTACCTTAATAGAGACTTTTAAAGAAAAGCCATTCTTTTAAAGGTACGTCTAGGAAGGCATTAGGGCCTTAGAGCAAGGAGGAGAGGGGGGACAGTGCCTGTGGAATTGGTGCATCTGTGGGTAGCAGTGTGCAAGGCTGGAGGGGGAGCAGCCCAGGCCATACCTGCTGGGTGCTCTCTAGGTCACAGCGTTTCTTTTCACAAGGTTCTGCATGCCCAGGAGGAGGAGAAAACTAAATTTCAGCCTCACAGACAAATTTGATGCATTTTCCTGATTGTGTAATTGAGTGATACCTTTGAAGGCAAACACAGCCCTTTTCCCCATGGATTTAGCAGGAGCAATTAGAAGTGAGAATGCCAGATATCATGTGCTTCAATCATAGACAATTTGTATGAATTCCTATATGTTGCCAAGACATGAACGTTCTGTTCTTACTGTATTTTTCTGTAAATATTCCTGGCGCTAAGTTGTAAAGTAAAGGTAAAATGTAAATATGAAGATGTGAACTATGTTCTGTTGTCTCTAGTACTTTATCTCTTATTTGTTTAGGGAAGGCACACAAAGGCTTGTTTGTATTTATGCCAATTCTTTGTCCAGAAGAAACACATCAAATATTGAATGTAACACAATTAGTCCAATAAATTTTAAAGATTCTTATCTAGTAACTTTGCACTGGTCAATTTTTAGTATTTTCCAAAACCTTGGTTGAAATTCTCCAATGGTGATGTTTCCCAGGACAACAGGAGATAGAGAGTGTGCAGAATTGCACACCCTCTGCACCCCAGTAGCTCTGGGAACAGTGGAGCTCATTGGTAAGAAAATGATGTTGCATCTCAATAGTCTGGGGAGTGAAAGCATTAAAGTGGTTTTTGAAGGGAGCCTGATGCTCCTGCCAGTGTTCTCCAGTCACTCCACGTGCTGCTTCCCATCTCAGTGTGGGCACCCACCCAGACAGGGAGGAGCTGCAGGTGCAGAGTCCTGTGAGGGTGCTGCTGCCTGGGCAGAGAGGGGAGAAGGGAGAGAACTCCCCGGCTTTGGGTTTGGGGAGGAGCTGTGCAGCCCTGGGGCTGTGTCCCACCAGGGTGATGCACCCAGCGAGCCCCAGGGACCCGGGTGGCTTAGAGAGAGGGTGGTGCCATCCAGCCAGATCCCCGTGGGCCATCTCTGAGCTCCTGAGGGGGGGATGAGTTCCCAGGGTGGGTCAGGGCTGCCGGACCCTGTTGTGTGTGTTGTTCTTTGTGTGTGTTGGTCTTTGCTGCTGCAGTGCAGGGGCCCTGTGCTGTCCCTGGCATTTCACCTCTGCAGCAGCTCTGGTGCTTTGCCCAAGGCGCCCAACCTGAAGACTAGAACAAAAACACTGAAGTGATTGTTCATAAAGCTCAAGGTGGGATATATGAACGTTTGTTTTCCTGTTGGCTTCATCTTCAGTAACTTCAGCTGGTGCCACCCACCCAAGCTCCTCACCACCATACTTCAGGGAAGGTGTGATGGGTTCAGAGAGAACCCTTCAGAGGTTCTCTCCCAAATTTGCCCTAAACCAGGATAGAAGGTTAAGGCAGGTCCCACGGTGATCTCTGAAGAATCACAAACGTGAGTGATAAGCAGTTGAGTATCTGCCTCTGCAGTCCCAAATTGCAGGGCCCGGCACAGGAAGGGCGTTCTGGGCTGGTGTGGAGCCTGATGCTTTCTTTCCTACTGGGGAGGGATTCATACTCCCAACTGTTTTGGGAGGTTGGAAATCTCACCTAAGGGTTTGGATTGGAGGTGGGTCTCCATCAGCCAGGTTTTGGAGCAGGTGGTGTTTGGCAGATGGGGCCTGTGCAGGTGCACGGGGGGGAACAACCTTCCTCTCTGAGCCGAGGAACTCAGAGGCAACTCCAGTGGCCTCCAGGTCCTCAGGGCAGGAGGGCCCAGCCAGAAGCAGCTCCTTGGTTTCTGTGAAAGGTTCCCCATGCCCCTCAGGTGCTCCATTCCATGGGAGTGGAGTGACCTGGCACCACCAGGTGATTGCTGCAAGAACAGGAATAATAAATCCTGGGATGAGGCAGGAGTGGCCGCAGTGTGAAGCAGCCCTGGCTGTACCCTCTGCCCCAGCCAGAAAAGAGATTTAACTTCTAATTTGTTAATGAAGGGGAGCTGCTCTGCGGGGCACACATCAGCTGGCAGCACCCCATGTCAAGCAGAGGAGCTGGGGGCAGGTTTGCCTTGGGAGTGTAGAGGAGATGTCTCCTCCCTAGTACCCTCTGTTTTCATCAGCTGTTCCTATAAACTTCCTGAGGAAGCACAAGTATGGCACACCAACACCCAAGATGCCTGTTCTCACTGTAGCACAGCTGGTTTTCACCATAAATGAAGCCAAGTTGCAGTACAGATAATTTTCCGGGGTGAAATGTAATTTAGTTACTGCTTTAAACTGAGAAAACGTTTGGCTGCTTGCAGTGAACAAATGTCTGTCAGGTGAGTGGCTGAAGGTGGAGCTGGGGTGAGCTGTGGCTGCAGTGATGAGTGCAGGGTGTGCCCAGTGCTGCTGCCCTGCACATCGGTGTCCCCAGTGTCCCTGGCCCAGCCTGTGCTGCTGGCACATCCCTGGTGTCACTGGGACGTGCCATGGGCTGCCTGCTGCCCACACTGACCGTGCACCCCAGGGCAGAGGTGTGGGCCAGGCCATCCCCATGGCGACACCCCGGCATCAGGGAGGAAGGCAGCGTGTTGCTGTGGCAACCAGGAGCATCCCAGGGGCTCAGCCCTGGCTTCAGCCTCTTCATGCTGCTCTGGGGATCCCCCTTATGCCCTCTGGGCAGCACCCAGGGCACAGCAGCAGCCATGGGAGTTGGGTGGAGACTCACCTGGGTGTAGTGAGGTTTAGATCTGTTCTCTCCGTCCTCCAAGAGCCATGAGATTTTCTTCTTTATTATATGTAATTCTGTAGATTATAATTAACATTAATAAACAATAGATTGATTCTATTTCTGCTCTACAAACAGCACCCACCCTACACACAGGGCCCAGCTGGGCCTGGCACCCCAGCAGAGTGTGACACTCGTGGTGACACTGCAGCTCTGGGCTCACACCAGGGATCCTTACAAAGGTGTCGCTGGAAAGGCAGAGATGGGCCAGTCTACCCATTGCTGGCTGTCTCCAGAGCTGGTCCTGCTGGGACAGGAAGATCCATGGCCATTGACATCCTCACCTTTGCCACCCTGGGATGGAAAAGGGTGGAAAAGACTTCTCTGGCAGAGCCCAGGCACAGCAGGGATGTCCCAGGAGGGATGGAGGTGTGGGGCCAGCATGGGGGGCTGGTGGTCAGTGCCCCAGTGCTCCTGGGCTCCCTCCCGTTGTGCCTCAGCCCTGTCCCCAGCTGGATTTGAATTCCCCCGCACAGGCCACCCTTGCCATGTGCCCACAGCCCACATCCCTGGGGAAGGGGAATTCTCACCAGGAGCCTGTGTCTGCCAGAACGTGCCCTTCTGCCATGCCAGGGTCCCACAGCCTCCCCCAACCACCCTGCAGACTCTGGTGAGCCCTGGGGGTCCCTGCCCAGCCCTCCCATCCAGTCCACAGGAAGGGAGCTCTGCTGGGACCCTCCTGCCCAGGCCCTGGGGTGCTGCTGGCACAAGCTGAGGGCAGAGAGAGCCAGGGGGGACAGGGCAGACCCTCCATGGTGCCCCATCCTGACAGAGGCATCCCCAAGCCAGCACTGGGCTCTGTGTTCCTCCAGGCAGGGCTGAGGGCCCAGTTCCCTCATGCTCCCGCAGCAGCCCCTAACAAAGCCCATTTGATGACATTATTAAATGATTCAGTGCATTTTCTGTCTCTTAAAGTACTTAATATACGTGCCTGTGTGATTCATTATTATTATTATTATTATCTAATAAAAGATTATCTGACTCACTTTAATGTTTCTTCCAATTACAAATTGAAATTGTTCCCACTCTGACCTTGCAGCTGCTGGATTTTCTAAAATTAGCCATAATGATGCATTTTACTAAGATAATTAATTAGCTAAACTGAGAAAATTGAGTAATAGAACTGTTTCACATGCTGCTAATTATCTTTTATTATGTCATCTTTACATGCAAATAAAGAAATATTGTGATTATTTTAAATACTGTTTTCATTAGCTAATTCACTCATTAGTGCAGTGACGGCTCTGTCTTCTCCAGCAGCAGGAGCCTGTAGGGACTTGCTGCTGATCGACTGCAGGACTCTGCCTTTCAGGTTGAGAAAACAGAGTTACGGTCCAAATTAGGTTTATTTTGTCAATTTATTTTAATAGCAGCTATCAGAGGCAAGTGGGAGGGGGTTGGGGATGGCCAGGAGCACCAAGGACTCCTGCTGAAGGCTGTGGGGCTCTGGTGGGGGATAGTGTGATGTAGGGCTGCTGCTCCCCAGACTCCTCTTCCCCGGGGCTCTTCTTGTTGGGGACGTGTCCTGTGATCCCAAGCTCTGCTCCAGCCTTCCAGAGCATGTGGATGCTCCTGGCACCTTGTGGGAGTCCGGGAGCGGTTGCGTGGGCCCCGTTTGTGGTGCTGTGCAGAAACTCTTCCTGTCAGACTCTGGCCACGGGGGCTCTGGGACAGCAGCTCTGGTGCAGAGGGAGCCCTGGAACCTCCCCCTGTTCCACCAGAGCTGTCCTGCTCCGAGAGCCAGGGCAGCAGGGAGGGCGCTGAGTGTCCCCATTGCTCCCCGAGGGCTGCAGGCTGGGCTGCTCTGTGTGCTGGCCACAGGCAGGAGCTGCTGCGTTTGGGGAGCCCAGGCCACATTCATGTGCCTGTCAAGAGTTCCTGGAGCTTCTTCCCAACTTCCCACTGGCTCCTGGGCCGTGGATGTTGGGAGTTTGGTGTTCAGAGCTTGGCTCTGGCACTCAGGTCACTTCCCTGGTACTGGCACAGTGGGCAGGGGATGGATTTTGCTCCCTCCAGCCTTTTGCTCATAGATACCACCTGTATTTATTCCAGTGGGGAATTTGGGGTGTAAGAAGGGACCACTCTCCAGGCAGCTGGCTTTTCATGGCCCTGTAATACCCCAGAGGTGCAAACAGGGATGAGGACCGGCCATAGGGACTCTTCTGGCACACTGGTGTGGATGAGATTCCTGCTGGAGATGGAGTGAAGGCGGCGTTGTGTCACAGTTTCACCTAGCCTGGAGCTGCCAAAGAAATTTGGTCATATCAGACCTCCAAACTCAACCAGCCTAGAAGTAAAACAAATCCTCAGCTGAGACAGGGACAGGTTGGATTCAAACCCAAGCAGGGACCTCAGCCAATCATATTCAATCCAGAACGTGGAGCTATCAAAGGAGCTGGGTGGAGACAAGATTCCAACCCGTCACTTGTCTTAGCCAGGGAAATCCAAATCCCCTATATAAAGAGGGTCTGAGCGATAAAACACTGTTTTTACATGGATCAGCAAACGTAGATCTCCGAGTCTGTGTCGTCCCTGTCTCCGAGCTCCGTGTAGCAGCCCCGGCAGTCACCGGGCAGAGGGGCCCCAGCAGAGCGGGCCCCGCTCCTCCCCGGCCGAGCAGCGGCGGAGCCCCGGCCCCGGCCCCGGCCCTGCCCGCGGGCACCGAGGGACGGACGGCGAGCGCGGAGCCCGCGCAGCGGGACAGCCCGGGGCAGGGGCTCGGCACATTCGGGGCTCGGCACATTCGGGGCCCGGGGGCAGCGGGACGGAGCGGGGCTGGGGTGCGGCGGGATCCGCTCAGCGGGCACGGCTGCCGGGCACAGCGCGGGCACCGCCTGGAGCCTCCGGGGCCGGAGCAGCGGCGTGAGCCCGGGCAGAGGGGAAGCCCAGCCCGACACGGCTGCCTGCCCGGAGCACAGGAACCACGGAGCCCAGCGAGCCCCCTCCTCGCAGCAGAGCTACTCCAAAACCTCGAGGCCCAAGATTTGTCTCCTTGAGGGCGCTCCTGCAGTGGCACAGGCTCCATCCTGGGAGATGTGCAGCCCACTCCAAACTTCATTGGTGACCTTGCTTTGGGCAAGATCTGGAGTTAGGCACCTCCTGAGCCTCAAAGGACCTCATCACCCCATAATCCTGAGGCCCTGAGGCCTCCTGAAGGGCCATTGAAGCCTGGCACCTGCCCTGGAGGCCCAGCAGCTGTTGGAGACAGCGCCGGTCTGTGATCAGTTTGACAGCGGGAGAAGCCGCTGGTGACAACATTGCCCCTGACAGCTACTCAGTCCCTTGTCCAGCATTTCTGGGGACAGATGTGCCCAAGGAAGAGGGAGATGTTGGCAGACTCAGCACCAGCCCTGTCCTGGGAAGCCCCACAGTGTGTATCCAGCAAGTGCCAAGCCCAATGGGCACGAGGCACTGCAGCCCCTACTGCCCCCACCACAGCTCCAGCCTTGGTTCTCACCCACCGCTCCCTTTGTTTCCATGCACAGCCTGAAAACTGTCCTGTTGGAACCTCCCCTGGGCTTTGGGAACCTCTTTCTGGGCAGAGCTCCCAGAGTTCCACCCTCTGCCTCCTGCAGCTGGCAGAGACCCACTCTGGCTGTCTGCCTCCTGCGGCACTGCCTGGGGCAGCCAAAACAGCATCTCTAGAGCCTGTTCACCATGGACATGTTTAAGAAACCCCTGACAATTCCATACCAAGGAAAGCTCCTCATTTTTGATGGCAGCAGCTGGGAATGGAGTAGGATGGTGCTGGGATGAGCACTGGGCACTCCTCCAGCTTTGTAGAAGCTTGTACAGTGGAGTCCATGCATTGTTATGCCTCAGACCACTGATGACCAGCAATTGGAACAGGACATGCCTGGAAAGGAGGGCCCTGCAGAGGCTGGGAAGAAGCTTGGAGCCAATTTTCCTGTTCAGGTCCATGGTGACCACACAGCATAGCACAAGTGCAGAAGTGCAGTCAAGGAGTGGCCAGGATGAACAGAGGGGCAGCGAGACCACCAAGGATCCCCAAGAAGCCCTGGACTCTTTTCAGGAACTCTCCCACAGAAAGCTGCGTGTGCCTCATCCTATTGCATCAGGCACAAAGAATCCCCTCCCTGGAGAAGGATATAGGCATTCCCATGCCAGCCTGGATGTATATAACCTGACTTTTTGTTTCACAGTCTCCACTCCCAATGGATCTGTGATCATTACTCTGACCACAGACATTGGAATTGCAGTGATCCAGTCTCCTCACTGGATCCACAGGTGGTGATATTTGTCCTCTCCACCATCTGTCTACTCTTGTCCTTTTCTTTCTTTTGCTCATGTATTTTCTTCATGTTATATTTTATACTTTTATAGGAAAACCAGAACCAGCCATCTACTGCCTTTCTTCTACAATTAATTTTTTTTTAAAAAATCTGCCTCTTATATACACTGGTCATCCGGTGTTATTTCACTCAAATTCACTCCAAGGCATTTATTAACAAGAATTTACCCTGCCTTAAAGATGGGTCATAACAAGCTCCTGGCCTGTCCTAGACCCAGCATTTCCTCACAGGGGCTGAGCGTGTCCAAACAGGGTCAGCCCAGTCCCACAGCCCCTCACACCCCTCCAGCTTAACCAGGACCCCCTGATGGCTGCATTGCCCTTATGGAAATGGACCCTGCCTGGTCCCCTGCAAGGGGAACCTCCCTGGGTCAAAAAGAAAGAGGAATAAGGAGGAATAATGACAAGGGAAGTTAAAAAAAAAAAAAAAAAAAACAAAAAAACAAAAAAAAAAAACCAAAACCGAAACAAAACAAAAAACCCAGAAAACCCAACCAAACAAAAAACAACAACAAAACAAAAATCCAAAACAAACAAACAAACAAAAACCCACAAAAAAAAAAAACCCAAAAACAAACCAAAAAAACAACCAACCAAACAAAAACACGCACAAAACCACAGGGGAAAGCTGGGAGGGGGAAATCAAGGATGTGGAGCAGTTTTCTTTTCAAATCACAGTTTGAAAGTGGCTGTCAGGAACACAGGGCTGCAGGTCCCAGACAGCACAGGATGGGTTTCAGCCTTTGGCTTCATGCTTCAAAAGAGACAGGGAGGACACAGCCCAGCCCTTCACAGCCCTGTTCAGCCCTACCCATGGACATAAAGATGGAAACACAGAATCACAGACTCATTTTGGTAGGAAGGGACATTTCAAGGTTATTTGGTACAGGCCCCGTGCCCTGGGCAGGGACACCTTCCACTGTCCCAGGCTGCTCCAAGCCCCATCCAGCCTGGTCTTGGACACTTCCAGAGATCCAGGGACAGACACAGCTTCTCTGGGCACCATGTGCCAGGGCCTCACCACCCCACAAGTTCTTCTCAGTATCCCATCTAACCCTGCCCTCTGGCAGTGGGAAGCCATTCCTCCTTGTCCTGGCATTCCAGGCCCTTGTCCCAAGTTCTTCTCCAGCTCTTTTGGACACCTTTAGGCACTGGAAGGGGCTCTGAGGTCTCCCCAGAGCCTCCTCTTCTGCAGATGGACATCCCCAGCACTCCCAGTCTGGCTCCAGAGCAGAGGGACTTCAGCCCTTGGAGTAACTTTGTGTTCTTATCTGGACTGTCCTGATCTGAAGGACAGGTGTCTGTCAAGGAAGGCGGGAACCTCCCTTGCAATGGAGAATATGACCCCCTTCCGTCTGAATTCTTATAACTTTGAAATGACAGGGCTTTCAGGCAAAGATACCAGAAGAGGAATAGCAGTTCCTTGCTAGCGTGTGTGTGTATAAGAAGGCAAACCAACCCCAAGGCGGCAGCACCGACGAGCAGACGCAGAGCCCCAGGGCCGGCCTTGTCGCGGCTGCAGGCCCCTTCCCCTGCGCTGCAGTTCCGGGCACAGCCAGCAGGGGCGCTGGTGGCTCCCGGCCGGGCAGGGCGGGGCGATGATTCCCCCGGGGCTGCAGGGGGCGCTGTGGCGCGAGCTCGGCCGCCTCTCTGCGCACGGCAATGGCGGCCGGGCTGGCGGAAGGGATGCGCAAGGGGCTGCCTTGGGAACCCTCAGGGACGGCCGGGCCCGCTGCACCTCCGGCTGGAGAAATGGACTGCAGCAGGAACCTTGGCAGCAGCTGCAACAGCAGAGATGGGCACACCCAGGGTGACAAATAAAATGTAGGAGAAAATTCCGCAGCCTTACAGGAGCCGCGGGGGTTGGGCAGACACGCTGTTAGACTGTGGTGAAAAAGCCCAAGGCAGTGGCAGGAGGCAGCAGCAAAAAGCAGCAGAGCTGGGCAGTGGCAGCCGAGTTTCTGCAAGCACCTGGCACACACAGACGGGGAGACACTCCTTCCAGGAAGGGGGAAGGATTTGGAGTACAGGTTTTTCCCCTGAGGCACTCGAGTAGATGGTGAGAGTCCTTTGCAGTCAGATTGGGAGTTAATGAGGTTCCAGTTCACCGGCTGCTCTTACAAGCAAAGGTTCGCCCACGGTACGGAAGAAGCAGTGCCGGGCTGGACTCTGCGATGGCAGCGAATTCTCCCCGTGGTAGCAGCTGCCCAACTGTTCCCTTTGGATCCCAAGAACGAGAGAGAGCGAGTGAGGAGCTAAGCCCAGCCTCTCACCCCCAGCCAAAAATGTCGCAGTATCTCTGCCCTTCCCAAGAGAAAAGTCCCCGGCAAAGCCCCCTTCCCCATCTTGGCCACTTCTTTAGTCTCTCTTTAGTAACTGGTTATTATCATCTCTTAGGCAACACATGGGAGAAAATTCCCTGCGAGAAAGGAAAACTCCTAACTTCCAACAGGACTCACTCCAGCAGCTCCGTGTGCTCCCTGTGTTGGGGGCTCCAAAGCTGGAGGCAGCTCTGCAGGTGGGGTCCGGTCCCTTGAGTGGGGCAGAGAGGGAGAACCCCCCCCAGCCCCAACCTGCTGCCTCTGCTGCTGGGAAAGAAGCCCAGAACATGGCTGGTTTTCTGGGAGGTCAGCATATTCTGCCAGGACCTGTTTTCCCTTAAAAATACCAGAGTTCTTCTGCCTTAAATCTCACATCCACCACAAGTGTGACTGGTGCTGCTGTTCCTGATAATTCTAAAATAATTCCACGCTGGGTTACCCTAGAGATGAGTTTAGTTATTTGGTCCAGAGCCATCATGCACATCCATCGTATGCAGGTTTCTTGCGAGGCTGGGGACACTGGGGACATGGGGACCACCCAGGATGGCTGTTTGCCACCCACAGACCTGTCTTCATTCTGCAGGAATTTGTTGCAGCAAAACTCTGCCGAGCTGTTTCCTGGTGCCAGCATAAACCCAGTACTGAAGCAGCTCCCTTTTCCTGGGAGAATAATACCCCAGTGAGGAGAAATTCACATCAGGCCACATGTGCTATCACTCTGAAAATAAATTTCTTTATAATTTTGTCTAATTAAGTATTAATTCCCCCCCCAAGCAGTTGTTGGCCATTGGGATACAAAGCAACATTTATGGCTGATGACTGACTGCCATGAAAGGGGAGCAAGAGCAGAGCCAGCAGGTGGGGATGGGGAGGGGGCTGTTGGGGGGTGGCTGATGCCAGGCTGCCCTGGCCACTGTGGGTGTCCCAAGGGGCTGCTCTTTGCTTGCTGAGGTGCCCCAGGGCACCGACTGCCATGGCCATGAGAGCCCCAGAGGGTCACCTGGGATTAGGGGGACAGGGGATGTGGGCGCCTTTGGCAAGTGGTGGGGCAGGGTGACAGCTGGGGACAATGCCAAGAGTCACCTCCCTCACAGTGCTGCATGGTGTTCTCCTGCATGGGCCACAACCCTGGGCTCAGGCTGGGGTCATCCTTCACATCTCTCAGCCTGAAAGGGTCCTGGAGGCTTCCCAAAGCACACTCACACTTCAAGACCTCCCTCCGATTCCACTGAAGTTTGTTCTTGCTGCAACTTGCTGGAAATAGCTGCTCCTCATGCCCCTATTCCTTCCCACCTGCCTGACCGGTCCTGTGGGAAACTCACATTTTTGCCCAAAAAATATGTGCCTGAAGTTTTTCTTATTGGCTTCTGTCTCTCTTTTTTCTTCCTCCCCCACAACTTAACCTGCTTTGGGCCTAAATGAATCTTGTCCTCCTCCTGGCACAAGGGACAGAGCAGGATCAGCAAGGGACAAATGAGGAGGAACAGGGCCCTTCCTCCATGCCAGCACTGGGCTCAGTAATGAACTGACACCCTGGTGGTTCTTGGCTTTGGGCTGTTCTATTGTCAGTGTTTCAGGAACAGCAGCAGCAGCCCTTGATGTGGTGGATACAAAATTTAGTGACACCTGGATGCTTCCTGACTCAGTTTCCCCATCAGTGACACACAGCTGATGCCCCAGGGCCATATCACACCTGCCAGGGCTGCACAGTGCCAGGAAGCCTTGGGGTGCTGCTCCAGGGACTGTCTGTTGTGGGACTCACCCCTCTGCCCACACAGGGGACTGGAAATAGTTCAGTAACATTAATTCCCGTGAAATAATTGTGCTGGTTCAGCAGGGTTTGTAACAAAATTGTAAGGAATGGATTTTTTTTAGTTCCCTAAGTAATGCTGTAATATATCCAAAGGTAGGAAATTATTTCTTTGCGTCAAGGAAAATAAAACAGGGTTTTGCTTTCAGAAAGGAAACTTCCCTATCCCACAGTATTCAGGTCCAGCACAGACCTTAAAAAATTCCTTTGTTTCCTTCTCTGTTCATCTTCAGTGGAGACCCTTGCTTGGAGCATGGCAGGATGACTCACGGGACGCTGGAATCTGCCAGTCCCCGCCTGGGCTTTGCTTGTCCCAGTGTCTGCCACTTGTCCCTTATCCCCTCACTGCAGAGCAGAGAACCTTGTTCTGCCTCTGCTCCTGCAGCCCTGGGTGCTCCTGGTCCTCTGTGGTCAAGCCACCCACTCCTCCCCGCTCCCTCCTCCCACCCCTACTAGCTCACATCCCCTGGGAAAAAAAGAACTCCCTGGAAAGCTGTGGAAACAGCCTGGCTGGGGTGATGCTCAGGGGAACTGTGTTCTTCTCCTGGAGGGCCAGTGTGTCCCAAAAGCTTTGTGCTTCTCCTCAAGGTGCTGGTCAAAGAGGGGGCATTGGCAGCCAGGGGCCCCTGTGGTGGGAAGATGCTGCTTTTGCCTGGGGGTTTGGCAGGGCCAGTGGCAAATCTTGTGCCCCGTGCCCAGCCCTGACCCTTGCCCTGGGCTGCTGCAGATGAGCAGCTCCCAAAACCTGCCCCACTCACCCCTGCCAGGCCAGGGAAGTCCAGTGCCCACAGGAAAGCTGGGAATACTGGGCAGCCCAACAAGCATATCTCTTCCTGCTGGCAGCCTGGCAGCTGGGCTTGGCTCTGGCCAGATCCAGGCAGCAGCTGTATGGATGCAGCAGGAAGACAGGAGGATCTTCACATTGAGCTGATGGCTGTTTAATGAGCTCATTTTCCTTAGCACTATTGATTTCCCTGGGCTCTGCTGTGAGTTGGTTTGCCTCCAGGAAACAAGGACTTGGCACCTCTGAGCAAGGCTGTGCCTCAAATCCATGGCATGCACTGGAGTGGTGTGGGCTGGGAGCATCCTGCTGGTTGAGGCTGCTCCAGGCAGTGCTGAGTGGGCTTGTTTTTCCACCCAGTATTGATGACAATGCACAAAGCTCCAGGAGAGGGTTCACACCCTTGGGAAGTATGCCTAGAACTTGGATTTACACCAGATACTGACAATGTCCAAGCAGAGCCTTGTAGCTGGAATATCTCAAACATGGCTTTTCCTGCCTCGGGTGCTCTGCTGATGAACTCACATCCCCATGGACCCCTTTACTGCACCATCACGGACTCTACAGCTGGCACAGAGGACTCTGGGAGTCCCGTCCCTCCCACCAGCCCCTTGCCTTGATGCCTGCAGTGCAGACCATTCCCAGCCAGTGGCACCCCTGCCCAAAGCTGCCTCCAGCAGCTCTGGGGCTGCTGCAGGGAGATGGATGCTCTTCAGAGCCCAGCTTGGCTACTCACTGCTCCCCCTTGCCCTGTTTCCTCCCTGGCCATCCTCACTTACCTCCTGGCACCTGGGTGGAAGGGGAAGGGGTGCCAGCCTGGCCAGCCCCATCACCACTGGCTGCCCTAGCACACGGAGAAGTGTGAAGATGCACACCTGCAGCCTGCAGAAGCCACCTGTGAGGGATGTGACATGCCCAGCACAGCCCTTGGGCACAGAGGAGAACAAAGGTCAGCCTTCTGCATGCCCACCCTGTCGGGGCCCTGCAGAGGGATAAACAAAAGGAGCTGGAAGTCTAAATGTGCAATCATGATTATTATTTAATTGGCATAACAAAGGCTTGGTGGGCTCAGGCTCATGACTGGAATATTAATATAGAAGGATGAAGCTTGCTCTGGAAAGACAGGCAGGGGATTAAGGGGAAATATATTGTTTTGTATAGGAAGGCTGGATACATGTGGCTCGCAATCCAATGGGAACCTGGATGCCATCCTGCCAAGCTGAGGGGCTTTCCATGAGCAATTGCCAGGCTCACCCAAAACCCAGGACATCAGGATGGTGGAGAATGTCCCTACCAAAGCAGCTGGTGCAGTACCAGGACAGCAGGGATAGATTGCCCAGAGAACAATTCCAAGGCTTTAAAACTGATTTTTTTCTTTGAGAAAAGGTCAGTAGAAGAGAACGGCTATAGCTTTGCTGATAACCTCAGGGTGTGGAAGTGGATTGTGGGGGAAAAACAGCGGGATGGATGCCACCCAGACTTGAAAGAACTCCTTGCCTTGCAGAGGGGAAAGGGCTAGAGCTTGGGACTGGGAACAGGAACCTCTGGGGTATGGGAGCAGGATACTCGGGACTTGTTCAGGTATGGTTCAAATAGCTCCACATATGGACAGCTCAGAGCTGTGAGTCCAGGGCCAGGGTCTAGCCACCCTCATGGGGAAACCCTTGTCCTTAGAGCAATTTCCCTGATCCTGCCCCTCCCTGCACCTCAGGCATCTCCACCCCCACCCTCCCCCCATACTGGCCATGTGTGCTGTTCACAGCTCACCAGCGCAGCTGAAGAGAAGCTGTGGGACACCACAGCAACAGCCACACCAAAGGCCACGGCAGGATGGGGAACATCCCGTGCTCTTTCCAAACTCCAGAGCAACTGGGAAGCAGGCAGGCAGCTTTGGGAGTAAATGCATCCACTCAGATTGCAAGATCAAGAAGGCCAAAAGGAAAAGAGAAAGGATTCAGCAGGCAAGGCAGTGAGAGCACATGGAGAGGAAGGGGACAGGCAAAGCCAGGGTTGATGCTCTGGGGTGGAAAGGGGAATGATGTATACTGTGATGCCAAGAGCATTCACAGTCTCAGTGCTTCAGCCTGAACCAGCCAGGGTATGCAGTCAGCACCAGTGAGAGGCAACAATCCTGCCAGGAACAGGGCTGGGGAGCCTGGAGAGACAGAGCAGAGCAGGCAGGCCAGGTCTGGCAGCCCTAAGTGGATAGAGGCACAGCAGACAGCAGGAAAGCTGGGAGCAGGAGGGCGAAATTGGGCAGCTGGGACAGCAGAAGCGTGTGTGACTTTTTAAAAAGAGAAGAAACCTGAGTGCTCAGAGCTGCTTTGGACCTCTGGGAAACACAAGGATAAGCAGCAAAGCAGCCTGGAACCCTGCAGGCCGGCACACTGGGGAGCAATTGCCAACTCCAGCCTCTTAGGGGAAATTGTGGCAAACCTGGTCTGGTTCTCTCCTCTGACAGAAAACACAAAACGCGGTGTATATGCTTGTTGTTCAAAAGACTTTGACACAGGTCCATACAAACATCTCAGCAGCAAGCAGCAGATCATGACCAGCCTAACCCTGGTGTGAAATGAGTGCTGGTCCCAGCTCAGACTCCAGGCTGTGGCTGTCTGCAAGTGAGATCATGAGATACACAACTGCGGGCACAGTAGGAAGATAGGAAGTGTGGAGATTATGTTGGAAGGCAGATTCCTAACCCCAAATTCTCCCTACACACCATCTCACTGAGAAATTAGATAAACAGGCTTGGGGAGCAGGACATGATGGAGCACAGCCCCATACCAGCAGCATCCCAGCACAGCCAGCACATTCTATAAACAAAGAAATTATTCACTTGCAAGAAGCAGTTTCTGGGGGAGGGACTGACATGCTAATTAATTACTGCAGAGCAGGGGGCTAACAGCAAAAAAAGGGACAAGCACAATACTGGGATGTGTGACTGTGAAAGGGCTGCAGGGCTGCTGGAAGCAGTGGCTGGAGAAGACAGCTATGTGTGGACATTGCCCTTTGGGCTGCTTGGAGAGGATCCAGATAAGGATGTCAGAGACCTGGAAAACATGACTGCAAGAAAACATAGCAAATGTGGGCTTGTTTAATTGGTAGGAGGGAGTGAAGGGGGCTGCAGCAGCAGTCTGCTGGAATGTAAATTATTCCTGCAACAAGGAATCTGCCCATGCCAGATAACACAAATAGAATCAGGCTTAGATTATGACAGGGAAAATCAAGATAGGCAGTGGGAATAATCTTCCCAGTCATAAGAAGGAGGGGCTGGAGACTCCATTGCTGAGGTTTCTGAGAAAGCCAGGTCCCCAACAGCATGGTATTACCTGGTATTAGCATTAGCTGGTCCCAAAGGCTCCCTTGTTTCCAGGATTTAACCATTTCTGGGCACAAGCATATGGAAAACACTTACAGCAGGGGCCTGGCTGACTTTATGGCCTGCGAAGAAGCAAAGGTAGAACTGGACAAGAGACCTAAATGGTTAAAATCAGTTTGTATGGGCCATGGGTGCAGCATTGTCACCATCCCACAGAGCCACAGAGGTTGGTGCTGGGGATATCAAACCAGCTTCCCCTGGGAACGGACAGATAGAAAAGTCATAGGAATGAAATGTTGGGGTAAAACAAAGCAGATGAAGCTCATGTGGGCAGCAAACCTCCTGCCATACTGGGTGCTCAGTGGGAACCTGGGGAAAGAGGAGCCTGGTGAGGAAACCTGTCTGGAAACAAAATCCATTGGGGACAGTAAGAGGAAAATGTGCCAGATGAGAAACAGTGTTTATAGAGGCAAGGGCTGTGTAATTTGAATTTGTGAAATAATTTCTGTTGTCTCAGTCCAGGGGGAGTGATGGCTGATGGCTCTGCTTTAGTTGCACACACTGGATGAGCAGAGCTCACGCAGATGGATGATGGTGATGGATGCTCAGGGACCTGGCTAATGAAAAGCAGCATGTTAAGCACCCTTCACTCTCACTAACTGGAGGAGTGCTCAGAAGCACCTCTGAGCTGGCAGCTCCAAAATAATAATGGCCACAAAAGTCAAACAAAAAGTTAAGTCCAGGGGATGTCACTGGGAAACTGCTGGTGGTGGATCTTCCATCCAGGTAAAGCTGCTGTGCACAAGGTGCCCCTGGGATTAGGTCAGACCAGATGAAGATGATAGCTTTTGCCACCACAGCTGACCTTGGTAGCTCCATGTGGGGTCCACAGGGTTGGTACAGCACAGGGCAGGAGGATGCAAAACACCACAGCTGCCTGCCCAGCCCTCTTCCTCAGTCCAGGACTGCAGCTGCAGAAGAGAAGCAGTAGCACAGTAGGTATAAATTCTTCATAGATTTAAAGTTTTATGTGTAATTTTTGCTCCATACTTGCCTGCAGGATAAGGTGGGCTGTGATACTGTGTTCTGGGGACAGCCCTGTGGGGAAGGAGGCTCACAAGTCCTCTCTGTGTGAGCCATCACAATCTTAAACCCATGCTGTGAGCAGGACGCAGTGGTTGACAGAGCCCAGGTTTACAGCACCGACAAAGCACAGAGCTCACACAGGGACAGGGTGAGTGACAGCTCTGTGCACAGCACCCCACCTTCCCTGACATCAATTATCTGCAGCAGCAAAGCCCAGGAGACCACTTAATAATCCCAAATAATCCCACAGGAAAATTTACAACCACCATCAGATAATTTATCTGATAGAAGCTCTTGAGGACAAGGAAATTTCCTCAAATAACCACATCCACAGGAACCTCTGTCCTTGAATGAGGAGTTTCCAGCCTACCTTGCCAACTCCCTAGACCAAGGCCAAGGGAACACCGGGGTCTCCTGGAGGTTGACTGCTTCTGCCACAGCTGGGCAGAGGGAACACAGGCAGGATAACCCCTCAAGCAACAAGCAAAACCAGGGCCAAGAGGCATCTAGGCTGGAGCACCTCCAATCCTCTGCACAGTTTGGTCACCCCTTCAGCCGCCCATTGAGCAGTTCCTTGCTGTTGGCTCCACTGAAGGGCACCTGACACACAAAGTTTTCACAAGGATTGGGCCATGACAGCTCTGGAGCTGGGAAGTCCTGTGGTGCCCCAAATGTTTCCAAGCATCTCACCTGGGTTTGGAGCGCTCTTCAGATCTCACACTGGACCTTACTTTTCCATAATTCCACACCAGTCTGGAACATGTTGAATTCTGTCTTGATGACATGGTTAATTACTCATGGCTGCTCACAGGCTTCACAGCAGCTTTAAAATCTGATCCCTCCCCTCCAGCTGCCTGCAGGCTCTGTGTTTCACTGGGGCTCCAGTGAAACACATAGGTGTGGTCCAACAGCAGAGAAGGGAAGAAGTGCTGCAGCTTCAGAGGAACTCCCTCTCCTTCCTGCTGTGTTGGATCTGGCTGGAACCGTGGCTGAAGCTGATGGAAAAGGGCTGCAAGGGCAGCTCCATCCTCTAGTTTGCATCACCACTGGCATTTGGCTGTTGAGCTTTGCTTCTTACCTGCTGTGCAGTGTGGCAGGGGCTGAGCTGGCACCCAGCCGGACCTGGTGGCTGCACCTACGTGTCCCCCTTGACCAGGCAGCTTGGGGGTCACTGCCCACTATCAAGTGCTCCCAAGCAAATCCTCCCAAAAGCCCTTTGCAAATATAACTGATGCTTTCGCTGCTGGTGTGACTACAGCCTCCATCTCCATTTCCTGGCTCCCATCTCTGAAATGGCCCTGCATCCTCCACTGTGACAACAGCCAAGGGGCTGGTGCACAGGGACGGCAACCAGCACAAGCAGCAGGGGTGCATCTGCTCTTGGGATGCAGCAGTATGAGCAACAAGGGCTGGTAAATCTTTGTGAAGCCTGTCTGCAGAGCCATGGCCAAGCCTTGCTGGGTGCTGGGTCACAAGTTGTTCTCCCTGTGTCTGGCACTGGGCCATGGGCCCATGGATGCCCAGCTTTAGAAAATATCCCCTTCAAGGGTGTGAGATGGTTGATACAGGGAGGGATGGGTTTAGCATTTTCCAAAGGAATTGACCTTCGCTTCAAGCAGAGAAAATCTTTCCCAAATCAAATGATTTTTGTGATATTCTTGAATCACCTTAATGGGGGTTGTTTGAACAGAGAGCCAGATACATTAGGTTTTGCTCTAAAGGACATGATTTTATGTGACTGATAATTACTCCTCATCCCTCCCTTTGAACCCCAGGCCAGAGACCATGAGCATCTCCAGACCCTGAAGTGGTTCTGCACTATGTCTGTTCCCAGACACAGGACTCCTGTACTGGGCTGTGTGCACAAACCCCCTGGCCCACATGGAGGCAGCTGATGAGCAGAGGCCAACAGCCCAACAGCCCTGTCACACACAAACTCCAGTCTGAAGTGACAGATTGGAACTTTCTGATTGTGCCTGGGCTGTGTATGGGGAGAGTGTGCTTGAGGGTGTTTGAGCTGACCTGACTGCCAGGTGCAGCATGCTGGGGCTGGCTGTGATGTTGTGCTATGGCCAGGACATGGTCTGTTCATGCTGATGACTCCAGCACAGTAACTCCAGTGGTTTTGCCATGTTTTTATCAGCATAAACAATCTCTATTGAAATCTGCATCTAGAGAAGAAGCATACAGTAAAAGCAGCACTGTGTGATGTGCTGGTGTACATCTTAACATATCTCATTTATGGTCCATTCAGAAACTATCTTGTGTGTCCACTGTAAATTCTGCAGGCAGCTTCTGGAAAAATATACCCTTCTGCCTTGCTTTACAAATGGATCATCAAAGATGGATGGGAGAAGTGGAGCTCCTGGTCCTTAGTTACTTCTGACCTTCATTGGAAAACCAGGACGGATGTCAGAGAGAGCACCTTGGTGGCAATGAGAGTCAAGATTCCCTTCCAGCCTGGACCTGGTGCTGTGTGGCCATTCATTGGCATGGGAAGATGCCCAGTAGAAAGGGGCTGAGGGATCCTTATGCTGGGACAAATGGCCAGCCTGGCAAGACTATTCTTCATGTAAAAGCTCCAGAGCTCCAACAAAGCTACTGGCTTGTAGGAGACCACGGGTAATCACTGGATACTCACCAGCCTCCCCAGAACTGGGTAAGTGAAGGATGCTCTGAAATGTGCTAACATATGGAAGGCCCCAACAAGCCAGGGGTTGCTACATTAGCAGCTGAGACTAATTTACTGAGCTGGAAAAACCCTGCACCCCTCTACCACAAGGTGCCTATGGCTAGCAGCAGTTAGCTGCTTCTTTCATTGTCTCTTCAGCCAGCTTCCAAAACCTGTCCTGATCCCAAATGAGAGGTGCTGCCACCACAGAGAAACCTTTATCTCCCTGGGTTTGTGTCACAGGGTGGGAGATCAGTCAGAGGGGGACACCACCCATTCTGCCTGCCCTTGTAGAAACCCAGTCTGCCCTGGCAGAGATGCAGGCATCTCTGGAGCATCCCTCTCTGTAAGGGAATGAGACTAGCCTGGAAATGCTTGGCATTTCTTCAGCCTCGAGGGACTCTGTCCTTTCTGCTGCCAAAGCTGTCCCTGCAGCTGCCAGGGCCTGTCCCTGTGATGGCACACCCAGCACTGTGCTTGTGGATGCCTGAGGGCTGCCCAGGCCTGCGAGTGCCAGCTGGGCACATGCACCTGCCTGGCCAGAATGCTGCAGCGCTGAGGTTTCCTGGGCAATGCACACTGCTGCTGCATCTCAGGCAGGGATTGGGTCTCTGGGGCTCATGGCCAGGACCTGCAGCACCTTTGGCACTGTCTGCAGGCACAGAGCTGTGCTGCCCCTCAGCCCAGCGCTCCTGGGGGGAGAATGCGCCTTCTACTGCAAAATCTGAGCTTGAAAACATCAGTGACATTGGTGAGTGGCACGTGACATTTGAGGTCCCCTGCCCCTGGTGGCAGCTCATCTCTTGCTGCTCCTCACAGAGCTGCACACAGGGGCTGCAAGAGCAGAGTCACTGCACCAGTGACACAGAGAATGTGACACAGGCCACAACCACCCACCCGGGATGGCTGAGGCTGGCAGTAACCACCTCGGTTTGCAGTTTGCTTTTCCTGACTCCAGGTAACATTGGTTTCAAGAGAAGGACATAACAATAATGAGTTTCTCTTTCAGGCTGGGGGACACCTGTAAATCAGGGCCACAGTGGATGCTTTGTGCATGTAGTGGGCAGTGGTGTCCACACAGCACACTGCAGGTAAGGATGCAGGTAGGGATGCAGGTAAGGATGCAGGTAGGGATGCAGGTAAGGATGCAGGTAAGGATGCAGGTAAGGATACAGGTAAGGATGCAGGTAAGGATACAGGTAGGGATACAGGTAGGGATGCAGGTAAGGATGCAGGTAGGGATGCATGCTGGTGCAGGACTGGCTGAGCTCCCTGGAAGGAGGCAGGTTCCATCTCAGCAGTGAGGTATGGAAGTATCCTGAGCCCAGAGGAGTTTTCCCAGGGAAGACTACCACAGTCCCTATTTGTAAATTATAAACTGTATTGCTACTACTACTACTACTATTATTATTATTATTATTATTATTATTATTATTACTTCAAATCAGAAGAGAGTTATCCCAAAGACCGTCTGCAATGATGGGTGCTGGCAGCAATGCTGTGTTCCAGGTAATGCCTGGCCCCAGCTCTGCTCAGCTGCACTCACAGGGGCTACAACCTGAGCCCAGGGGGATTTGGAAACAGTGAAACTCAGGATTTAATCTTGTTTTCCAGAAAGGCTGAGGGACGGTCTAGTGCTGGCATCAAAGGATGCTGAAGTCACTCAAAACCAAAGCTCATGCTGGCCTTGTGAGGGGATTAGGTGGGAAAGGCCACAGATTGGGCACATTCCTTAGTCCTATGTGGGGGTTGCAAGCACAATGAATTACTGACTCTGGAAGAGTTCTCTAAATCACCTTGTGTAAAACACAGCCATCCCACTCTGTAAATAATAAACAGACATGGCCTGGATTAAGACTGAATTGGCAGATGAGTTTCTGTTATAAAATCATACATATTTTTCTTTTTTTGGTCTGGTATTGGAACCCACAAAATTGAGAAGCCAAGAGAGACATCAGTGATGGACAACCAAGGTGGGGACAGGAGGCCCTTGAATACAGCTGGAGGAGCTGGGCTGCTTTTTCCTGGTGAAGAGGTAGCAGGACCTGAGCCAACAGCAGTCTACAAGTACTACAAAGCAATTTCAAAGATGATGGACTCAAAACCTTCTTGGCGGTGCCTGGTGACACATCAAGGAGCAGTAACAACGAAGTCCTGAAAGGTGAAGGTGGAATATTGGGATGGTGTAGCCTTGACAGAGACCACTGGATGAGTGGGGGCATGTCTGGCCATGGAAGGTGCTGTGGCTCAGGCAGGCAGAGCCATGGCTGATCTCATCTTGCGCTGATCATCAATGCAGTGCTTGGAAGGGACCTCTGGAACCCCTTGCATAACCTCCTGTGGTCCCATTCCATCAAAACTTTTGCAATTCTGTAACAATGTCTTTCCAAATTACATTTATCATATGAATCTGGCAAGGGAATTTGTTTGTGCCTTGCTTTATTGGTCCCTGACCTCCAGCCAGCCCATTTTACTTGTACAGCAATGAGCCAAACCTTTTGAGAGAAACTGAGCAAAAAGTGATTGATCAGCAAATAAGGTATTTTGGTTCCCTGGTCATGAAGTACTAATTAATTCCACGTTAACATGCATTCTTCTCTCTGAGGCTGAAGTACTGCTCTGGAGGTAGAGCAAAGATACAGCACAGGATGATGTTGATTTGCCAAAGGTTGCCTGGTGCAGGATGAACACATCAAGGACAGGCAAGGCTGGTGGCTAGAGAAGGAGCAGGCAGCACTAGGGAAAGGGGAAGGCACTGGAGAGGAATATTTCACATGTGCTGGCCCTCTATAAGCAGAAAGAATTTGAACATGTGAGATCTCAGGAGTGTCCACCAGTGCCATCCATGGGCAAGGAGCCAGACTGAGGGAGGAGAAAGGATGGAGGGTGGAGATGTGGGTTGAAGCAAGCAACGATGAAGGGGAATGCTATGGAGAAGGAAGACCTGCTTCACCAGGAAGAGCATAGTATACTGGCCTGTGTGGGGGACTTGGAGGAGCCCAGGAATGGGGTGGGTGTAGCTTTGTGATGGAGCCACGTCCCTTGGCTGTGTTTAATCTGCAAGTGTGCAGTGACAGGTGCATGCAGAGGACACCAGCACTGCCCAGTGGTGTTACCCAGTGGATCTCCACAACCAGTGGAAGAGCTCTACAGCTCTGGGGAGAGCATCTGGGGAAAGCCAGGAAGCATAAAGAGCACATGCCAGCTAGACAGCACCAGACATCAGTGCCAGCTGGGGCTGAACAGTCCAGGGCTTCAGCACAGGGCTGTGCGAGCTTCCCAAGGGGCCTGGCGAGCAGTATGGCTGCACGAGGACTCCCCCGTACTGCGCTCATCAGTCTGAGTCTCAGCAGAGCTAATTATCTTCAGCAGTGTTTCTTTCCGTGCCACAGCACCTCTGCATCAGCAGGGAGGATGGAGCCAGCCCTGCTCCTCTTCCCCAGCTGTCCCACCTTCCCATACAGAACGGCAGGCACGGCAGTGCGGGCGCCACAACGAGAGTGCTGCCGGTCCAGCTGCAGGTGCTGAGGCGAAGGAGGGGCTGTGCCTACTGCACACAACAATGCGTGACCAGGAACGGGCATCCCAAGGAGTCTGGTTGTGAGGAATTCCAATGGGAAACCCACCTCGGCGGCCTTGGCTCACCATTAACTGGTGCAGGACCCGAACCTTGCCAGTTGCTCCATGCCAAGCTTCTCCCTGGACAAATGGGTCACCCGGCCCAAGTCCTGAGCCTGCTCCCAGCCCATCTCTCGGAGCCCCCTCTGGGGAGCGCCATTCCCTCCTTCGGGCCCTGCGGCCTCCGAGGCCGCTCCCGCGCTATTCTTCCACGCGGGGCCGCCCGCGGGCGCCTTCGCACCTCGAGGATTTCGGCGGGCCGGGGCGGCAGCGCCGGGAGGGAGCGCGTTGCGGGGACGGGGCAGCGGCAGCGGGACAGCAGGGCCGGGCCGGGCGGGGCGGGGCGGGGCGGGGCGGTCGCCGTGGGGCATGGGCGGGTCCCAGGGCGGGGCGCGGGTCCCGTTCACATCCGGGCAACGCTCGGCGGACGTGGAGCACGCGGGCGGGGCGGCGGCGCGTGGGGGCGGCGGCGCGGCCAATCAGCGCCGCGCTCTCATCGGTGCAAACAGGAGCACAATGGAGCGAGCGGCGGGCGCGCTGCAGCCAAGCTTGGCGCGAGCGCCGCGCGGCTGACGGGCCGGCCGGCCAATGGGCGGCGGCGCGCGGCTCTGGGCAGCCAATGGGCTCGCTGCGGGGGCGGGCCCGAGCGAGGTTAGGGTGTCCTTGCTGGGCGCTGGGCTTAACTTCACCAAATAAAAGCTGTTTGTGTTGGGGCGGCTGCGGAGCCATTTTGGGTAAGTTCTGCCCCGAACTTTGGGTTCGCCCGCCTGGCGGGGCCGGCGCGACGGTGGAGCCGCGCCAGGGCGGCGCTATGAATGAACGCGGCGTCGGTGGCGCGGGCCGCGGAGCGGGCGGGGGCCGGGGCGGCCGCCGGCCCTGTCATGGCTCCGGCCGCGGGGAGGGGCGGCGGTGCCCCCGGGTCCCTCCGCGCCGCCCTCCCCCGCCCCCCGGGCCGCGGCAGCGCGGGGGGGCCGCGGCCTGTCTCGCCGGCCTTGCCGTTCGCCCCCGACCGGGCCTCGTCGGCTCTGGGCCGGCAGCGCTGGGCCGGGCGCCCCCGGCAGCGGCGGCGGGTCCCGGGGAGTGCGGGGCCGGGGGCGGAGGCGGGGCGGGCTCCCCATGGTGCTGAGCCGAGGCTCCTCCCGGCCAGGGAGGGGGAAGCGGCCCCCCCCGGGTGCGGGGTATCGGAGCCCGCCCGCAGGGCGCAGTTCCCCTTTGGCATCTCGGCTGCGGTGCTCGGGAATATCAATAATTAAGTCTTTAAACTTGGCGGTCGGAGGGAAGCGGGTCCCTTTGCGCGCTGGAGGCCCCGGGGTGCGGGCTGCCCGCTGCCGGGTCCCGCCGGGCCGGGGCGCGGGGGGGATGCGGTGGAAGGGCCGCTCCCGCCGCGCCGGGCCACGGACTCGTCCCTGTCAGCGCGGTTCCGTCCCGCTGCGCGCGGAGCAGACGCGGATCGGTTGTGACATCGCAGCCATGTCACAGCAGAGGCATCGCAGTCACAGGAGAGCCGCGTCTCGCCGCAGTCATCGCACCCGCTGCGGGTCGGTGGCCGCGCCGTGGGGCTCCCCTGTGCTCACCAGTGGCGTTCACTGGTGGTGGAGGTGGATTTTAGCCTTGGTCGATGAGGTTTGTAGGATGAAGGCTGTGAGAGACACGCACGCAAATACGGGAGGAGGAAGCAAAATCGTCAGCTCGGGTTACTGCTGCTAGCGCGCACCCGCCCGAGAGTGGGTCTCCCCCTGATTGTCAGCTTGCCTGCTGACAACTGCACTGAACTCGCAGTGAAGTCGGGGACCGCGGGTCCAGGCCGGCTGCCTCAGCACATGCAGAGCTGGTTCTGCTTGGTCTGCTGCTGATATGGTAGAGTATTTTGGTAATTTTGCTATGAAAAATGCTTGCTTTGTTTCCTCAGGGAGTCTGGATGCTTCTAGCCAAAAGCCCAGTCTTTTTTCTTGTTTACGTCCTGCTCAGGAAATGCAGCAAATATTGATGGTGCTGGAGAATGAGGGGAGACGGATGGAGATGGTTGGCTGTGCTTGTGTAGTGTCCGATGGGACTGGGGAGAAGCCTCCCGCACCCCTCTGCTGGCACTGGCCTCCCTGGCGTGGGGCTCCTGGGGGGCAGAAAGATGCTGTTAGCTTGTTAGATGTTTATCCCTGACCCCTTCATTTGCAGAGTATCTTTTTAAGTGCTGTGGGGTCAGTTGGATTAGAGTGTTGCCAGAGGAGAGGAAGCACTGAGTTCTCAGAGGGTATTTTCTGTGTTGTGAAGTGTTGCTGGTGGGCCCTGTTCAGGTGATGGCATGGGAAGAGGTACTGTCTTGCCTCTCCTTGTCTCTTGTTTACCTCCTTCATGCAGGAACTCTGCTGTGCTCCTTTGCAGAGAAATTGTAGTTTTGGTCAAACTGTTGAAGGATGAAGCAATAACAGCAATCTTCCTGGAGTAAGTAGGTTGTTTCTCTCCCAAGGCTTTTGGCCTTGAGCTGGGTTGGTTTTGGTTTAGGGCTGCTCCTGGGCTCCTTTCCTGAAAATTGCTTCCTCTTCTACTACAAAGTAGAAATTTGTTTTTGGGAATGCTAATTCAGCCTGTGTCTCTGAATTGGTACAGCTGCCTGCTCTTGCAGGTCCTTCAGGGGTGCTGGACGTGCTGCTGCACTGCCTTCACTGCAGAGATGTGACAGCATTGGATGAAGCTCATTGAATGTTGCCCCTCAAGCGCTTCAGGCTGAAAAACACAGTAACTAGGAGAGCTGGATCCTGTCAAAATGTATGTGTGTGCCTTGTGCAGCAGAGTTAAAGTACATGTTTTTATTCTTCAAACAAAAGCTGAAGTCAAGGAGAGGACTTTGAGAATGAGTGATCTTGGTTTGTTTGCACTTTGATGAAGTCTGAAGCCCACCCTGCAGGCATGGCTGTTTGTTCCTGCCTGTTCCTTTATTCCCATTCTTCCCAGCAGAAGCACAGGCTGCCCTGTCCCTGAGGAGGCAGTTGCAGCCCCTTGCAGTATGGGTACCCCGTGTGAATCTGACACTAAGGCAGCTCTGGCAGTCTTTATCCATGCTGCAGCTGTGAATAATGCACATCTCTAGGGGAAGGTGCTATCAGGGGCCTTGTTACTTTGTTCTGAATGCTGCTGTCTAGTTTAGTGGTATATGCCTTTTTAATGGATTGAGTTTACCTCTTCCTCTCTTGTCCTCCATGGTGGCCCTAGGGTACCATGCTGCTTGTCTTTGAGCAGCTGGCCCTAGATGTTCCAATGTTAGTCCCAGGGGTCAGTGCTGTGGGTCTTTTTGGGGTCTGTTGATTTCTAGTGGCTTGGTGGATGAGGCTCTCAGAAGAGTGTCTAGTTTTCCTGTCTGCTTTTTATTGCATTTCTTCATCTGGAAGCAAATCTCTGCCCCCTCTCTCCACCCCAAAAGTGTAATCACAATAATTTTTAAGATCTGGTCTTCCTTGAGTGATCTTTAATATTTTATCAAGAGTTTCTCCAAATACATAAGCTTCTACATGTGGATAATATAAAGACTTTCACTGTAGTGGTTTGTGTTGTTTCAAGAGGGCTTTGTACAAGCACGTGAACTTGTTTTTGTGAGCTGGGCGACTTTGTGAGACTTGTTTTTTGAGAGGCTGCCAGAGCAGGCCTTTGTGTTTTGCTGTGGTGTCCTGCCCTGTCTGGGCTTTGCACAGATAAGAGCTGATATCATTCTCATCAGTGTGCAGGAGAAGCTTACCCTCACTAAGGGGGAAGAGCTGATCAGCCTTGTGCTGAGAGCGGTGCTTGGTGCAGGAATGCAGACTCCTGTGTTGGGTCTGGAAGGCAGGCATGCGTGGGGAGCTTGCTCTGAGGCTGTCTTAAAGAGACAATGTCAAGCTCAGTGGTTGGATGTCTCACTGGGCCTTGGGGCACTTAAAAGGGATTTTTTCATTTCTCCTGCAAGTAGCAGTGAATGCATTTCTCCTTGCTCATCCCCACTTTCCTGCTTGGGACAGTGGAGTCACCCTCTGGTGTTGGTGGTCCTCCCTGGTGTGTGAAAGCAGAGGCAGAGTGGTTTTTGGAGGCCAACAAGCGCTGTCAAGGGGAGAGAAGATGGTCAGGATGAAGGGGCCTGTATGCAGTGGGGCAGCAATGTTTACTGTGGCAGAGTGTTAGTGACATGCAGGGTTTGTGTGGTGGGTTCTCAGCACCCTAAAACCCATGAAAACAGAATTACCCTTGACTGTGGGAGAGATGTCAGTGCCTGTGTTGCCAAGCGTGGTGGTGGGACCAAAATCCTCTAAGGAAGCGATGTGCCCTGTGCAGCACCTGCTGTGAGTGCCACACTGTGCAGTGCCTGTCCCAGCCTCCAGTGATCATCCGGCACCAGCCCCTGGGGAAATAACAGAGCTGGGCAAAGCTGACCAATCTGGCAGCAAAAAGGGAAAAATGTGGTTCTCTGTGTGTCAGCTTGTGGCACAAGGAGACTCTGATTTTGTTCGTAATATCTTGAGCTGGTGTAATATGTTTTCCATGTGATAGGACAATGCCTTCAACTTTCCCTTATATGGGAAAATCTGGGATGCAGCCTAGCAATCCACCAATATGCGGCTAATAATTTTTAGCATTGTTATGTTGGATGTGTCCAGTCAGCCTAAGAATTAGAGTATACCTGAGACCCTCTGGCTGGGCTTTAATATTTAAGACCAGTCCCTGGCAGATATCTGGGGAAGGGTTATGACTATGCTCTAGGGAACGCCTGAGTACAACTGGCTGTTTTGGAAGTCAGCTAAAAGCTGGGAGAGTTTATGCCTGAGTGTAGAACTCCTGCTCTGTGCTGCCCTTGGGCCCAGTGCTTAGAGAAGTGCTGAGTTGTGTTAGCATCAGGTGGGGCTCACACACGGAGCTTTTGGCACATCCTTTGTGTGAGGACCTTCTCTCTGTGGAGGAAATGCTGCCTTGAGGTGAAGGGGTGCATGCTGTTTCTGTACTGCAGCCTGTTGTCTCCAAGGCGTTCTCAGCCTGTAGTGAGTGTAAATCCTTCTCTAACAGGAGCAAAACACTCTTTCAGGCAAGAAAAGAAAATGAGAAGCATGGGAACCAAGTCCCAGTCCCTCTTAGCTTTTCATGTGGGCGCTGGAAATGTGCAGAGGTGTGTTGGGTATGGCTCAGGGAGCACGGGTGTTACTGTGAGGGTGAGATGTGGCTTGGCCATGGGGTGCCCATCATATTTTCCAGCCCTGGTTTCCCCTTGAGGGATGCTGCTTCATGATTATGAATGTCTGCCCTCTGAGGTACAGCATGCCTTCTGCAGGGTCACCTTTTCCAAAATTCTATGTTGGTTGTTTTGGGATAGTTTGTTTTACTGTGGTGTTTGGGAATTTTTTGGTTTGTGTTTTTCCTGGTAAGATTAAGTTTAGATCTCTTCTGAAGCTTCAGGCACTTGTCTGGTTCTCTCTGCCATTTGGCTCAATTCTGAAGGGAATTCTGGGTTGAAATGCAGGTAATTCATTGTTTCCTTTTGGGGTGACTGTGCTGAAAGCAGGGAAGAGTTATGCTTGGCAGTGTCAATTTTCAGAGTATTTTCTAAATGTTTGTATAAAAGTGTGGGATCTGTGGAGCCCTGCTTTACATTAGAGTAGGAGACTCTATCAGGGGTTAGTCTGGTGTTACTCTAGGCCCCTGAGCTGGCTGCATGTCCTGTTATAACGTGCCTGCTGTTGCAGGGGAGGGACAGGTAGGCCGTGGATGGGCAAGGCTATTTCATTCACTATCTGGTGTTGTCCTAAATTACTTGTTTGAATTACAGCCTGAGAGTTCTGGTGCAGGAAAATACGTGGGGAGGGCAATAGGCATGTGTGGGAGACCCCAGCCAAAAGCCTGGTGAGGAAGGCTGGGGGAAAGCTGTGTCCCTGTGGCTGTCAGTGGACCTGTGTGAGGAACTTATTGCCTTTAGTGTGAAAACTCCCTGGGATGTAAGATCCTCACCTCTTCCCCCAGGAGATACCTCATTGGCATTTCTTTGAAGGCAGAAGCAGGACTTTACCTAATTGAGGAACTGCTATAGAGTGGTTGCAACTAACAACTCCAATAGAAAGGGAGTTGTGCTCCCTCTCTATTGCACTGGAAATAGGTATTTGTTTTGTGGACATAGTTTCATTTTGCACTTCAACTTACAATGTATGGCTGCCTTGGAAAGTGAATTCCAGCACTTAGAATTAGCTACAGGCAGGAACGAGGGTGCTGCAAAGTTGCAGGGGGTTCCACTTCTTTGATATATAGGTAAGTGAAATATTGGTTCTTTAAGAAACATTAATGCCTTGTTATATATGTGCATTGAGGCAGAATTAAAATTAGTCCTAGATACAAGAATAAACATTAGTGCTTTGCTATAGATGTGCTGTGAAAGCTGCTATTTTTATGTGAGCCACTGCCTTGAGTTTTCTAGGTCTTATGCACAGAGCACTTTTAACCCTCAGTCTTTCATCTGCTTTGGTTGAACTTAGAATATACTTTAGATAAAGTGAAGTTTAAGTGTTCGATGTCTGTTAATTGAGGATCCAACAAGAGCCATTTTTGATGACTTAATTAAATGCCTGGTGCATCCTTGCTGTGCACTGTGCTTGCTTAGCCTCGGAAAGAGTGCAGTGGGGTGTGCGAATGGTTCTGTGCTTGTTGCTTTGGGGCAGGCGCGGCCCGGTTCCAGTGATGTTTCTCAGTCCCTGCAGGGTGCCCCTCGCCGGAGCCCCTCGCCGTTCCCGGCATGCACTCTGGCGCATACATAGAGCGGGTTTCTCTCCGCCGCAGCAGCAGCAGAGGCTGTGTGTGCTCTGTTTGTCTGCAGCCATGGTGGGGGCAGGCCGGCTGAAGCAAGGCTTGTGCTTTCTGTCGAGGTGCTGAGGTTTGTGATTGCACATTTGTGGGCCGGTCACAGTGACTTCTCCACCTCCTTGCACTGGAGGGTGAGAGTTTCTATCAGAGAATAAAATTGTTGGTTTGGAGTTAGGCCGGTCCCACACTGTGCTTTGAGAGAGAACCAGAGTCCTGAATCCCAAAGGCAAAGGAAGGAGTGTATCACTGTGGGCACAGGCTCCTTGAGGCTTTGGTAGTTGTAATTTCAATTCAGGTGAATTGAGGTGCGACTCTGCAGGCTGTAGCACCTATGTGTTTGAATAGGTACAGCTTTGCCCACATCTGACAGGGCATGCTGTGTGTGGAAATGTGGTTATCTGCGGATACTGCTTTCCAGTTTCTAGACAGGCTCTCCATTGGCTGCTCTGCTGAGTGGAGCAGGGCATTAGGGCTGAGGACAATATTCTTAAACCCTTTCCTGGATCCAACTCTATTTCCTGCTCTTTCTGTTCCCCTTAGCTGGAAGGAGGAACAGACATAGAGCAGAAATGGGTTTCTGGACCCTGTTGCATGATTGTTCCTCCAGAGATGCCTGCTGAAGAAAGGGTTCAGAATATGAGTGGTTTTTCCAAGTACAGAGGGAGAGAAGATGTGGAAACCATTTTGGTTTGGACTTGGGACCAGTATGTGCAGTAAGAGTAGGCTAGGACATGGCCTGTGGGAACGGTGTTCTCCTGCTCTGTCCAGCGTTTGCTAACCTGGCTTCTGTATTGCTGCATGTCAGAGGAGACTGATGTCTACAGACCTGCCAGGCAAACAGGGACAAGAGTTTCCTGGTAGCTTGATGCAGCTGATGCCATGTGCTTGCCTGCTTTCTGGCTGACCCTGTGACAGTGGTGCTGGTTGGCCAGGAGTGTCCAGGGCATCTTCTGTATCTGTGCCCTGAATGAATGCAGCTTGAGTCCAGGAGAGATCCACAGCAGCTCTGCCTATGTGCTGTTGGAAGAAGCTGGGTGTGCCCTGGGTTCCAGTTCTGTTTGGAAAAAGGGAGTCTGCAAAGATGGGACTTTGCACTCAGTGTTGGTGACAGTGGCGAGGCATCCTCTGGCAGGAAACTCTCCTGCCCATGTGTTCCCTACTCGTGCAGCTGTGGCTCTCCAGCCTGGCAAGGTTGATGGTCTTTTCACTGTTCCCTGAGCTGGTCTCTGACTGAAGGGCTTTATGAGCTGAGGCAAGAAGGGGCTACCTCTCCACATGTGCTTTTAGTAGTGTTTCACTTGCAGTGTGTCTGGGCAGGCCTCTGTGTGCTCACCATTTAAAAGGGCTAGTCAAGTGTATTAAAGCATTGTCTATAGCTGAGGAGCTGGCATCACTGAATCCCAAGCATTTGCACAAGAGGAATTGAAGAATTTCTCTTTGGCACTACTCTCAGCCTCCCATACTTCAGTCTTTCTTGGGATGGTGTAAAAGACAAATGCAAGGAAACAGATGATTGAGATGAATGTCTCATTACAGATGGCATCAGAACTCTGGAGACTATTCTCTCAAAGTACCTTCTTAGGCCTGGACAACAGCAGATTTTGTCTTTTGCTATTTTGGAATGAGGTTTGCTAGATTTTGTTAGGATGTGCAGGCAGAACAGATGCCATGAGCTGTGGGACCTCCCTACAGCATACAAAAACTGACTGTGGTTATTTAGGATGCTGTCTTTCTGGGTGCTGAGGAACAGCTTGGCTCCCCCAGTACCTGGCCTCGCTGCAGGCAGGGGTCTGCCAGCCAGCCTTTCTGCCCTGCCCTGGCGTGGGTGGCCTGGGTTTGCAACGCTGGCAGGACAGGTGCAGCCTGTGTGGGTGCAGGAGCTCTTCTCCAAGAGGGCAGCATCAGTCAAGCAGCCTCTGTAAGTGGTGTTGGAGCTGTCCTGTGCCTGGGGAATGAGCAGTGTAGCAAAACGTTCTTCTGCTCCAGGGGATCCCTTCTATGTCCCCAGCCTTCGCTGTGTGTGAGAGCACAGACCAAGCTGAGCTTCCTTTATCACCTGTTTTTTGAGATCCCTAGGAACAGGATAAAGTGCTGCCTGGTCCAAAGAAGAGCTGCTAACTTTTCACACACTAAGATGTACCTTGGGGTCGGCCTTCAAGGCCTGTGCTCATAAGCTGTGGTCTGAGATGTGGCCATGGTAGGCAAAGCAAGGCTGGCCTTGAGCTCCCTTCAGGCACTGCACACCCCTTGCCACTCTGCCACCTGTCCACAGACGAGGCATTTGGCAAAGCAGAGGTGTCCATCCTGTTGTGAGGGCCTGGAAATGTTTGAAATGCTAACTCTTTTCCTGTGGCCCAGCTGCTGGTACTTGGCCATGCTTCATTCAGTTCCTTGGATGTTTTTCCTTGGGCACATTCCTGTGGGCTACTCATTAGATGCAGCAGGAGGTTGGCAGGAGGGCACCAACTTTTTCTTTCACCTTTTTTCTCTACCATGGTTATAGCAGAAGAACAATGGGGAATAACTTAGTCAGCAGATAACAGGAGCGAGCAGGGATGTGGGGACATCAGGTGAATGACTGGCAAGGTAAGAGTTATCCACTGTGGAGGTCTGTGGCAGGGAGCTTCAATTGGAGCAGACTTTCCTGAAGTCTGACAGAAATTCCTCAAGAAATGATTTTCAGCATTGACTGGACTCTGCAGTGGGTTCTCCATCACTATGGAGCTGTGGCCAGTGTTGCTGTGCCTTCTCAGCACAAAATCTGATCAGGGTGTCAGATGTGTCCACAGCCAAGTCTTGAGGTGCATTGTGTGTGTTCACTTTTCTCTCCCTGATGTCAATTTTGTTTTTCTGTCTTTATTCTAGCATTAGAAAATAGAGGCATTTAGGGTTAGGATTGCCTCTGAGGAGCTGTTGGCAATGTGGCAAAGCTGTTTTCTGACAGCTGGAGTTTGCTGTGCAGGATGTTAACAGCAAGAGAAGATCTGTACTTTCAAGAATGCCATCTCATTTTTTGGCCATCTACCTTGGGATAGTATGAGTTTGGTGTAAAGCTCTCAAACCTTATAAAATGTTCTTTGCATTGGCTAGCTGTCAAGGCTGGCTTTTGTAAACCTTTTTTACTAATAAAGGTTAAATTATGTGCCTAGTGGCTTCTTTGTAAGGACAGTGACCTTGGAGATGGACTTGGACAGCTAAGTGAAGCTTTGGACACTTGTGTGTAAGACATAAAAGGCAGCAGGAAAATGTGCAGAGTGCACAGGCTGCTGGTTTTTGCTGAAACATCTATATCCCTCCTGGTAGCTGGAGAGCAGCTGGATGTTGTGCCCTGATGCAAGAGGCCTTTGAAGCAGCTGACAGTAACCCCTGTGCTCCCTTGAGCCCAGTAGTTCATCAGAGGCTTTTTCCTTACACTGCTGGGAAGTCTGGCTCCTCATGACTGCTGGTCCAGGAAGCCAGCAGGAGCCAAGCCTACAATTCTCTCTCTACCCAGGGGTAACAGCCAGGCACTTCGGGGAAGAGAGCCTGCTTCCAGCACAGACTGTGTCCTCAGAGCTTCTTTGCCCATATCCATCTAAAATGTAGTTAGGGTTGTGTTGTCACTCTGACCAGAGGCTTTCCACAGCCTCCTTGGTAGCTGAAGCACACAAGCATGCTGCCTTGGCATGCAAGGCCCTCTGCCTTGTGAAGGAGCAGATTGGGTGGACCATCCCAGGCTAAGAGGAGTTGCCCACCAGACATCTTTTTGGTTGCCAGCAGGCTGGTCATGCTACTGTGTTGAGCTGCAGTGAGCAGTGAGCTTCTGACTCGCAGGGGCCAGGAGAGGGTTGTGAGCTGGCTGCTTGTGGCCTGCACCAGGGTCAGTGGGGTGGGACAGTTGTGCAGGATGCTGTGGAAGTGACGCTTGGCCATAGGCTTTATTGGCTTCTGGAGCTTGGCACTCCTGTAGCATGTGGATACAGATACTGTGCTTTGTTCATTTTAAAGTAGGAAAATAGGTGCTGGGAATGTGATGGATGAGGTGGGAAGGCTTTATGGCCACTGTCACTGTCTGTTCCGTGGACACTCCACTCGTGTCCTTTCCTGTTGGCTTGCTGGTCAGCATGCTGGGGCTGGTGAATAAAGTGGAAGGAAAATTTGGCACTGGTGATGGAAGAATGGCTTGTTAGGATTTGGCAGACTGGGCAGTTAATTTGAGCTGTATGGTGGCCTGGATTGGATGCCACACTGGACCATATTTGTGTGTAGTGGGTAGCAGAGGTCTGGAAAATGCTACATCAGTGACATGCAGTGGGCTTTGCTGATGTGTCAGGAGCTTGAGCTGGGGATGCTCTTTACAAGGCACATGAATTGTGCTGGTGGGATACTGCTGTGCAGGGAGCCACTGGGACCCCTGTGTGTGCAGGAGTGCTGCACATGTTCTTGCACACCAGTGAACCCTTGCACATGAAATCATGCCTCTTGGCACTGAGGGTGGTCAGATCCCTGTCCCTGTGGAAGTCCAGACTGCTGGGTGCCAGCTACGAGTCTGGGCAAGCTTGGCCTGTCTCCTTTCTCTCTTGGCTGTGTAGGTACTGCATTGTAGCTATTTGGTTTGGTTTTCCTCTGGTTTTTTTTGCCTTGCTGATGTCGAGGATTAAAATACACTGCCTGAGGCTTATGAACAACTGTTTGGAGTCAGACTCTTGGCCAGCAGATCAGAAGGCAACAGACACAGTAGGTTTGAGAAACCTGTCTCGCTCCTGCATACCAGGGTAGCAGGATGATGACATGGGAAAGAGCACACAGCTGATGCTGGGTGCATCCCCATGATGGGGAAGGGGGTACAGCTGACACTGGGTGCATCCCTCCTCTGCAGACAGCCACCCTGCAAGGCCTGTGCTGCATGGGAGTAATGTGTCCCCTCATTTTGGACTGTTCATGAAGATGATGAGGGAAATACATTTTATGGTGAGCTCAGATGTGGTTTCCCTCTCTCTAGCAGCAAGCCCAAGTGCTTCCCTTTGTGTGCATGTCGAATGGCCAGGCATGGCTTTGTGTTCATGATGTGCCTTCACTGAACAAATTGAAGGGGTTTCAGCTGTTCTGCTGCTTTCTCTTCCCTTGTGCTGTTTGTCCCTACTCACTACTGTGTTCACTGGACACTGAGTGAGCCCTTGGTGCTCAGTCCCCCAGCACTGTGCAGCTGCTGAAGGTCACTCTGCTTATGGTCTTGGATTAGAAGCTGCATTTGAAAACCCTCCAAAAAGGAGCTATTGCTGGTGCTGCCACGTGAGCTTGTCATGAGAGTCATGAAATGCAGCTGACTGAAGCTGCATTACCGGGGGCTGTATCCAGCCCGCATGTGCACTCTTGCTTGTTGGGTGCCAGCAGAGCATCCTGTGTGGACAGGCAATGGCACGAGCCCAGGTGTCTCCCTGGGTCTCTGACGTGGTTCTTGCTGTAGGGCTGAGGGCTTGGAGCAGAGTGTTGGTGTTGAACAGGCTTTCTGGAGGGGAAGGCTGTGCGGCATCACCATATTCCTTTTCCAAGGAAGCAAGTGGCAAGGAGGTTGTGGTGATTTATTGCCTGTCTGTCAAAGTCTTGTTGCCTCTTCACCTGTGGGGTGGCAGAGCTGGGTGTCTTGAGAAGGTACTGCAGGTTCACCATGTACTTTTGGTGTCCTTATCAGCAGATCTCTGGGCTCCCCTCGCCCCACAGAGAACATAGTTCATTCCTCCCCCACCTTCTTTTTTTAAAGATGAGAATATTTTGAATCCAGAAAATTGCTTGCAGCATGGCTGTGTCCCTTGGGGCTGGCTGTTGGTGTGATGCTCTGCCCGTCCTGGACATGTGTACCTGCCTGATGCATGTTTGCTCCCTTACTTTGGGTTATTTGGACCTCTTTGTTTCCTTCATCGTGCTGTGTGTCCTGCTTAGGAGTGTGGGGCCTGTGCCCTCTTCCCCCATGGTGCCTTGGGGCAGTATGGCGGCTCTGACATGAAGACCACTTGGCTGCTTGGCAAAGCCTCTCCTGATGGGTTGCTGAGGGAGTCTTGTTTGCTGTAGCTGTGTGAGCAGAGCTGGGAAGCTGATTCTCCGCAGCCTCTGTTTGGGAAGGAGAATGTGTGCTGTGCTGCCTCGCAGTGAGCTTGCAGACTCCACAGCCCCCTGCATCGCTGCTGCTGCTTTTCTCTTGCTAAACTACTGGGTTATTTTTAACTTGGAAAAATTACAACCCGAGATTGGCATTCTGTACCCCCAGCGGAGGGCTGGAGGCAGGATGTGGGGGCGGCACTGCGGAGGCCGGGAATGCGGCGTGCCGCTCCAGCGGGCCCGCTGCCAGCGGCTCTGCCCCCCGCAGCCCTGTGCCTGCCGGGCTGCGCAATGTGCGGCGGGGCTGCTGCTGCCTCGGCACGGATGGAGCTTCAGCCTGGATTCCCATGGCGAAGGCACAGAGCAGCTGCAGACACATAAACAAATCCTGCTGCAGCAGGCTGTGGGGAGAAAGCTGTGCTCTGCCTGCCAGGCTGCTTGCGTGACAGCCTGCAGACAGATAGCTGCTGAGGGGGACTGGGTACCTCCTTCCGAGTGTCCTACAGAGATGCTCTGGGCTGATGGAGTGTGGAGGAGCAGCTAGCCGGGTTGCTGTTTTGCCTCCTGGAGGAGGCTTTGCTGAACCAGGCAGCCCTCCCTAATTCCACTGGCAGAGAGCTGTTGGGGAGGAGCCGGGAGAGGAGTCACTCTTGTGCCCCTCCCCTGGCTCTGCCTCCGGTGTTTTGCAGGCAGCTGCATTGTCAGTGGTGTCTCCCTTGCCTGGAACTCCCCGAGTGATGGGAGCCCCTCTCTAAATCCGCTGGCAGGGCGGTGTTTCTGCAGAGCCTCTTTTCTATGCAGCCCTCAGCAATGTAGTTCCCTGAGTCCCTCTGGGTTGCAGCAGACCCCAAGTTTCAAGCTCCGGTGGCTCTGCTGGCTGAGATGTGTCTGTGCAGCCCTGCTTAGGAGCAGGGATTGATGAGGTAGCAAGGCTCAAACAGCACCAGAGGACTGCAAATGTGTGTCTCTTTGCTCTTTGGTCTCAGAGAACACTGTTGGTCAAGACAAGCAGAAGAAGAACAGTGCAGGATTCAGGTTCTGCTCTTGGTCTGTCCCTGCCAGACCTGTGAGTCCTTTACTGCTGCTCACCTGCAATGTGGATGCATCAGGTGAGGAGGGTGGCTGGTGCTTGGGTCCTGCTTGGTTGTCCTTGGGCTTTCTGTCTGCCTGACCAACTGCAAAGCTATTGAGGAGGTTCCTCTGATGGTGACGTGCTGCCAGGGCCTGGGGCCTTCTGTTCCAGCTCTCCTGGGAAAGCCTGCCAGTTCCTGTCAGTTCTGATCTGTTGTCTGCTACTCCGTAGCTCTCAGGGATTGGTCACGAGCAGCAGAGGAGCACAGCAAACCTCTTGGCAAGCAATGGCCAGTCCTTATGTCCCTTAGCTGACTTCAGGCAGTTGCAGACACCCTTTCTGGCTCCTTTGGGAATGATTCTCATTTGCTTGTTGAGGCTGGTCCCATACACCCAGCACTCTGATGCCATTTGGCATGACATGCTTTGGGCAGTAAGCTGGTGTGAGGCTCTCCAGGCTGTGGGATGGGGTACACCATGAGATACTGAGGCTGGTCCTCTGCCTCTGAGCTCCGGTCAGGACTCTGAGAGTTCCTGCCAGAGCAGCAGTGCTGCTCTACCAAGGCCCAATGTGATGCCTGACCCTGACAGAGAAATTACACAGCTCATGTCATCCCTGTATGGTAGGGAATGGCTATTGGCTACTTCCTTTCCTCAAGGCTGTAGGGTTTGTTATCAGGCATGAGACACTGCTCTGTGTTTGAGCCAAGGGCTCTTCCCATGATGGCAGCAGGTGGTGGAGAGCAGAACAACTCTAGGGCAGCCAGGGCTGGAGTAGCATCTCTTCCCCAAGAGAGCTACTCTGCAGCTTATGTGAGGCAGTGGAGTGTCCCTGCCACTCCAGAGTGGTGTGAACACACAAGGACAGCTGCTGACACTGGCACAGGGGTTGATGTGTGGAGCAGAAGACAGACCAGGACTCTTTACTTGGAGGACAGGCTTCTAAAAGTTCTCAGCTGCCCTGTTGCCTGGTGCCCTTGGTTGCTGCCTTATGTCTGGCAGGGCTGAGCAGGGCCCTTGTGCTGTGTCTGTGGGAGCTGCCTGCAGTTCTTATTTCTAAGACTTCTCATCAGTCTGTACTGTGACCTCTGCCAGTGTCTGTCAGGGCAGGTTAGTACATCCTCAGGTAACAGTACAGCAGGGCAGTGCTGAGGCACCCAGCTGGCCCATGGCCAGCTGCCATCCATGAGACTGGCCTGCAGGCTGGGCAGCAGGCTGGCACCTGGCACCCCTGACTCATCTCTTTTCCTTCAAGCTGTGCCTGGCCACTGGGGACATGGAGCACTTCTGGAGGCACATTCACAGACCAGACCTGCTTGTCTGAAAATCAGTAATTTCATAGCATGGCTATGCAATTCTTTATCTTCCTGCTTGTCCTTCAGGGCTAGGCATACAAAGTTCTGTGCCTGTTTGTAGTCTGTATTTTCAAGGAACCCTTCTTCTCATCAGAATTACAGGAGGAAGGAGAGAGAAGGGCTACATGATGTTGAGGAGGTGAGCAAGGCTTGCATCCCTCACCTTGAAGGAAGTGTTCCCAGAAGCCTGCTAATAGATGGAGCTTGGACACTTTTTGATGCATCTGTCTCAAAGGAGCTGCTTGCAGTGAGACCTTGTCCTTGGCACCTCCCTGAGCCACCTTTGTTTGTGCCAGATGCTGCTCCTGCACCTGGGAAGGGGAGCCTTTGGCTGCAGGGAGCTGGAAGATAAGGTCCTCCTGGAAAGTGTGTATCTCCAGTGGGCTAGTGCTAGGTAGTTTGGGGCATGAGTGAGGATGTGTGGAGCTAGGTGTACTGTATTAAAGCACTTCTCTGGTTTGTAGTAAGCACAGGGGTCTCCAGACTGAAGTGTGGGGTTCCTGTTCCTCTTGAATGTCACTGATGAACCACCCAGGGGTGCTTCCGTTCTGCCATATAGGAAAAGGAGCTGGAAAAGCTGCCAGTGTCTAAATCAACGAATCATAGAAGAGAATAAGTTGGAAGTAATCTTAGGTTATCTAGTTCCAACCCCTCTGCCATAGGCAGGGACACCTTCCACTAAGTGCACTTTTAGCTGAGAGTGAACAGCTGAGTCATGGACCCCAATTTGTGTGTGTCTGTAGTGCCATTATGTGGTCCTAGCTCGCAGTGTGCCCTTGCTTTCCAGGAAAAGTGTCTGCTGCAGGACCTTGTCACTTCAGCAGAGGTGCCATCCCACTGAACCCCACTTGTGCTTCAGGGGATCAGGGGCTCTCACTTCTGGCCGGGGACCTGAGTGTTCAGGACACCTGCTGAGAAGCAGATGTGATCCCTTTGCTGGATTTCTGTCACTTCATTGAGGTGTGGAGTGTGTATGTGCAGCATGCTGAGTGACCTGGTTGTGTCATTGAATGTCTGCCACAGGTATGGGCTGAAAAGCAGAACTGAAGTGTACTGAGTGGAGTCTCCTCTGGAGATACTAAAAACCTCCCTGGACACAATCCTGTGAGACCTGTTCAGGGTGAAACCTGCTTTATCAGGGGACTTGGATGAAGTGATCTCAAGAGATCCCTTTGAATTCCAACCATTCTGGGATTCTGTGTCTGCTGTAGTTGGCAGTGTCCAAGGCTGTTTCCTGGTTCTGCTCTTTGCTGCAGCAGCTTTGGAGGGGCTTGAATGCAAAATTCCTATTTAGCAAGGGCAAAGAAAGAGTGCACGTTTTCCAAATGGGTTATCACCAGTGTCTTTGGCACATAGGTGGACATGCCCCACAGGCCTGTTGGGTGCCCCTTGTCTTTCCAAAGGTGGCTTGTGAGCTTTGCTTCTTTTTGAGTTCCAGGTCCTGTTGTGCTTGGAGAAAGCCACATGGCCCTTTTTATTTGCCCTTCTGAAGGGGATCATTAAGGATGTTGATTTTTGTTTTAACTCCACTTGTTTCCTAGCTGCAGCCTATTTTCCATAGATAAAATCAGTGCTTTTTCCCCTTTGAAGAAGGCTGTCCACCTGCCTCTTGCAAGCAGCTGAACATGGCACTGTGCTGCAGGAATGTGCTCTAATAAAGTAAAAAAAAAAATGCTGCTGTTCTGAATAAGATGTGTTCTCGGGTAAATGCCATTAGTTTCTGCAGATGCTGAGGCCTCTGCTTTCTCTGGGTTTGTGGCCCTTTTGCTTGTTGGTGACAATGACCTGGTGGCACAGACAGGGCTGTGCTCATGTTGCCCCAGGGCACCTCCAGTGCTGAGCTGGCCTGGGGGAGCTTCTGAGCTACAGCCAAGGCATGTGGACATGTGCTGTGGGTTGGGGGGACCTGTCACCTGAACTGTCAGAGAAGAGAAGGGAGGACAGGGCTTGAAGATAATACAGACCCTGGAAGTAAAGACAAAACAAAATTAGTATTGCATTCAGAGCTGCTGACCCCCATCTTCATCACCATGCTGCAGATGTGATTTCCCTTCAGGAAAGGAAAGTTGCTCTTTGGGTAAAAGCTATGAATAAAACTTCCTTTCAGAAGTGCCTTGATGGGTTTGTGACTGAGGGGCTGTTAGGACATCTTGAGACAAAGAATGCTTGAAGGGCTATTGGTGGAAGTGTGCTATGGGAGAATGCCAGAGATTGCTCTCAGAGATTGAGCTCTGTGTGTTTGAAGTCATCTGTGGGCACAGTCCTTGGCAGTGGTTGTGTGGGGATCTTGGGAGCACATGCAGGTTTTGGAGAGAGGGAAAGTTTGAGGCAAGCCTGAGTGTGTCCCCAGGGGAAAGATGGGGCAGCCCTGGACTGTGCCATGTGCCTTACAGGTTTTGAGGGCTGTTTCACAGTTTCCTGTGAACTGAATCAAAGAAGTTTGGAATAGAATTAAAGTAGTTTGGAAAGGATCATGGAGCCCAACTATAAACATAACATGGCCAAGGCCACCACTCAACCATGTCCCCATATGCTAAAGCCACATGTCTTTTAAATCCCTCCAGGGATGCTAAATCCAGCACTGCCCTGAGTAGCCTGTGCTAGTGCTTGACAACCCTGTTGGTGAAGAATTTTTCCGTAATCTGTAACCTAAACTTCCCCTGGTGCAATTTGGGGCCGTTTGTTCATATCCTGCTACTCAGTAGAAGAGTCCACCTCGATCCACGCTCATGTCAGGGAGCTGTAGAGTGTGAGCAGGTCCTCCCTGAGCCTCCATTTCTCCAGGCTGCTCTCCCCCAGCTTACTCAGCCACTCCTCATCAGACTTCTGCTCCAGATCCTTCCCCTGCTCTGCTGCCCTTCTCTGGATTTGTTTCCTGAACAAAGGTCCCTGACTCTCAGGTTTGAAGGTCTTTCTTGTTACAAGGGGCCCAACCACTGAATCCAAGCTCCATCCCTCTGCATCATTCCCCCCAAGTGGTCATCCTTTTGGGACCTTGAGAACTGGTCCTGTTTGACTGACCCTTACCTGTGTTATATTACAAGGAGGAACACCTTTTTGGCAGGTATTTTGGTAATTAATGGAATTACATTGGAAATTTAGCCTTTTTTGGGGATGCACTGCAAAAACCAGATGGAGTTTGAGATGTGAGAGCCCACCAGCAGAGTCTCCTTAAAGGCAAGGAGAATGTAAACTGAGAGCAGCTTGAATGGTGCAGATGCATCCCCCCTCCTGCTCTTGGAATACATAACCTGTGGGCACAGTCCCCTTTGCTTGTTAACACATGCTGTGTTTTCAGCTTGCTGGCTGTGGAGACTGTTGGATTTGTGGGCCAGTCTAATTTACAGCTCCTTTCCACAAGATCTGTTTTAATGTAATTCAGTCTTAGGTGGTGGTGTTGCTCTTTGTGATGAAGCTCCTCTGTGCAGCTGGAATAATCCTTGTCTAGCTCTCACTGTTCTGCAGTGCAAATCTGTGCAACACCTCAGGCAGGCTCTTTTAAAGGTTTCAACAAGAATGGTGTTGTTTTTGAGAAAGAGGTTACAGATTTTTGATCTTTTACCTATCCTCGTAAAAATTCAGCCAGCCTCAGCACACCATCAGCCACTGAAAACAAACATTTGATTTTTAAAAGTTGTTTTTGTTGCTCTACTCTATTCCCTTTGCACCTGAATGAAGAAGGGCAGGTGGTAGAGGTTCAGATTTTTCAGGTGTGGATTTTTTATTTTTTTTTAAATTGGTTTGGTTTGGTTTTTATCCTCTTAGGGAATTTTCTTCCATTTGTGGCCTAAGAGATGATAACGAGGGATACATACGAGAGACAAAAGAAGGGGCCAGGATGGTGGGGGAGGGTGCAGCTGGCTGTAGGGCTTTCTTTTGGGAAGGACAGGGATACAGGTGAGGGGCTGGGCTGGGCTGAGCTCTCGCCCTTGGGCTCAGAGGTGACACGGGCAGGCTGCTGCCCTGGGGAGGATTTGCTGCCCCTGCAGAGTTCTGCCCTGCGCTGCTTTCTGCTCAGCGGGGCTGAGCTTCAGCTGCTGAACTGGGACCTGTCCAACAGCCACCTCACGGGGAAGGAACCCCGGCCCCATTCCCGGAGGGAGCGTCCGTGGCTGCGTGCGGCAGCTGCCTGTGGGAGCCGCCTGTCTCTGCCCAGCCCCGCTGCTGTCTGCCGCTGTTCCGCTGCTCCGGCTGCCTTTGCTGTGCTTTAACCCGACAGCCCGAGCCTGACGGGCCCCTGCAGCTTCTGCCCCCGCCTGGGGCTTAGTGCTTCCCTTCGATTTGACACCTCCAGGGGTCTGCTCGCCTCTGCTGTTGCAGCTGCTGCCAAGGTTCCTGCTGCAGTCCATTTCTCCAGCCGGAGGTCCAGCGGGCCCGGCCGTCCCTGAGGGTTCCCAAAGCAGCCCCTTGCGCATCCCTTCCGCCAGCCCGGCCGCCATTGCCGTGCGCAGAGAGGCGGCCGAGCTCGCGCCACAGCGCCCCCTGCAGCCCCGGGGGAATCATCGCCCCGCCCTGCCCGGCCGGGAGCCACCAGCGCCCCTGCTGGCTGTGCCCGGAACTGCACCGCAGGGGAAGGGGCCTGCAGCCGGGACAAGGCCGGCCCTGGGGCTCTGCGTCTGCTCGTCGGTGCTGCCGCCTTGGGGTTGGTTTGCCTTCTTATACACACACACGCTAGCAAGGAACTGCTATTCCTCTTCTGGTAGCTTTGCCTGAAAGCCCTGTCATTTCAAAGTTATAATAATTCAGACGGAAGGGGGTCATATTCTCCTTTCCATGGGAGGTTCCCGCCTTCTTTGACAGACACCTGTCTTTCAAACCACAGGCTTTGTGTTGCTTTAAATGGAGAAATGTCTGTCTCTAGCCTTCCTTTTCTTGGGAATGGGTAGACATGGCTCTGAAGCCATGCAGGCAGACCTGAAACTTTTTCTAGCATTAGCATGGGTCTCCTACCATTTCTTTCTGGTAGCCCCTTCCTGGCTCTGCCTGCAGCTCCAGGCTTTCTCTCAAACCTAGCTCTTTCTTTTTCGAGAAGCTCTAGAGAAAGCTGCTGAGCCATTTTTCAGACCAAAGGTTTCTCTAAGCCCCAGTCTTTTTGCAGGCCCCCACTTTGCTTTGGCAGCCCATTGCCATCCCTGTTTCAGTTGTATGTTAAGGCTTCTTCTGTCCATCAATGTTACTCTGAACCTAATTTTATATCTGAACCTTTTGACAAGAACTGCTGTACAAAAGGTGATTCCCAGACAAGGGCTTCTGACAAACTAAAATAATCTTTGTCATACCATTTCTAACCCTGTTCCAAATGCAACCCTGCGCTTTCACTTTCTGTCAGTCTCAGCTGTAGTTCTTGCTTTCCATCTGAGCCTTAGAGCTGGAAATCCAGATAGAGTTCTTCCAGCCCATGGATCTTGGCAGCCCCCACTTGGTTTTGGCAGCCCTTTTCCTGCCACAGTCCAAGTGCAGCTTTAGGCTTTGTCCCTCTCACAGCCCTAACCCTAATCCCGGCACTGGCTCTCATATTCCACAGAGCAATTGAAAAGGCCCCACAACCATTGCCTGGATGAAAACTGACCCAGCCCAGCTGTCCTGCCAGCTCCTGCTTGGCTTTTGAAGCCTGGCTCAGCTGTAAGCTTTGGCTTTTGCTCAAGCTTCTTATTTTTTGTGAAGAACTGCAGGGAAGACTCCCAGCCCATGGCTCACACCAAAGCTTTCACTCATCCTGGGACTCTGAGCTGCTCTCACTTGGGTTTGGCAGCCCCTTTCAGCTTTGCTGCAGCAGTAACAGTGTGCATTCTGCTTTTGAGCCTGACCCTGTGCTTGCTTGTGGGCTGTGAGGAAGGGATATAAGGAAGGGTCCACAGCCATTTCCTGGCAGAAAGGGATCCACATGGGTCTCTTGGCAGCCCCTCTCCCCAGGTATCATGTAACCTTTCCTTTCAGTCCAAACCCTGACCTGAGCTGTTTTCCAGCTGAACTATAGGGAACCTTCTAAAACATTTCCCAGGCTGGCCTCTTTATATTTTGCCATCCCTTTCCAGCCCCACATGAGTGCTAGACTCTGGACCCTTGTGCTGGTTTTCCAGCAGAGCCTTAGCTAAGCTCCCCAGCCTTTTCCTAATGAAGGCTTTTTCCCAGGTAAGGCCTTGTGCAAGTCCTTCTTTGCTCAGGTGAGCTCTGCTGCCTCTGCATTTCTGGGTTTTCTTTTTCTTAGCCATAGCCCTGATTTTCCTGAGAAGCTGTAGAGAAGTTTTCCACCAATTGCCTGGACCAGTGTTTCCTCCCAGCACAGTGTTCTTGGAAGCTGCCATGTTCTTTTGCAGCCCCACTCCAGCTCCAGCTCTGGACTTTGTTTGTCTCAGCATTATCCCAACCCTAATCTTATTGGCAAGGTCATTTTTCAGGAAGGTGTCTGCAAACTCAGGTCTTTAACAGCCCTACTTTCTTCTGGTGGGCCCTTTCTGGCCCCTCTCAAGCTATGAATTTTGGCTTTCCTTCAGCCCTAATCTTAATTTCACATGTGAAGCCCAGCCAAGGGCTACCAGGGGAGGTGAGAAACCTCCAGGCCAGGTGTTCTGTGCCATCACAGTGCTGTTGCAGCCCCACTCCCACAGCTGCCCTGTTGTGCCCATGGAGTAGCTGTTCCCCAGGCTTGCCAGATGCACAACAGGGTTGAGCTGGGGTTTCTTAAAATTTTTTTTCTGCATATTTCTGGATTTTTTTTCAAGTCAGAAAACTACTGTTTCAAAGTCAGTCAGACAGGGATGGGGCAACATTAACTCACTTTTCCCCTTCCTTCTTGTTTGCTTCGTGGGGATGCCAGGCAGCCATGCCTTTTGTCAGCAGGACTGTTGAAGGATGTTAGCACACACTCTCTGCTCTGTCCCAGTTCTGCATCCAAGCTTCAGATTTGATTCTGGCATTGCTACTTGCATGCAGCATTGGTGGGCAGGATTATTCCTGTGGAAGAGCTGCCTACAAAAGTTCAGTTAACAGTGCTTGTTAGACCTTCACTGGGGTATTTTAATTTTGAGTGTTTCCATCAGTGTCCTTTAAATATCCTCCTGAGATGTGAGATGGTGTGGTTGAAACACTGCAGAACCCATGGGCACCCCAGACATCAGGCTTCTGGAGAGAGGGACAGGGGCTGCTTTGGGAGGTGGGCACCAGATGCTTCTGCTGCTTCCCTGGCTGGAGGCACTCGAGTCTGGAGCTGACATCTTGTGCTGCCATAAGGAATTTCCTTATGGACACAAATAGTTTTTCAGCCTGTAAAACAGTTTTAGGGATCTCATGTGGCTTTTAGAGGCACCCTGTGAAGATTTGATGGGAAAGGAGCCAGGAGCACATTGCTGAGTGCCTGTGGTGAGGGTATGAGCTCCGATGCAGGCTGCCCCTTGGCCAGCAGTGCTGTGTGCCCCCTGCACCAGGGCTGCACTTGCTCCCTGCTGCTCTGCAAGGAGGGCTGGCACAGAGCAGGACTGAGCCTTGGGTGGAGAATTTGTGTATTTTATATTTTCCTGTAAAAACTGCAGTCTGGAAAATGGTTTCAAAAAAGCAAGTCTGAGGTTTAAACTTCTTGGAAACATTTTCCTTTCCTTGGGATAAGCAACAAACAGAGTGTAGAACAAGCTGTCAGGGCATCCTCCCCCCAGGCTGGGCGGCCAGCACGCTGCCCCCCCCGGCCCAACAGCGCTCCCAGAAAACTGAAAATAATTGGTATTTCCTATCCTCAGGGCAATTATTTGATCCTCTGCAGCTGATCTGAGCTATTTTCAGAGCTAGCAGCTGGCCTGGGCAGGGTCCTGGGTGGGTTCAGGAAGGAGCTCTGTCAGCAGCCCTCAGTGCAGGGCTCCTGGGGCGCATTCTCTCCTGCGGGTCATGTCCCACCTGTGCAGGCTCACTTGTTCTGCCATTCCCCAAATGATCTGCATCTGGGCAACCTTCACACAGAGCTCACTGTTATTGTCACATAAGGTGATAAATATTAGAAATTATTCATTCTTCTGTGGCAACTTAAACACTGACAGTTTTGGAGCAGGGTTGTTGGGCTGACACGTTAATGTTTGTCTCGGAGCTTTGTGCAGCTGGACCTGTTCCATCAGGATTTCCTTCTGGTTGCTCGCAGCCTGCAGGCAAGGAGGTGTGTGTTGCAGCATCTTCCCAGCCAGATTGAAGTAGCAACACAATGAATGCTACTTGCTGTGGTTACAGATTGCTAACTATGTTGTATGTAAATTTAATCAATATTAGAGAGTATTGTTTGAGATTCTGTTGTCTTTAACATTTCAAAACCTGGCCAAGAATATGCATATCACATTAAATCAGGGGATTTCTTTGAGCTGTGGATTTGAGACTGCTGTGGGATGTGTCTGAGGTTCTCTGAGATCTGTTTGTGGGCCAAGGGGGACCCTGAAGAGCTGTTGTTTCCATGCTGTGACAAGTTGCAGGCACGCTAGCATTGTAACTATTTTTGCAAACCACATGCTAGGATTTCTTGGTGTCCTGTGGCAGTTTGTCTTGGATTTCCTGCTTCCAGCACTGTGACTTTACAATGCTTTATTACAGGCTCAGCACTGGGGGTTTCTCTGTGGAGCTCACATGCCATGGCAGTGACTGTGTGGGGCACACTGCAGTGGGTGCACATGGAGACACTGGGACCTGCTCAGAGGGTGCTGCCTCAGATGCCTCTCACCCAGCCTGCTGTGGCCCAAGGACTTCTCAGATCAGATGTTTCAGACATGTTCAGCTCTTGAGGCAAATGTGGGCCTGAGAACAAAGTGTGCTGGGTTAGCCTGGTGCTGTGCTAACATTGCTGGATAGTCAGACTCACAGAGGGATGGTGAAATGTTATTCTGAGCTGGTCCTTGCTCTGGGCTGGCAGTGTGGATAGGGATGTGCTTCCAGAGGCTTGTTAAAAAGCCAGGGATACTTTCTCATTGGAAGAGCACAGTTGGAGCTCAGCACAATTGGAGAAAAGAGGCTGAAAGTTGTTTTTGGTAGGGCTGGGTACCTCCTCTTGGCAATGTGCTCTGAAGTGAGGTGCAGTGGGTCCCAGGATCCCTCCTGCTGGACAAGCTGATCTGGTGAGGAGCTCTTCCCTGGGGTACTGATCACTCTGAGCCTGCCCCAGCCTCCTGAATTCGCCCCGTTTGCTCAGTCATGCCAGCCCTTGCAATCGCTGGATGTGCTGGTCACTCCAAGCAGTTTTGGTTTGGATTTTCCTGAGAATTGAATGCAGAAAAGGGTGAGGGCTGTGCTTTTTCTACCTTCAGCCCTCTCTGACCTCAGGCTGGCCTTCCTGAAAGCCCAGCCCTTGGTATGCAGAGCAGCAGGAGAGCCAGGATCCATCACATGCAGCATTCCTCCTGCTTTTGCACCATGGGGCTGCCTGTCTGCTCATTTTAGCCCCCTGTACAGGATAGAAATAAACATTCAATGTAAAATAGTATAAAGACAGGAGCAAGGTAGATGTAAAAAGCCAGGCTTCCCATGCCAGCACTGTCCTTCAAGGGAGCTCTGGACAGAGCTGGCAGAGGAGGCTCTCTGAAGCACAGAGGAGCAGATCATGCTGTGTGACATATGGACAGCCCCAGTAGGAGCTTTGGTGTTGAATGGTGCCATAGCTTGGCTGTTGGAAGATGTCTGAGTAGAATAATCATGAACTGAGGCTGGAGTGTCGCCTGGGCAGCGAATTTCAAGAGAACATAATGGTTGAGAACAATGGAGGAAGGTGTGAGGAGAACTGCAGCTCATGTGAGCTGGCCTCTTTGAGGAGGTTTGATGCTGTCAAGGTATTGTCTAAGCACCTCTTGCTTCATTTCTATGCTTCAGAGCTTTATAGGAGCCAGGAAGGATGTGTTGCCTGTGCACTGTCAAATCCTTGCCTGGCGTGTGTGAGGCTGTGCTTGCAGAAGTGTACGCTGCTGTGGGTTGCTGAAGGAACCCATGGGACACCCAAGACAGTGATAGCAAGGGGCAGGTGTCAGGGCAGAGCAGGAGCGTCTAGGAGCAAGTGAGTCCTACCAATCATGAGTCCTGCTTGCCAGGATCCTGCACTTGGGGTGTGCATTGGTACCTGTTCCGTGTGCTCTGAACTGAATTATTCAGCTATTCCTCGAGTGCCATACACTTGATACCTGCTCCCACCATGTGCAGAAGGGTGCTCAGAACATCTCCTGCCTTGGCTTCATCTGAGTGCTCTCATTCTGCTGGGTGACTGTTGGAGCACAAGTTTCCTGGTCTAGTAGTGATGTTGCCCGATTGATAAATGACACACAACTCGGATAAGTTTTGTGGGTGCTTTATTAAGGGCCCGGGGAACGGGGGGACTCACGTCCCAAAGCCCAAGCCCCCAAATTCACGTATGGGTGCTTCCCTCTTATACATGCGATTCACAACAAAGTCTCCAAGAAACAGTTCCCCGTTCCCCTTGCCTGGTCACAGACCCCTTGTGATACATTCCTTGGTTCACAAACAAGATCATTAATCCTCTGCTTATCTTATTCTAAGAGCATTGTATGCTGCCTCCAGACAGGTTAGCATTCTTACTTTCTTGCACTAGTTTAATTATTTATTAAATCTCTAAGACTACCTGCTAAGTAACACACAAAACCCAACACACACTTTCAACGGCTACAAAACTACTTTTTAACAAACCAGTTTACACACAACTCACTATAATTAAATATTTTGCTAAATTTCATTTCTTTTCCAACAGTGATGTAGCAGCTACACATGCAGATGGAGTCCTTGGTGCTATGCTTGTGTTGCCCAGCACATGCTGGGCACAGTTGGGTTGCACTTGAGAGTAAGTGCACAAGTTTTGTTTGCCCAGAGCTAGATTTTCAGCAGGTGGTGTTGAGCAAGCAGGAAATTGGATACTTTGGTGTAGAGACCTGTTGTATGGTGGAAAGTCTGGAAATAGCATCCACCTCTCCTTCTGAATTGCAGCAGGATGTAGGCAATGGCAGTCTGTCTTTCCATCAGGTGTGATCTTGAAAAGCATCCTCAGCAGTGACCCATCTGTGATAAAGCTTTGTCTTGGACAGTCCTTGGGGCTGCTCACAGCTGTCTGTGACAGTTCCAGAAGGCTGTGCTACCTCCCAAGTGCTGTGGCTTCCAAATGTTGTGTTCCTTCATCTCTGCTTTATGTGGATGAGCTAATATCACGCAGGGGTGCTGGGCAGCACCCCTGGCTGAGGCTCTGCACTCCCCAGGCTCCAGCTCGGATGCCCTGGAAGCACTGTAGCTAAGCCAGGCTGAGAGGAGTAGTTTGCACATACCTTGGGGTACCCTGTTACCATGTTATCCCTGTTACCACTCTAGAGCTTTATTCCTTTTTCTTCATATGTTGACCTCATCTCCCAGACTTGGCAAGTGTGTTTCTGCAATGCCTGTTGAAAGTTCTTCTCAAGGCCTGGAGATCTTGTCCCTTTGCAGGCTGACTAGTCAGAGCCACTGTGGCTTCTCTGTGCCTTTGCTCTCAGCTGATTTTCAGTGCCCATTTTTCTCTGAAGATCATATTGAGAAGATTTCTGAGGGAAAACAGAGGTGAACCACTCTGCTGGAGGTGTGCTGGGTGGAGTTGTGTGTACAGATGAGACAGATGGCTCCTCCTGGGGAGCTGTGGTTGCTTTCACGGAGTGCTCGTGGTATTTACTGGTGTTGGGGCTGCATGGCTGGAGTACTGTGCATGTCCAGGGGATACTGGGAGCACATGTTAGTGAGCCTGAGCCTTTGAACTGGGAAAATCAGTCCTCCAGCTGCAGAGGAGACTTTGGCCACTCATATGGGAAGGCTGGTAGAAGAGGGAGAACAAATGGTCAATGCTTAGTCTTGGATTGGTGTTGGCTCAGTTGTGGAATTTCTAATGGTGTTCTTGGCAGCACAGATGCTGCGACTCCTGGAGGAGCCCAGGCAAGAGCAAAAGGAAGTAATGGCATGATGTGGACTCAGCCTGGTGTCAGGATGGCTTGTGCTTTCAGAACAATAAAAATAAATTCAAGAGAGAAGGATAGTAACCTAATGTGCCTCAAATTGTATAACTGAAAATGTCATTGCTAGCAGCAGATGCTGTGTAGAGGCTGTGCCACAGCAACTTGGGCTGGTCACAGAGAAGGACAAAGCACAGCTTTCAGGGCTGCTCTGCTTGTCTCTTGAAATGCAACAAGACAGTTCCTAGTGTGTGGTCAGTGTGCAGTGTTGGTGTGCTCAGTGCCTGTGCGTGGTGCCTGGCCCTAGGGGCTTGCTGAGGAGCTTGTGCCATGACCTCATGGAGGACTTGTCCTTGGCTGCTGAAAGTGCTTGATGCCTGCCTGGTGCAGGGGTGTTGCAGGCTGGCAGCATGGGGATGGGGCACACATCAGTTAAAAGGTGTAAAAAACCATAAAAACTTGAGCATGGAGAATGAAAACTCCCCACTTGTAACTGTGGCCATAAACCTGCAGCGCTTGCATGATGTGCTGGTGAGAACATGTTGATCTCTGTGTGAAAACCATAAGCTTATTTAGAAAATTGGGCTGTCTCATTTGAGATTAGAGTTCCTCTTTAATCTGCAAATTCTTAATTAGTATGGAATTAGCTTGTTATGTGGGGTTCTTTTTGCATATATATCCGCATAGCAGTGGTGGTGGTGCTTCTTAGCGGGTGGTATGCTTCCCTTTAGGATGATGGACAAGTTCCTGGCTCAGAGGCCAGACAGGATGCTCTGGATGCAGCAGGCAAAAGCAAACCAGCACGAGACAGACATGATTGTGTCCCTTTTCTCCTGTCCAGCTTGTCTCTTAGGAGATGATGGGAAGAGATGTTTGCTCCACAGGGTTATCACAGAATTACAGAATATTCTGAATTGGAAGGAACCCACAAGGAGCATTGAGTCTGAAGCAAAGTGAAAATTTTCCAAGATAGAAATCCATTTTAATTTAGGTGAAATGTACATTTTTGAGTTGAGTCTGTGGTTAGAAACCATAGTTATTTAGCCAGACTGCAAGGCCTAAGCTCAGTGAGGTTACTTCAGCGAAGGACAGAGATAAAGGGGGGGAGACAGAAGATGATAGAGAGAGACAGGGATTGCTGTAAGGGCAAGTCAGCCTGACCTCGGAATTTTTTCTGATAACAAGGAACTAGTAGTAAAAGTCACACAAAACCCATAAAAATGAATATGTATGAACCTATTGTGAAACTGGATGCATATGTATTTGAGGGAGAGATAAAAAGAGACCTGAAGTTCTCAGAGGTACACATGCCTTTTTTGAGGAGAGCAATCTTCGTGTGCGTCCGGTGCTGTAATAAACATACCAACTTTACAACTTTTACAAAGTTGTGAGGTTTTCTTCTTTTCTCCGCAAAACAAGTCCAGCCCTTAAATGAGTGGCCTGTATGGGGACTCAAACCTTGGCATTATTAACGCCATGCTTAAGCCAATGAGCATTGTTCGTGGCAGGGTGTGTTAGGTGCCACAGGCTCCCTGGTGGCTGCGGTCACAGCTGGCCACAGTGCCTCTGGCCCGTGGCAGCACAGTTCAAAGGAGCCTTCCAGACACTGGGATGGCATGTCACCCTGGGAGCTGGAGCAGGGCCCCCGAGGAGCTGGGGTGCTGCCATCCTCTTGTCGTGCCCTCTCTGCAGCCAGCTCTATGTGCAGACAGGAGGCCAAGGGCTTTCTCCTGACACCTGTGGGGCTTTGGAGAGCCTCTTCTTGCACTTGGAAGACTTTGCACATGGTCGGAGTGGATATCCTGGTTAGAATCATTGAATCATCAAAGTTGGAAGAGACCTTTAAGATCATCAAGTCCAATGGTCCACCCAGCACTACCACTGCAACCCCTAAAGGATATCACCCAGTGCCCAATCTAGCCCCTTCCTAAATACTTTGGGATGGTGACTCCACCTCCCTGGCAACTTATTCTCTTTCCTGACCAGTCTTAACAGTGAAAAATTTTCTTCTGATATCTAACCTGAATTTCCCCTGTCTCAACTTAAGGTCATTTTTTACTCTTGTTCTCTCACTGCAGGCACAGCAAAAGAGACCAGCCCTCAGCCCACTACAACCTCCTGTCAGAGACTTGGAGGGAACTATGAGTTCCCCCTGTGAGCCTTTTCTTTTCAAGACTGAACAAACCCAGCTCCCTCAGCTGTTCCTGCTAAAACATTTTTTGCAGACCCCTCACAAGCCATGTTGCCCTTTGCTGGACATAGACCAGGACCAAAATGTCCTTTTTTTCCCTTTGAAGTGAGGGACCCAAAATTGAACATAGTAGTCAAGATGCCTCACCAGTGCCAAGTGCAGGGGATTGGTCACTGCCCTAGTCCTGCTGGCAATACTGGTCTTGCCATTGGCCTCCTTGGTTACCTGGGCACACTGCTGGCACCCCCAAGTCCCTTTCTGCCAAGTGGTTTTCAAGCCACTCCTCCCCCAGCCTGGAGCTGCAGGGAATTGCTGTGACCTGAGTGTAGGACCTGACACTTCACCTTCCTGAACCTCACACCATTGTCCTCAGCCTGTTGATTGAGTCTGTCCAGGTATCTCTGTAGAGCCTTTCTACCCTTGAGCAGACTAAACAGATCTTGAGGTTAAACTGTCTCCTCTGGATCTGATATCCCAGCCTTATTTTCTCTAGAGAGATGGCCCTAGTTCTGTGGAAGTACAGGGGTATAAGGTGGGTGTGATGCTGGCACAGCACCAGGCACCCACAGAAGCCGCTTGTTCACCCTCTCCTGCTTCAGCTGGGCAGAAGAGAGAAAAAAAAAATAATGAGGAGTTCATGAGTTAAGGACCAGTAGAAATACTTCAAGGGCAAAACAGGCTCAACCTAAAGTTGCAAAGTGAATTTATTACTAAGAGAGTCAGAGTAGGATAATGAGAAGTAAAATAAGCCCTTAAAACACCTTTTCTTCCCCCAACCCCTCCCTCCTTCCCACCAACAGTGCAGGGAAACAGCATGTGGGGGTTTGGTCAGTTCATCACTCAAGGTTTTCTTCTACTGCTCCGGGAGAGAAGTTGCTCCCGTGTGACACCGTGGGGTCCCTCCCACAGGAGAGAGTTCTCTGTGAACTTCTCCAGCGTGGCTTGCCAATCTCAGGAGCAGCAGTGTGCCCAAAACTGCTGCAACGTGAGCCCCTCCCACGGGCACACAGTCCTCCCAAAACTGCTGCAGCCTGGGTCACTCGTCCACAGGCTGCAGTCCTCCAAGGACAGGCTGCTCCAGCCTGGAAGCAGGGGCCCTCTCTCTCTACCAGGTCTCCCACTGGATCACAGCCTCCTCCAGGCATCCACCCGCTCGAGTGTGAGCATCTCCCCCGCGGGCTGCGGCTGCATCTCTGCATCCCCTGGGAATCCCCGTGGGCTGCAGGGGCACAGCTGCTTCACCGTGGTCCTCAGCACAGCCTGCAGAGGAGCCTTGGCTCTGGCACCTGGAGCACCTCCTCCCCCTCCTTCTCCACTGACCTTGGCGTCACCGTGTTATGTCCCTCACATGTTCTCACCTCTTCCTCTTCTGGGACTGAAAGAAAAAACTGCAAACTGCGCCTTGGTTTTGATTTTCTTCTTGAATCTGTTATCACAGAGGCATTACCAACCTCTCAAATTAGGCCAGCTTTGGCCAGCAGCATGTCCATCTTCAGAGCCACCAAGGATTGGCTCTGCCAGACATGGTGGACGCTTCCAGCAGTTTCTGACACCCCTGCTACCTAAAACCAGGCCATCAAAATCAATACACCTGGGAAAAAGAATGTCAGGCTACAGGCAGAGGCTGCTTTGGCAGTGGGGGCCTGGCTCTCCTTTCTGCTGGAGAGCCCAGGAACGTCCCTGTCCCTCACAGCCATTCTTAGGAGCACTGGATGTGGGGCAGGGCCCAGCTGCCTGCTCCCTGTCCTGGTGAAGAAGCTGTGCTGGTCTCCTGCCGCTGCTGCTGAGCCTCATGAGGCAAAGCTAAAGGTCATTCCTCTGGGCAGCTGGCTCCTGGCACTGGCTGCTCCTCCCTGCCCACTGCCAGCCCAGTGCCACCTCCCTGAGATCCTGCCCTACCCGAGTGCTGGGTGCCTGGGTAGGAACAGGTGGGGTGGTGCTAGAGCAGCAGCCCATGGGAGCAGGGGCCAGGGCTGTGTGACAGCACCAGGGCTGGTGGCAGCAGGGCCCTGCAGCCCTTTGCTGGGCTCTGGAGGCAGCAGAGCTGAGCCACTCACTGCAGCACCAAATGTCTGGGCATCCTCCAGCCCTCGTTCAACTGCTGCAGCTGCCTGAGTTAACACTGTTCAAAAGGCAATGAGCATGCTGGGCCGTAGGCCCCTCAATGTGTGTGGTGCACAATATATGGTTTTTCATTTGATTCTTTATTTAAAACAAAAATAAAAAGCACCCTGAAAACCTAGAGTTGAGTGATAGGCCTGTTGTGGGCCATGCAACGAGAGACTTCCAGCCTGGGCTAGCCCCACGATGAGGAACTTGTAGCAAGGCATTTATCTTGACCTTATCTTGCCAGAAGTTTTGCTGCTGTGCAGACAATGTGTGAGCCTTTTCCTTCCCTGGCATCTCTTGGGTCTCATTGAAAGCTCCTGTGTGCTCCATGTGGGACCTTGGGTCTGCTGAATAGGAGCAGAGGGCTACAGGTGCCCCCAGTGTCTCTGGGCTGGTGGTGGCCCTTCTCCAGGCCCTGAAGGTGGGCAGAGCTGCACTGGTGAGATGCAGTGGTTCCCAGGGGAGTGCAGATGGATGCTACCAGTGTTCTGCTTTCCTGCTATAGGAGAGTCCTGTGCTGCTGGATTCTGTCCTGGTGCTGTCCCCACAGCTGGAGACATGCACAGGCACCTTAGAGTTGTAATGCTAGGTGCCAGGGCTCAGCCCACAGCCTGGAAGTTGTTGAGTGGTGTAAGTTCTGCTCTGGGTCTGGGAGCAGCAGGTTGGCTGGCCTGCAAAAACCCTTGGGGGTGTGCCAGGTACTTAAAGTTAAGTGTCACGGAGTGATTCTTTGGGGCAAGGCAGTAGTGGGGAGACCTCATTGAGCACAGGAGGCATCCCATGCCTTGCTGCGTTTCTGAGGGACTTGTCAGCCTTTTGATGATGGAATGAAAACAGAGAGCAGGAAGAGAGTGCTTGTTCTCACAAGAGCTGGGGTGCCCCAGATCCATCTTCTGGGTTACTCCAGCAGAAAATTGATTGAGCAGTCAAACAGGCTCCTCAGGGAAGTGGTCACAGCACCAAGCCCATTCGATTTCAAGAAGTGTTTGAACAATGCTTTCAGGCACATGGCAGGATTCTTAGGGCGACATGTGCAGGGCCACAAGTTGGAGTTGATGATCCTGATGGGTCTGATCCAACTCAGCATATTCTGTGATTTGGTGTTTGTAAAACCTGTGAGGAGAGGGCTGGGAAGTGGGAGCTGGGGTAGGAGCATCTCAGTTTGGTGGGTGATGGCAGGGCCTGCTGGGGGCCAAGCTGAGGCATGTGGGGGAAGACCAGTGTGCTCATGTGCTCCTGGCAAGGAGGGGTAAGCTGAGCACCTTGGAGCCTGTTGCAGCACAGAGACCACTGTGAAAAACGAACCAAACCCAGGTCTCCTACACATCTGGCTATTTGGGATGAGAGTGGTCCCTGTTGGAGCCCAGCATGATTGTTCTGAGCTGTTGCACCCACTTGGTCTGAAATCTCTATGTGGTCCTTCCTGGAAAGCAGCTCTATTGCAGCTGCATGTGTCTTCTAGCTTGACCTAGTGCTGTATTTTCTGGGCCCTCCTTGAACACATTTGCAGCAGTACAGAAGGGACTGTACAGGACAGGCTTAGTGTCTTGGTTTTGAGACAAATTTCAGGAGAAAACACCCTGGAATGAGCATTTCCTCTGAAGAGAAATGCTCACTAACGCCCTTTTCTTCGGCCAGTGAGAGAAGTAAATACTAGGTGGTGAAACTGAAAAAAAAGGGTTATTAACAAAAAAAATAAAGGTGCCTGCAAGGCACAGAAAAAGAAAGAAAAACAACGTTGATTAAATGCTAGATATTGAAATTGTGGAACCCTACCCTGCCCTGCTCCCCCACCACAAACCCCAGGGCCGGCCTTGTCGCGGCTGCAGGCCCCTTCCCCTGCGCTGCAGTTCCGGGCACAGCCAGCAGGGGCGCTGGTGGCTCCCGGCCGGGCAGGGCGGGGCGATGATTCCCCCGGGGTTGCAGGGGGCGCTGTGGCGCGAGCTCGGCCGCCTCTCTGCGCACGGCAATGGCGGCCGGGCTGGCGGAAGGGATGCGCAAGGGGCTGCCTTGGGAACCCTCAGGGACGGCCGGGCCCGCTGGACCTCCGGCTGGTGATGAAAGGAACTGTATCAGGAACTTCTGAGCAGCAGCTGGAACAGCAGGGTGGGCACACCCAGAGGTAGCAAGCAAGAGGTAGCAGAAGCTCTGCAGCTGTGGGACAGCAGCAGCCCGGCTCCTGAGCAGGCCAAGAGAGAGGCTCTGTGGGATTTTTCACCAGCACAGGCTGGTCTCTAGGTCTGGACTGTGCAGGGGGGCAGCCCTCAGTGGGGAAACAAGGGTATTCCCATGTCCTTGTGCCGCATGTATTGGCTCTGGGCTTCCCACAGCAGAACTGCAGAAAAAGCAAGCTGGCATGTCACAGAGCCAAAGCAAAAAAAAAAAAAAAAAAAAAAAAAAGGATAAAACCAAACCCAATAGAAATAGCAGGATTTTTTTGATTTTTGGTCAGAGACACCAGCTGCGTGGTCAGTCCAACAGCTTGTGTGGAAAAGGGAAGAACTGCCCCTCGCCTCGGCCTTTGCTATCTCTGGGAACTCTGGTCTGGCTCCCATTCATGGTGATAGTCCCGGAGCCAGGGGGAATGGGGATGGGGCCAGGAGAGCAGCCTCCCCTGGGCACAAAACAAATCAAAACCCTCCAAAATTATATAGGTTAATAAACCATCTCCATGACACTTTGTAATGAGAAAGATTGTAATCTATGTCATCCTGTTCACAGATGCCATGAAACTCCTCCCTGCTCATTTCGTGGCACTGGGTGCCTTTCCTTGTTCCCACCTAGCTTGACTTAGATGTGGGCCAGGATGGCCTGGCCTGTGCCATGTAGCCAGGATCAGAGTTAGCAGCCTTTGCCTCTTCTTTTCAGTACGGTGACATGAGCTATGGACCAGTGTCAGCATGCAGAACTGGTCACCCTGAGCGCTGCCAACCTGTAGGATGTGTTGAGTTTTGGTGTTCCTGCTGGGGAGGGAGAGACAGTGGGGTATGGGGGGGTCACTGGAGCTGGCCTGTGGGCTGGCAGCAGTGCCAGCTGTGCCCATGTGCCAGCAAGTCTGACAGCTCATGTCTCATGAAGTGGGTTTGCATGGTACCGGTGGGAAAGGAGAGGCAGGTGTTTGTGGGATTTCTGTCTTAAAACACTTGTCTAATACTTTTGAGGTCTTTGGCACTTGTTGCTGGTATTGTGGAGCAGACAACTGCTGACGATTGGCTGCCCAAAAAGCACCTACTGCTGACAGCTCTGTTGAGCGTGCCATGGCTAGAGCAGCAGTGGGGAGGGCACAGGCTTCAGCCTCACCCTGTCCCCTTGACTGGCACAGCATGCTTATCCTGAGGAGCTACACCAGTGCCCCATCCAGCCAAGACTGACGCTGTTTCTGAGGCTGACCCTGCATGTGGCAGGGCTGCTCCTGGCCTTCCTGCCACCACAGCACTGGAGGGAGGGAGGCAGCAAGGCCAGCTTTCTCCTGCATCTGGCAGTGTCCTACCTATGCCCAGTCCCCAGGGAAATCAGCCCTGGGCAGGTGTGTGTCAGCTCACCATCTCGCCAGGGCCTAAGAGTGCATGAAGCCCAGGAGGGGGTGCTGGGGGCTGTTCCTCTGTGTTTGGGTTTAGCTGCTCTGGCATTGCCTGGGAGCTGTGGCCATTGCAGACACAGGCTAAAAAGTTCTGCTGGCCAAGCTGGACCACAGCCACTGTTGCAGAGAACCTGAGGGAACACTCTGTTTGCCCCAGAGAGGTGTCGAGGTGTTGCAGTTTTGGAGACAGGCACGCAACAGAACACACCAAAGTTCACAACACAGCAGCCAAAGTTTATTGTTGGGCACCCCCTTTTAAAGAGGCTTCAAATTTCCTGTGCTCACATGTTGTATTCATATTGTTGTTTGTTGTACTCATAATGTTATCATATTTCTAGAGTCCCATACCTTCTGGGTGGTTTTCTCACAAGCAGCTCTTCACAGCAGTGCTGTTCCTGCTTCTTCGTCAGGGCTCCTCCGAGGCTCTCCCTGACCAGCCAACCCACCCCCTTTTATCCCAGCTATCCTCATTAGCCACAGCTGCTGCCCAATTAAGGACATCACAGCTGCAGCCCATTTAGAACAACTAGGATCAGGGCAAGGCCACTTACACAATACATAGATTTTACTAGGACTCCTACTATATTTCCCCCTTTTCTTTTACTTACAGATGTTCAAGTACTATACAGATATTCAAGTACAATACATACATTTCCCCGTGACTCAAAGGCCATGTACAACACACACAGCTCCTTGCTCAAAGGCCATATTCTTCACAGTTCTTGCCTGTCACAGCTCCTCGACTCAAAGGCTATGTTCTTCTACAGCTCTTGGCTGCCTTAATTCCTCCACAGTTCTCAGGCTACCACAGCTCTCGGCTGTCCTATCTTCTATCACGTCGGGGTCACCAATGGGTGTATTCATATTGTTGTTTGTTGCATTTCTAGAGTCTCATACCTTCTGGGTGGTTTCCTCACAAGCAGCTCCTCACAGCAGTGTTGCTCCTGCTTCTTCATCAGGGCTCCTCCAAGGCTCTCCCCAACTGGCCAACACACCCCCTTTTATCCCAGTTATCTTCATTAGCCACAGCTGCTGCCCAATTAAGGACATCACAGCTGCAGCCCATTTAGAACAACTAGGATTGGGGCAAGGCTACTTATACAATACATAGATTTTATTAGGACTCCTACTATACTTACGCACCTGATTGGCTGGGATCTTAACACCACCCAGCTCACTGGCCGATGATGTGTCTGCATTTGTAATTAAATGGGATTGGCTGGGGTCCCCTGTTTGAATTTGAATCCGACCTGTCATTATCATACCTGAGGACTTGTTTACCTCTATTTTCTAACAAACTTAGGCTGGTTGAGTTGGTGTGTGTTATGGCAAATTTATCTGTGCAGCTTCAGACGAGCTGTGGCTGTCGCAGTTCCCCCTTTCTGTTTGAAAATGCAAAGTATTTTTTGTCATCCTTCTGCAAGGGCCCTTTGCAGACAGGATGATTAGACAGCCTGATGACACAGATGATTCCACCCAACTGGAGAAGCCCAGCTCCTCCCAGCCAGGGGTAGCATTCATATCCAGGAGCTATCAAAGGGGATCACCAGCAATACAAGTTTTCAAAATGGCCACAAGGTTGTTACTTGGAAGTTACAATTTTACAACCTAACTCTACAAACAGGAAACATTTCAACTTTAGAACCCTGAGAAAACCAACTACCAGGAGAAACAATTTGTCTTAGTTCAGGTTTGCAATTCATTCCTTCAATAGTTAATATTCTTAAGTCCTCATATCTTTAAATATATTTACAAATTACAACTTTACACTACAAGCAAGAAACTATTCAACTCAAAACCATCTCAATTAAAAGCACACATCCTTCTGCCACTGATGCCTCCCAGATGTTTGTCTTGGTGTTCAAGTGAGGTGATGGGTAGGTTTTCTTACCATTGTTGATAATCTTCTGCCTCCAACAAGCTGTTGGCTTGCTAGGTTGTGTTATGGCTTGATTGAAAAACATGAGAACACACAACACTTTTAAGGGGGAGGTGTAAATCCACCCCACACTCCCCCTTTCTTTATTTTTACAACTTAACAGGAATATAATTCTGTTGTTACCATATTTCTAGAGTCCCAGCTCTCAGGCTGCCACAGCTGTCGGCTGTTCTATCTTCTATCATGTCGGGGTCACCACTTGTTATCATATTTCGCAAGTCCCATACCTTCTGGATGGTTTTCTCACACGCAGCCCTTCACAGCACTGTTGTTCCTACTTCTTCATCAGAGCTTCTCCAAGGCTCTCCCTGACCAGCCAACCCACCCCCTTTTATCCCAGTTATCTTCATTAGCCTCAGCTGCAGCCCATTTAGAACAACTAGGATTGGGGCAAGGCCATTTATACAATACATGTATTTTAATAGGATTTCTACTACATAATTCAACTAGCAAAACATGCACTTTTGAATTAAATTAACAAGGTAACATTTACAGCTGCCTATACGCTTTGTCATCATCCAGGAGCCCCCTTTTCACAATGGGGACTTGGAGAGCCTTTTCTAGATTAGGCTTCCATGTCTACCTCAAAGGAAAGGGGTCCAACTTCTGCAAAGCCAAAGCAGCTAGTCAGTGACCTGCTTTCACTTTTAGCACAGAAACACCTGGGTGTGGTGGCATACTTTCCCTGCCAGCCTTGGCCACAGCCAAGACCCAGGATGGGAGGGCTTCCCTAACATATTCTAAAAAGAAATTTTTCAGTAATAACTCATAGAACAGCTAGCTTTGTCATATATCCTTGTCTAAATAACCAATTATATTATAAATAGCCTGTAAATAACTATAACAATGCATATATATATCCCCTTTTGAAAGTGCCATTTACTTTTTTGGCATGAACAAGCCAACTCAAAACCATCAAAGAAACCATCCCCACGTCTTGGTTAGGTTTTTCAGGTCACATCCTGGTTTATGATTAAAAGTGACACATCCTTGTGTTAGTAATGTCCTTAAAATATTTGATTCTCAAGGTCCTTGAGTAAAGTCACGAGTGAATTGTCACTGCAGGGTTCCCACAGATGGTCCATGGTGTCTGTGTGGAGCCCTTGGACTTCCCCTGTGAGGGCCTCTTCACTTGGGTGTGATCTTAGGTCATTATTTGATGATATGTACAATGGTAACAACATTATTTAGCTGTATTTGTAGAATCCCTCTGCATAGTCACAATACCAAAAACATAGTGCAAAATCAGTTGGGTTTTCTGTCTCCTTAAATACAGGTAGTTTGCAGCATTACAGAACAGAGAGACACCTATGAAGTTGTTTCTTGATGTCAGAGGGAATTGATGTCAGAAGTTACTCACACAGCTATTGTACTGAGTTATTCACTGTGACAGGTGACACACTGCAGGCTCCCCAGAAGTCAGAGGAATTGGTATTAATTTTACCATAATCCTTGTCATTTGCAGAGGTGGTGAATACAATGCTGGTTTAATTAAATATGGACAATAATATGTGGTAGAAAAGGTTTCAGATCCTGGCTTCAGTCTACCCTAATTAATGGGACCTCATTAGATAAGTGAATATAAAGTGTCCATTTTGGTTTGGGTCTCTGTTTATTTTTAATGCTGCAGTACTTAAAATTGTCAAATCGGCACTTCCATGAGCATTCATTTTGCAAAACTAAATATTGGGTAATAGTTGTAGACTACAACAATAACATTCCTCTGTATAAATTAAATCATACTTTAAAGAAATGAGTAGCCTAGGAGTTATGTACAAAGAAAACCAAGTCATTGTTGAAATGAAATGCAAAATGTTACTGCTACTCCTACTGTCTCAGATACCTTTCAAATAAATTTATCAAGACCCTTAGAATGTATTTATAGGTTTACAAGTCAAGTTTCAGAAAAATCAAATCATGTCAAAGATTCTATAAAGCAATGAAAAGCATATGTACATTTTCCTTATAACCATGGGATTTTACTCATTAAAGTGGTTGAGTTTCTGTATCAGTCTATTTGCAAGGTAACTGTAATAAATTCCCCTTTGATTACAAATAAAGCATTGCACCTTCAAGGCATATAATCTTAAACCATGGTGCCCGGTATGCACAGGTCACATTGCGCTCGTTGTCTCAAACAAGGTGAGCACAAACATAATAAATCCACTCAGACATGTAAACATGCAACCTGTTATCCAATTGCACAAACACCTTCTCTCCTAAATTAGTACCTCTGTGTTTGCTTTCATGAACTTTGAGTGTTCTTTTGGGGATGTTTAAAACAAGCAGTGTCTTTGAATTCTATAATGTCATAAATATTAAGAAAGTCTATGTCTCAGTGAAGTTGCCTTATGTCTGATGGAGGAAAGTAGCAGGAGGCTGTCACAAAGGGACTGGCAATACTAGATATGCCACCTCTCTTCACTGGGCAATTGGTTGGGTCACTGACAGAGTAAACTGAATTTATAATAAAGGGCAGTACTTCTGAAACACAGGATAACTGTTTATAGAAGGTCCATCACTGGAAAATATTAGATATATGGTTGAAATTAAAGTATTAAAATACTAGTAATATGGTTGGAATAAAGGCATCACCTTTATTCTTAGCAAGAAAACCTCCTTTAAAGCAACACACTAGTGTCTTCCCTACTAAAACCTCAAACACTGCAATCCAGAGATGATAAGACTGGAATAAATTCTATTTGATCTAATTTTAAACCTCTAATGAATTTTAATCCCCTATGCTGAATATTTGTGTTGTGCAGATAGAAAGAAAAATTCAACAATTTTTGTCTTCTGTGTAATCATCTTATGTTCTGATTCATGATTTTGGGATACTAAGAATTTTACAAGACCTTTAAGGATAATAACTATAGGAATTGCATACATATAATAGAAAAGGTTGAATTCAAGAACAAAGCAATCTTTTCTATTCTGGACTTATTTCAGACTTTCATTCTATGAAAAGTTTTTATACTTCCACAATTTATAGTTTTGGAACTCCATACTAGGCTATCTTTGCAGGCTGACAGTTGCAGGAGACATAGGGCACTGTACAGGGATTTAGAAATCTGTGCCTTGGCATTTACTTTGCATGGTATATTTTTTTTTCTTGAAGGATTATTTATCAAATTGAGGGCGACAAAACTAAGTGTTATGTTGCCATTATCCAGAGTTATTACAAAGTATGTCCAATCAGATATCGGGTTTTATCATCTGTATCTTACCTCAGTACTGCAAGGTGATGAAGTCTAGGTAAATATTACCCTGAATATTGTATGAATATAGTGTATGTATCAGTATGACTCCTTTTTGGAAACAGTTTACTATGAAGAGACACAGAAAAACATCCCAAACTTCTAAGCTTTATAATAAAGCTTTCCACTTACAAGTATATTCAATAGGTTTCCTTTTGGTGTTGTCTCAATAGCCTTCTAAGCTTTAGAGCTTTATATTGTCAGGCTGGCTGATTTACTATAGGTTTGATAATTGTCATATAAACTAAAAATAGCCAACAGCCCCCATCCTTGAATAAAATATTTGCACAGTTTTAAATGAACAAAACTTAATTTAGATTTGGAAATCCCATAACTGAAACTAAGATTTTTGGAAGAGAAAAGTAAATATTTAATGCTTCTTTTTCTTTGGAGGGTAAAAACAACCTGGAAAATTACTGTGAGTCCTATATGGAAGAGAATTATTAAGTTGAACTACAATCCTTAAATATTACAGAGTTTTCTGCTGAAATTCTAATACATATTTGAAAAGGAAAGGATCCAGTGCTGCCAGTCATAACATGAGGACTAAATCTGTTGTAGGTATATACAAAAACCATTATTAGGATGGACACATCTCCATGGCAACCATTTATCCTGCCTGATTCCTGGAAACCTTACCAAAGGAGCTTTTTAATGTTTCTCAATTCCATGGGTAGACTTTCTGGGTTTGCTGTGCGCGTTGGCCATCTGCCCAGCCATGGCTACAGCGGGCTGCAGCGGCTGGACGGCCCTGCCTGCTGCCCCCCTCAGTCTCGGGGTCTCCCCACACGGCTGTGACCCCTCGGCTGTGCTGCTGCAGGCAGCGCGAATGGGATTGCGGCCGCGGCTGGAGCGGCCCCGGTGCCGGCCGGGATGGAGAGCACGGTCCCAGCTCTGCTGTGAGCTGCACAGAGGGCAGGAGAAGGTCGCTGTCTCCCACCAGGGCTCCCCTGGTCCCAGTGCAGTGGCGGCTGTTCAGGGCTCCCCAAGATGGCGTCACTCGGTGAGGCTAGACCCGTCAGGGTCAAATGGAAAATTGCAGCACAGCGCTGACTTGGTAGCGGCAAAGGCGCCATCTCTTGTGTGTGTGTCAAGTCCCTCACCAGTGTGTGTACAAAGGGTGGTTCCAGCTCTGGTAGTGGCGACGGCAACGCTCGCGGCACTGGGACTTTGGGATCCTCTGTCCTGCCACTGCTTCTGGGAAGGACGTTGGAATGGCGTCCATGGGCCGTGGGTATCCGTGGTGATGTATCTGCAGTGTTCTCCCACGGGTCACAGCGGTTAGCGGGTAAGCCCAATGGAAGCTGGGTCATAGGCGCAGTTTCAGAGCCAAGCCAATCAGCCCTGGGAGGAGGCGTTCCAAGCACATCTGTGTGGGGAAGGAGTTTTGGTGTGCTGCTGTGTTTGGGTGGCTGCAGGGTGCTTCGCGGTCGTGAGGGCCGCACGCCGCTGCAGAGCCAGTGCGTCGGGCATGGCTGCAGAGCCGGTGCGTCGGGCATGGCTGCAGAGTGCTCGCCTGGCACGGGGCACAGCAGGGCTCAGCGGCAGACGAGGCTCCATGGCTTGGCGTGGCTTTGCAGCGGCTCGGTGCGACATGGCAGCGCTCGGCCGGTGAGGTGTCCCGGCACGGGGCGGCCTCGCGGTGTGCCGTGGTTTCACAGCCCGACGCAGCCGCCTTGCCCTCCCTCCTGTCCCACGCATGTGCTGCGACACTCCTGCCTCCCGCTGCCTCGCCCAGTGCCCTGTCTTTGTGCACACCTGAGCGGCCGGAGCCTGCCGCATCCCCACTGCCATCCTGGCGTCCCACTCAACTTTTAACTGTCCCAGCAAATCCAGTACAAGTCTCTAGGGCCTTATAACGTCCATAGTGTCTGTAGCAGTTTCCAGAGCCTGTTCCACAGGTCTCCCAGAGCTTTATAACATCCATAACAGCTTCCAGAGCCTGTTCCACAAAATTTACCCCTCATTCAGATAAAAAGAGGGTGGTCCATACCTTTAGCACAAGGTCTTCTTCCACTGAAGCCCATGCTCCCATGTTTCCTGCAGCTTCTTCTATTTACAAAGGGTCCGGACCAACGAGGCTTTCCCCGTCGCTCTTCGCAGCTTTCCGTGCTGCTCGAAGCTTTACCTGCTGTTCCACTGGGACTGCAGTGGCTCTGCCCACCGCTCTCTGCAGCTCCACAGGCTGCAGGCAGCTTTCCCCACTGCCCTCTCTTCCTGCTCTACCCGTGGCAGCTGTGGTATCACGTCAGAGGTCACCACTTGTTGCAGTTTTGGAGACAGGCACACAACAGAACACACCAAAGTTCACAGGACAGCAGCCAAAGTTCATTGTTGGGCGCCCCCTTTTATAGGGGCTTCAAATTTCCTGTGCTTACACACCTGATTGGCTGGGATCTTAACACCACCCAGCTCACTGGCCGATGATATGTCTGCATTTGTAATTAAATGGGATTGGCTGGGGTCCCCTGTTTGAATTTGAATCCGATCTGTCATTATCATACCCGAGGGCTTGTTTACTTCTAACAAACTTAGGCTGGTCGAGACATTATGGCCAATTTATCTGTGCAGCTTCAGACCAGCTGTAGTTGTCACATCATGGTGCTGCATTGCCACAGACCCCTCATTGATCCAATGGGGAGAAAAGTATGGGGACCTGGTTGCCCCTGGCACTAAGGTGCTGCCAAGAGCTGGGCTTGCCGCTGCAGCCCCTCTGATCAGGCCTGCTGTGGGGGACTTGCTTGGAAATGACCCCTCCCTCAGCCCATCCCCCTGTGGGCTGCAAGGTGGGTGCTGTTCATGCAGGGTCCTCCCCGCTGCGGGGGCACAGCCCTGGGGACACAGCCAGCCCAGCCCCAGCACTGCCCCTGGGGCTGCTTGTTGGGGACATAGCTCTTCTCCTCCGTGCTTGCCCATCTTTGTCCCCATAGCAGCTGTTCCCTGGTCACGGTCATAGGGCTCACAGCCCACGGCAAGTTCCTGCATTCTCTCCAGTCTATTGCTGCTGTCATTGCTGCTTGGCAGAGGCTGGTTTGTTTACTTTCCTCTGCTGCTGCAGGGCTGGCAGCGTCCAACAAATCTCTCAGCAGGCCCTGGGCTGTTCCTGGGGCTCTGAGGAGTTTGGGGTGTGGTCTGTGCAAGCCCCAGACGTGCCGCTTCTTGCCGAGACTGTGGCTGCCACGTTGATCTTGGCTGGTGGGTTTCAGAAGCTGAGCTATGGTGATAACTGTGGCTGGGCTCTTGCCGTGGCTCAGCAGAGCAGACATCCCCAAGCTTGTCCCTGGGAGTTTCATTCTGGCAGCTTTGTTGCTCTGAGCAGCCCCAGGGTAGGCTCAGCCTTCTGGAGGGGTGAATAGAAGGATGGAGTGCCTCAGATTCAGCAGTCTCATCATTGTGATTTTTTTTTTGTGTTGTGTCTTGCAGAAATAACATTCATCCCAGATTTGATGATAATGAAAATACAGAAAAAAGAAAAGCAGGTTTGTGACCCTCTCTCCTTCTCCCAGTTCAGCTGTCAAGGCCTGAGGACCATGTCCCATGTGGAAATTGTTGCAACTGATGTGTGGTGGGCAAGTGTTGTCTTGAATTTCCAGGTGCAGCTCAGGTCAAATTTCAAGGAGCTGAGCTGCACCCCAGAGTGGGTGAGCCTGATGGGACCATTGAACAAGATGGGCTTTATCTTCAGCAGTGGAAATGCTCTAGATGCTGCCCCAGTGGAGGAACAGCCCTTCTTTTTGTCTCAAAGTCCACAATATTTGTTCTTGCTGTAATCTCCTTACAAAACCACGTTTGCTGTGGTTGCTGCTGCTAACGTGATACACCAAAACTAATACCACCTGGGAGGTTCAGGAAGGTCATGTCTGGGAGCTGTGAGAGCTTGGACAGGGGGGAATTTTCTTCCCTTACTCAGAAAAAATCCCATCTCACAAAGCTGTCATTTCTGGATTGCTGCATTGGATCATAACAGCCTGCTGCTCCCAGAGGAGATTTATGAGCCAGTGGTCTCTGTATTAAGTGTATGCAGGGGAAGAGCCTGATTGGTGGCACTCTGCTGAGGGGAAAGCACCTGTTACATGCATGGAGAGCCACTCTGCCTGTGGGGCTGAAATGTGGCTGGAGGTGTAAAACAAACTGGTCTGCCTGGAGCTAATTGTGTCCATGCTGCTTTTAATGGGAAACCATTCAAGTGAGCACTGAGCGCAGGGATAAATCTGCTTGAGAGCACAAGCCCGTGCCATTTCTAACCAGTGCAGAAGCAGCATGTGGCACTCAGGGCACCCCAGATCACACTGCCATGGCAGGTTAGTGGGAGGAGGAGGGGCAGGAAGTGTTTTGAAGAGGTCAGTGTGCTGTTCTGGGCTTCCAGCAAGGCAAATGCTGCAGATATTGAAAGGTGTGTGTTGGGAGCACCAGTACTGTAGGAAGTAATGAGATTAGCAGTGTGTCCTGAAGATACTGTGAAGAAGCAGAGCCAGCCTCAGGGTGAGGAAGAGGAGCAAGGGGTTGTGGAAGGTCTTGTGTACCAGCATGGCTGGGTTGCTCCAGACAGGGCAGAGCAAAGGCCTCTGGAGGAGAGCAGGATGCTTTGGGGTGTGGGTCGGTGATCTCCCTCCTCTGACAGCAAAGCCCAGGTGAGAGATTGATGCCACTCATTGGGCTAATACAGCATGTTTGGGTGCTCTGGAGTGGGACTACTGAAATGACATGGGGTTTAAGCATGGCAAAACCATCCTCCCCCACCATTTGGAGATTTTAGAGGACTCAGCTGAAAATTGTTTTCTATAGCTGTTGCTGCAGATAAAATCTGGGAGGGAGATAAAGGCCTGTGGTGTGAGGAAGAAGGGATAGAGTTACAGCTGCTCATCTCCTGATATCTCTAAGCCAGCAGCAGTCTAGGACAAACCTTGCAGCATGTCATGGGGTGGGGTGCAGCATTCCCAGACTGAGCGTTTGGGAGAAAGCCTGGCCAAGCAGGGCTCCTGCAGGGATTCTGGGTGCTCGGTTGAGGTGGTGAAGGGGTAGGTGTCTCCCTGCAATGCTCAGATAAGCAGCACTGGGGGCAAAACTCGCAAGGGGTTGCCTTCCACATCACTCTGGACACCTGAGCTGGGAAGTGCCCACACCTTGTAAACAGACTTCTCATGGCACCAAGAGGGGCCATTGCCTTCCATTGAACAGTCTCTCTGGAGAAGATGAGATGCTTATGTGGTTCCAAGGCTCTCAAAAGTCAGGTTTCCCTGGTTCCTCTCATCTGCAGAAGTTCCACGTTGGTCATCATAAGGGTGTAGGATCAGGCCCATGGATGAAAAGATTGGCAAAATGCTGGTACCTTCATATTGGTGGGGAGTGGTAGGGTGTTGTGGTGTTGATGTGAGGGTCCCCAGGACAAGGTGAGAGATGAGAATTGACTCCAAGTTCTCAGAAGGCTGATTTATTATATTATGATATTATATTAAAAGAAAATTATATACTAAAACTGTACTAAAGAAAGAGAAAGGAGACATCAGAAGGCTAGAACAAGAATGACGACAAAAACTCTTGACTGACCAGAGTCCCAATGGACTAAGGTTGGTGGTTAAGTTAAAACAATTCGTGTGCTGGGTAAACAATTCTCCAAATCACATTCCAGAGGAGCAAAACGTGGACAAGCTGAGGCTTCTCATCTTGCCAGGAGAAGAAATCCTGGCAAAGGGATTTTTCAGAAAATATCATGGTGACAGCAGGGGAACTGTCAAGTGCCTCAGGGAAAAAATATTGGATGTGCTCTCTCCTTTCCCTAGTCTTTGGCTGTCCTAGGCCAGTGCTTTGTCTTCCCTGTGTCCACTGCCAGTGGATTAGGAATGTGGGCTGGAGAGATGGGGTCTCAAAGTGGGCTGTCTGGGGAGGAGCTCCTCTCTGTGCTCCCTTGGTGCCCCCTGTAGCAGTGCTGCTGTTCCTGTGCCAGTTATGATGGGCTGGGTTACAGGGCACTGCCACCTGGTTCACTCGTGTGAGGGGCTGTTGTTAGCAAAGGCAGGGGCTGTGTTTCCACAACTCTTTTTCCTCAGTGATGCACAAAAATCTGGTACATTTGTCATCAAGCTGTGACTAACTCGTGAAACCTGTCACTTGTCTCATGACACTTACAAGTTCTCATGCCAGGGTGCCTTGTCTGCTGATGGAGGTGGGACAGGACTGCCTGGTTACCCCTGAAAACAATGACAAGTGATGGATTTCCTTTGAGGGCTCAGCACCATCATTCCCTGGACTGTCTCTCCTGTCTGTGTCCTGCTTGTCCCTGGACATTGAAGGGTCTTTTCTATTCTTTATTTCTGCCAAACTGACTTGTTAAATAGCTAGATAAATAATGAGCTAAAATAAATGCAGTTATCCCACAGTGCCTCTAAATCTCCCTATTCTACAGCCATGAAAATGCTCCCATCCTGCATGGACTGTGAGAGCAGAGCAGAATTGCATTGAGACAGAGAGGTGGAAAGTCCTGTGACCCTTTAGCCTTCTCCTGGAGGGGTCTTTGACTTTCCAGCCTGGGCTTGGAAGTGGCAGGAATGGCTGGATCCCCTGCAGTGTGCAGACAGCAGTGGGAGGCATTGGGAACAGCCCAGGGCTGCAGGGATCTTATGGCTGCTGGGCAGCCCTTGCAAGGGGGAGACCCTGGGAGCATCTGGGGAGCTCTGCTTGCCTTTGCTTCACGCCCTCACTGCATAAAATGAAGGACTTTAGGACTTTCCTGAATTTTATGGGTCTGTTTGCGTGAAAGAGAGCTTTGCTGTCTCCTATCCTGCAACTGCGGCTGGGGGTTTTTACCAGAGTTCCCCGAGGCTGGGGCAGGCTCCTGAGCAGTGGGAGCAGCACCAGGGCAGGGCTGTCCAGGCCCGAGGGCGCTTGTAGCTCTGTCCCAGGCTGTCTGTGGCCTTTTCTGTCGTGTAACACTGTCAGGTCTGATGACCCCCTGATGCTGGGGTGGAGTTTTGGGCACTCACTCTGTAAGGGTGAAGGGCAGGGGAGCAGTGAGCTGCCAGGGTGCCCTTCTCCTGCACACACAGCCACAAGTGCTGGGTCTCCCCCAAGCTCCAAGGGCTACACAGGTTTTCATCCTGAGTGGGGAGGACAGCCTGGACAGCCCAGGGCAGCAGCATTGCCCTCTGCCCCACCCACTCCCTCTGCTAGGGTGGTGGGGACACGTGTGCCCCCTGCCAGGGCTGGCCCTGTCACCAGACACAGCTTTGGAGCTGTAGTTTTTGAGAGCTGCATTGTGGTGGAGCATCTTGGGAACAGAGCCAGGCCCCACCTGCACTGCACACATGCCATGATGACTGCAGAGCCTGCTCAGAGACATGATGGAAGGTGGCACTTGTTTATTTTTAGCTTCTTGTTGCATTGGATTAAGAGCTGGAAACAAGGGGTGCAGACACTGTGAACCTGAGCACAAGAGCCCATGCTGTACACAGTGCTGGTGGGGATGGGGCTGCTGGAGTGTTTGGCTCACCAGCCTGCCAAAACCTCTGTGTGAAAGAAGCTGCCTGTTCTGCTCCTGTTGGGCTCTGCAACCAGCTGTGTGGATAGGCTGGGCTGGAGGGGCCAGCCTGACCATCTCAGGGAGGCAGAGCTGTGTCGTGCTGCCCATGCTGGAGGGGCAGGCTGGCTGGTGGCCTCGGTCAGTGCTGAGGGGGAAATGAGCAATGGGGGGGTGGGCAGCCCCCAGGCATCAGTCTGTGCCTGAAGAGCATGGAAACCTTTGTGACCCCTGCAGTCAGGGTCCCTGTGGACACTCCTTGTACAGAACAGATCTCTCAGGGTTTGAGACATGCCCTAGACCCAAATGCAGGCTTCTGCAGAGCTCTCCTGCTACGCTGCAGGAAAGCTGGGCCAAGCATGCACCAAACGGGGCTTGAATGGTCCTGGCAGCTGGGAGCAAGGTGGCATGTGCTGCTGGCTGTGGTCACACTGCCTGGTGAGGCTGTGTTGTGTGGGTGTCATCTGAGCCTGGCTGCCAGAGGAGGTGGATCTGCTCTTGGTGTTGTGACCATTGGAAGAGCTCATCTGTGGCCTCTTACTAGACAGAGCTGCCGTTCAGATCCTGAGGCTGTGGCAGAGCTTTGCCCTGCTGGGAGCACTGCTCTTGGAGAGGAGAGCCTGCAGGAGGGATTATGGGCTGGGCATGAAGCTTTTGGTCTTTTCTCCTTCCCGCACCCAAACTCATGGGATAGTGCAGGGTTTGGATATGGATCAGGCTCCAGCACCCAGCAGTGTGGATGCAACATCTCCTTCATCCCCATCACATCTCCTGGCAGTGCTGGCATGTGACTTCTACCATGTGGGTCCAGAGGAGCTTCTCTGCTCCTGCCTCTCACAGATATTATTATTATTATTATTATTATTATTATTATTATTATTATTATTATTATTATTATTATTATTATTATTATTATTATTATTATTATTATTGCTGTTGCTGCTGCAAGTGCATAAGCTGTGTGTATCAGCACTTCCTTTGTGGGGCAGCAGTTCCCTCTTTGTGCTGTTATTCCCCTTGCAGGTTCCTGTTGCAGGCTGCAGGTTTTGTCCCAGGCTCACCATGGGCAGTCCCACTGGCCTTGCCCTAAGCAGGTGTGGGCAAACCCTGCTGAATTTCGCTGCTCCTCAGCTGCCATGCATGTGCCCATGGGAGTTGGTTATCTGTCCCTTCACATGGCTGTGCACCAGCTTTGCTGGGCCTTGCAGAGGATTGGTGCTGTGTGAGCCTGGAGCAGCCAGGGCATCCCGCAGGCTCAGCAGCCTGGGGAGAGGGGGGAGCTCTTTGGGTAACAGGAGCAGGAGCTGCTCTGCCTCCCACCTCCTGGTGGTGTTTTCCACCAAATCCTGAATAAAAACTTGGCATTCAAATTGAGACTATAAATGAAACAAAACAATTTTAAGTTAAGGAAACACACCACGCCATTCATGTGGGAACTCAGCACATCACTCCTGATGTCCAGAGTTGCTGAGATAACCCCTGGGGGGGCTCGGAAATCCTGGAATGTTGCCAGAAGTGCTTGGTGGTTGGATTTTGACCCTGCACGGGATGTGCCACCTGTATGAGGACAAGAGGATCACTTGGGAATAAGTGGTGAAGGAATTGATTATTCACAGGGTGAAAACACAGGTTTTGGGATCTTGGTACAGGGGGGTTCTTAGGAGACAAGATGGAGGAATTAGGGCGTGTCTTGTCCTTCTCTTCTTCTTCTTGTCATCCATCTTTGGTGGTGATGCTGGCACTTTGGGATTGGTTCGCATTAAATCTGCACTTGTTAATAAGGGTAAAAGGTATTGGGAGGTAAAGGTAAATATCTTATATGTAGTTTTTAGTATAAAAATAGACGACCACGCAGTGGGAGGTCAGTGTGCCCGTGGCTGTCTTGCTGTGTGGACCTCTGTCAGGCTGGGAGACGACTTTGTAGATAAGAATTAAAAAACAATATTGAAGACCGAAAAATCTGGAGAGTTCTTTCGTCCTTTGGAGCGCGGGCTGTCCCAAGGCCATTCTACGCCTAACCAGGCAGAGACAGCAGGCCGAGAACGGAGACATTAAGGCCCACCCTGATCTTGGCTTTGCCCTAGAATGGGGTCTTACAATTATAGTGCACTCTGTTAGCCTCCACTGCTCTCTGGGGAGTTTTTAAACGCTTTTTTCTCCTGACTTTCTATTTGATAGTAGTTAGACACATGGAACAAGACTTCCTCCTCCAGCTGATGCTGAAGGACTGTATGAAATGAAATTTATAGAAGATTCTTCTGTGAATAAAAAAAAAATCACAAAGTGTGTTCTGGAAATGTGAAATTATTACAATCATCACCAAAAAAATCCAGTTGAGAGACAGTGCAAAAGCATAGTTCTAGGGATAAAAAGTGTTCTGGGGAAGCAGACCATGCTTGGATTGTTTTACCAGAGGTTCAGAGATGGGCATCCTCTACGAAAATGTGGAAGTCATTGTCTTTACTTCTTTTCCACTCCAAAATACCCAGAAACAGCAAAGCTGCTTGCTTAGGTATACATGTAAAATGGGTAGGTAGAATGGGCAATTGAATGGAAAATTATGTTTCTATTTAGTTTAAGAAAGTGATAGTAAGAAAAAGGACACATACTCTGTGAATTTAGAAGTAACCCTGTAGCAAGGCAGGGCATCACATTAGGAACCACTGAAGACATGGAGTCTAGTAACAGATCTTTTTCCAACTCTCTTGGGATTTAAAAAGTGTTTAAGAGGAGTCACAGAGTAAACAGGGTGAGGTCAAGTGAGGGCTCATCTAAAGTGAGTGTTGGCAGAGCAGCTCAGTTAAATAGGCTCTCTACCCAGAGCCATCTCTGATGCCAGAGGCATCAGAAGGTTGCCCTTAAAGGGTGTGGCAAAGACATTTTTGAATAAAGTCACATAAGCCGCCTGTTTTGAGGGTCTTTACTCTGGAATTGTAAAGGAACACTGTGAGATTTGGGAATTGCTAATAAATAGTGTTGGGACCATCACCCATTAGGGCCATGGAAGGGGAAAGGGGAGTAAATGTGAAACTAAAGGTCAATAGATTCACTTAGGTATTGAGTAAATAGTTAGGAACTATAATAATTAAGCACTTTGTTTCTGAAAATACTACACTAGTGAATAGTCAACATGACTTTTGCAAAGCAGAGTCAGTCCTTGCAATCTCTTGGGGATTTTAAAGGTAACTGGCTCACAGGGCTGAAGTTGGGCTGGGCTGGTGCAAGACTCAGGGGCTCCCAACCAGCAGCCGAGGAGGTTTCTCACTGAATGCTTGTAAACACATGAAGTGTTGTCCTGATGAAAGGTGTTTCTGTAAATTAGTGACTGGTTAAAGGCAAGGAAACCAAATTCAGGGAAGATGCTGCTGCTTTCACAGCACAAATAGGGGAAGAAAGGTGCTGGTTGATTCCTGCAGTCATCTGAGATGCTGAAATGGAGAGGGAGGCTGAAAAGTTGAGGAAAGTCTCAAGATGCTCCTGGTAAAGTATAGGAGAACCAGTCACGCATGTCTTCAGTGGGGGCTGTCCCTGCTCCTGGAGGAGGCTGTAAAGCACTGGCAGAGTTTGGCATCTGCCTACAGGTTGTTCCAGGGTGCATTCCATGGTTTGTAAAGGGAAAAGGAGCAGAGCAGAAGCCCTGCTACTATTCTGTGGTACCTCTGATGCTCTATGCTTCCTACTGCCACCCCATAGCTGGTGGGGTTGGAAGAAGTGCTGGGCAGGATAAGGCAGGTGGCCTGAGAGCTGGCACAGCCAGCCTGTGAGGAGAGGGTGACTTGTCACCTATGCCTTAGCTGGGCCAAGAGAGCTCTGCAGGGGGAGGATGGCAAAACTGAATTGTACAGAGCGTGTGACAAGGAGACCCCCTCACACCTTGAGAAGGAGAAGCCACTGAGGAGGGCGGCAGGATTTAACCGCAATTAGTGGTTTTCCCCAATACCTTAGGAGTATTACCTTATGAGTACTACAAAGTACTGAGTGCCCCCAGGTGCATTGGCACCCAGGGTTACAGGTGTGGGTGCAGCCTGTGCTGGACCAGCCTGGGCAGATGGGGTGCAGAGATCCTGCCTGCCCTGCCCCACCCCTGCCCCCTCAGGGTCAGCATTGCCCAGCGCAGCTCCCAGCTGGTCAGAGCAACCCAGAGCAGCCTGCCTTACCCTGCTGCAGCATTTTCCAGAGCTGTGATTTGCCAGGTTTAGGCTCCTGCAGCTACATGTGTTCCTCTCCTGTGAAGGGTGTTGGTTTTTGTCCTCAGTCGGGGTCACCCGATGTTACAGGCCTTGCAAGGGTTGCAGGGGGAAGAGAGAGGCGAGAATCTTCACCTCATGTTCACAAGGCTGGATTTATTATTTTATGATATATATGTTACATTATGACTATGCTAATAGGAATAGAGAGAAAAGTTCAGAAGCTTGCTAAGCCAAGAATAGAATAGGAAGAATCCATAAACAAAGGAGCTCTCTCTGATTCTCTCCCAGAGAGAGCTCGGTCTTTGATTGGCCCTTAATTGTAAACATCCAACATGGGCCAATCACAGGTGCACCCGTTGCATTCCACAGCAGCAGATAACCATTGTTTACATTCTTTTTCTGGGGCCTCAGCCTTCCAGAAGGAAAATCCTAAAGAAAGGATTTTTCATAAAAGATGTCTGTGACATTGAGGATCTCAGTATGGTGGTATGTCAGTGCTGGCCATTGCTGCAGACGCAGGAAAGTAGCCCAGTCACAGCAGTGGGCAGCCTGTTGGCTCATGGACACCTCTTTCTCAGGCCACTCAGGTCAAGGTTGCTGCTGTAGCAGAGTTCCCTGCAGTGAGTGCTGTGTCCCCATCAGTGTGGTCCTGGTCCTTCAGGCTGTCACCCTTTGGAAGCAGAGGTGATTTCCTTGGGGCACGGGGACAGCAGCCGATGTCCAGCAGCAGCTGCACAGGGACACTGAGCTCCTGCCTGCCGAGAGGAGCCAGCCAGGCTGCTGCAGGCACAGCACTGAGGGTGCTTTGGAGCCATGCAGGAGCACAAGCTGGCTCGGCTTCCTTAGGCTTTTCCTGTTGACGAGAAGCCAGGATAAACTGAACCTCATCGAGGGGTAGTAGAAAAATCCCATTCCCTGGCTCGTGGCAGTGCGCCAGGCTCTCACTGCAGACTGTACTTGGCAGTAGTCCTACATGCATGGCCAGAGCTTGCTGTGGGCTTCAGGAGCATAGCATGAAGCATTCTCCCCTCAAAATAGACCAGCTTTGGGAGTATGGTTTCTGGGCTGGCAGCACTTGGTGGAAGCAGCCTGGTCTCCCTGCCTCTCTGTCCATGTGCTCGTTGTGTGAGCCCTGGCTGTGTGCCTGGGTCCCACAGGCTGGCATTTGATGGCCTGTTCATGGCAGAGCCTGCACCAGAGGCTTGTGGTTGCTCCAGATGGAGGCAGTCGCTGCTGGCTGGGACCAGCACTGCTCCTGGGACACGGCAGGCTGGGACACCTGATGCCCACAGGGATCCCAGCCAAGGTGCTGACACTGAGTGCTGGGGAAACAGACTTCCAGCTCTTCAGGGAGATCGTCAGTGGGATTGCCTGGGAGGCTGCCCTCTGGAACAAGGGAGTGGAACAGAGCTGGCAGATCTTTAAGGACGCCTAGATTGGGTATCAGTCCCAGTATTGATCCAGACCGGGGCAGGAACAGATCGAGAGCAGCCCTGATGAGAAGGGTTTGGAGGTGCTGGTGGATGAGAGGCTGCACACGCCCGGCCGTGTGTGCTGGCACCCAGAAACCAACCATGTCCTGGCTGCATCAAAAGAAGTGTAGGCAGCAGGTCAAGGGAGGGGATTCTGCCCCTCCAGACCCCTCAGCTGAGGCCCCACCTGCAGTGCTGCATCCAGCTCTGGAGTCCTCAGTGCCAGACAGACATGAACCTGGTGGAACCAGTCCAGAGGAGGCCGCCAGGTTAATCAGGGGGATGGAGCACCTCTCTTAGGAGGAAAGGCTGAGAGAATTGGGTTTGTTCAGCCTGGAAAACAGGAGGCTTAGGGGTGACATAATTGCAGCCTTCAAGTTCCTAAGGGGGTTTAGGAGTGGAATGATACCAAAAAGAGTGATATCAAAATTGTCTGGATAGAAACTTTGTAACGCACTTTTGAGTATTAGATGCAGACATTCTTTATTGCAGCATGGTGGTCACTCAGGGGGAATCCTTCCTCCATTCCAGTGGGATGAGTGTTGGGTGAATAGGGATTTTATCATGCACACTGATTACATATTCCCACATATACATATACATATTACATATATCCCCACTTCCTTGGCTTTATTTTACATAGTTGCACATCTTACCAGAAGTCCTTACATGGTTCTTTGGGGTCCATTGGACAACTTCATTTGGGATCCAAATGGACAATTTCTGGTGTCCATTTTAGGTGGCTGTTCCTCAACCCTGTTTTTGAGTGAGTGCAATATTGCTGTTTTGCCTTCTTCTGCTCTGTCAGCCTTGTAGAGCTGAGCTGGCATCCTGCTTGCACTTCTGTTTGCCTAAGTTACATTCTTTATCTATTTCTACAAGGCTGTGCTGTTGTGTTCTACTTTCCTTGACAAACGTAAATGTTGTTCTGTTCTACTGCTCTTATCGAGTGAGTAAAATGCTGTTCTGTTCTACTGTCCTATCAGGGGTACTACCTAAAGGGGACTTACAAGAGAGATGGAGGGGGACTTTTTACAAGAGCATATGGTGACAGGACAAAGAGGAATTGATTCAAACTGAGAGTAGGTTTAGATTAGATATTAGGAGGAAACACACACACACACACACACACACACACACACACACACTATATATATATATATATATATATATATAATATTAAGAGAAAATTCTTTGCTGTGAGGGTGGTGAGGTACTGGAAGAGGTTGCTCAGACAAGCTGAATTACCCCATCCCTGGGGGTGTTAAAGTCAAGGCTGGATGGGGTTCTGAGCAACCTCGTCTAGTGAAAGTTGTCCCTGTACACAGCAGGGTGTTGGAAGTAGATAATCTGTAAGGTCACTTCCAACCCAGGCCATTCTGTGATTCTAAATTGTTACAGCTGGTCCCCATCTTGTGAGAGCTGAGGAATGCAAAGGCTGGGACTGATCCTGTTGGGCAGCCAGTGGTCTCAGAAGCAGCATCAGTAGTGCTGATTTTCTCCTGGTCCTGGAGAGGTTCCCTTTGATTCCTGAGGTGCCTGTGATGGCTGCTCCATGTGGTGGGATGGCTGCTCTCCCTTCCCAGGCTGCTGGGGCAGACAGCAGCAGCAGCCTGGGCTGGAGGTGGCTGCATGTGGGGAGGGATGCTGGTGCAGCCTGCTTGACCAACGCCAGCCAAGCCTGCAGCCCCACTCGTGGGGGGCTCCAGGGGCATCAGAAACCTTTCCACTTGCAGTCTGTTTCATTTAATGCTGCCATCTAATCCAAATCAGAAGTTCCAGTGTTACAGAGCACCCTTTGCCTAGACAGCCCTGGATGGGCTCTAGCCATCAGCCTGTAAGTTGTAAAGATTTGCATTCTCTCCCACAGCTCTGGGGTGTCTTGAGGAACTGGATGGTGCTGAGGTTCTGCAGAGCCAGGGATTGCTGCCAGAGGCACTGGCACCTCCATCTCAGCACCAGGGAAGGGGCTTGTGAAGGAAGCAGTGCCCCTGGCCTGGGGCAGCTGTGTGTGTGAGGTGGCAGGGCAAACAGTGCCCCTGTCCCCATAGGCAGAGGAGATGCTGCCTGGCGCTTCTGGGCCGCTCACCAGCTGCCCCACAGGCTCCCTGCGAGGAGCTGACACCTCCAGGCTGTGGGAAGGGCCCATGTCTGGACTCATGGCACAGCCAGCAGCCCCCAGTGTCAGGATCAGCTTTGCAGCCCCGGCCGTGCCGCTGGGCCTGCTCTGGTGGTGCCCTACCAGCCCCTAGTGATGGCCAAGCCCAGCAGTGGCCACTGCTTCCCTCTGGGCATGGCTGAGCTGTGTGGTAGGAGGAGCTGGGGCACTGGGGATGGAACCTGACCAGCAGAACAGCTGAAATGGAGCCTGACATGTTCCTCTCCCCATCTGTGCACCACACCACTGCGCTTCTGCCTGCTCCTTTGTGCGTCCCTTGCTGTCTCTTGCTCTGGCAGCTGCTGGAAGGGATGTTTCCAGTTCCCATTGACACTTGTCACTCACAGCTCCCTTTCTTGGGCTGTCCCCTGCCTGCTCTGCCAGCCTGGGCTGCTCTTCTGGAGCGAAGGCTGCTGCACACTGAGCCTGGGTCCTCACAACAGGCACTCCTACTGCTGCTTGAGGAGAGTGGGGCCCTCGAGTGCTGCTGTGGCCGAGCATGCCCAGGAGGCTGCTCAATTCCTTTCAGTGTTCAGTGCTGAAAAGTGCCCAGGAAATGAAGGAAGTGCTGAAGGAGGAAGAGCAGCTCTTCTCTCCTGGCCTGGAGGGAGCCCTGGCACACAGCAGCTCCTGTGAACAGTGCTGGTCTAACCCTTCTCTTCTGCCTCAAGTTCTGCCCCAGGTGGACCTGGGAACCCTATTTTTGTTTCTGTAGGCTGCTAGGCATCCCTAATTCCCTGTCCTTGCCCTACTGTGACAATCTCTGGCTCAGGGCAGCAGACAGGAAGTGCTGTGGATGCACAGGTTGCTCTTGCCTTAGGCAAGTGAAGTCTGGAGTGTTTGATCAAAGGCAGAACCAATGGTTTGATGCACACACTGGGGCCAGCCATCTCTGCTGGGACCTGCATTGGCTGAGGGGAGCCAAAAGGCCTCTGTCTGTCAGCCTCTGTTGGGCAGAGACGGGGGTCCACCTGTTGAGCTGTGTCTGCTCATGGTGGCTGTTAGCCATGGTCCCTGAATGCTGAGGGATGCTGCACTGGGGCTGCAGTTCCCCCGGGGCACTGCTGGTTGTGGCTGTGCCATTTGCTTCACCTGGCGCTTTGCGTTCTCTCCGCAGCCGCCGAGCTTCAAAGCGCTGAGCCTCTCCCCAATGTCGTCTGCCTGGGAGTGCAGGACGCAGGACACCTGTGCCAGCAGTGAGGAGCAGCACGAGGTGCCACACCAGGTGACAGTGACAGCCACGAACACAGGTGGCCAGTGCCAGTGCCTGAAGGAGGAGCCCAATGGGGCTGCCCAGAAGCGGACGAGCAACCAGAACGGGATGCAGGACAGCGGGGGCACGGGGGTGAAGAAGAAACGGAAGAAAAAGGACCTGGGAGAGCAGGAAGGGGTAGATAAAGCAGCTGTGGAGGTGAAACCAAAGAGGAGGAGAGAGCCTAAAGAACCAAAAGAGCCTAAAAAAGTGAAGGAGTCTAAGAAGCCGAAGGAGCCCAAGCAGAGGGAGGTGGCTAAGAAACCCCGGAAACCTCGGGAACCCAAAGCCCCAAAGGAGCCTAAAGACAAGAAGAGTGGCTCTGAGCCAGCCCCCAGATCAAGATCCAAGAAGAGCAGGTGGGTGGTGGTGTGGCCCTTTCCCTGTGCCTGCTGTGCACAGGGCTGTGGGCTTGCATGAGCTGCATCTGGGAGAGAGCGGCACTGGGTGTGCAGGAACTTGGTCTGAAGGCTGGATGTGCTGGTTGGGGTGCCAGGATGAGCTCTCTGGCCATGCACAGATGGGACAGGCAGGTGCTGTTTGGGGGCCCCGTGAAACTCGAGATCCATAAGAGGACCAGAGAGTCTTGGCCTCTCCTTTGTCTGGCCTTTATGCCGAGCATCCTGGGGAAAAAGGGACTTTAGGGAGATGTCCTACCAGGACAGTGAGGTGCTGTGTGGCAGAGGGCCTGTCATATATGATTTGGGGCCAGGGCAGAGGGTATGTGACTGAGAAAAACCTGGCCCTGGACTGTGTGCAAATGAGGGACTCTGCACACCCAGGGCCAGCAGCCTGCCTCCCCTTGGCTTGGGTTTGGGAGGATGGTGGAGCAGATGCCATCCCCTCTCCCTCTCCTTCTCCTGGAAGACTTGTCCCTTCTGGCAGCTGTGGAGCTGTGCTGACAGCAGTGGAGGGAGGCCTGAGGACTCCCTTGTCCTGCACAGGCCAGCGCCACTGCCTCTGGTAATTCCTCAGCCTTTTAATTAACAGGCTGGTTGGCCAGAAGCTCTGGTTTCTCTTTAATGGAGAGTGTGTGCAGGGAGCAGAGCAAGTCTCAAGAGCACTGATTTAGTTTGCTCTTCCAGAACCCTCCTCCTTCAGAGCTCACTGAGCCAGATCCTGGAGAGGCCGTGGCTGTGGAGCTGCCCTTGGGTGGCCTTTGGTGCCATTGGAATGGGCTGGTTGTGGACAAGAGGAGGTGTGGATTGCTCAGCAGGATGAGAGCGGGGTGCCATGACCCCAGCAGATCCCTGAGCTGTGCAGTGCTGCCACTTGTGCTCTTCCTTGAGCCCAGGGCTCTGCAGATGTTCCTCATGAGCCAGAGCAGAGGGGATGGGCGGATCAAGCGGTCACTGCTGGGAGGTGAGGGAAGGGCTCCTGCAGGCCCAGGGAAGGCTGCAGGAGAGGGAAGGAGATGGGCTGCAGGCAGGGAAGGGAAGGATGAAGCCCATGTGCCTGCAGCATTGCAGCCCAAGAAGGGTCCTGGGATGAGGTATGCAGCTTTCTGATTTTCCTAATGACACTTCTGCTCCACCAGTAAGGAGCTGCCATGCAGCAAGTTCACAGGGATCTGCCCCTGCAGCAGGACCTGTGGGACCACACCAAAGCAGGGGAGCCCAGGGGAAGAGCAGGCCCTGGAGGTTTGTGAAGGCATTCATGGCTCTTGTGGGTCCTTTGGCTGCCAGCAGTGCTTTGCAGGGTGCTGACCATTACAGACAGGGCAGCCCTGACTGTGCAGCCTCTTGTGAGGAGCTGCTGGACACATCACCCTGCCAGAGATGGGGCTTGTGGCAGGGTAACCCCAGGTGCAGATTTGGAAGCCCTGGCTCTCCTGCTTGGGCACAGCAGGTTCTGGGCACACAGGGAGCTGAAGGGGAGCCAGCTTGCTGTGCTGGGTACCAGCAGAGCCCCAGAGGAGAGGCCACTTAACGCAAAGCACACAATGTAATGTAACTGTAACACATCATGCAACCAGAAGAAACTGTGTGTGGGAGTCTGGGAGTTCCACAAAGCTCTGTGCATTCCTTATGCTCTATCCCAGTATAGCCTGAGCCTGTGGTGCTTCCTCCCAGTCATCTGTGCTTCCAGGAGGACCTACTTCCAACTCTGCTGCTTGGAAAGTCCAGCCCATGGGATTTGGGAGTGCAGTCCTCTTTACAACTTCCCTGCCTCCGTAGCCCCTCTTTGAGCCGTTTTTCAGACTTGCTTTGGGCTCTGGGTCAGCCACCAGCAAACCCCCTGTGTGAGGGATGGCCGTGGGTGTCAGGGGGAAGCTCTGCAGGGAGCAGGGCTGGGAACCCCCCTGTGGCCCCTGGCCATGTGGAGCTGGGGAGGTGCCTGGGGGGCCCTAACAGCTCAGGAAGGGGAGAGGTGAGCAGCAGGCTTTGCTTAGTTTGTACTCTGTGCAGATGGAATGATTGCTGTGAGTCCTCTTAAGTGGCAGATAATGGTGGCATAATTTCTTCTAAATTATTTCTAATCATAGTCAATGACTGACTCATGAATGAAGCAGTTGTTAGTTGTGACTTACAAATCAATATCTTGGGAGTTATTGCTTGGTGGAAGCACTGCTCACAGAGCATTTTCAGGGCCTCTAATTTCGGCATATATGCATGGCCAGGGCATTTTTGGCCTGAACAACAAATTTTTACCTTTATTTTTCACTAGTCACAGGCAAGCAGAGATTTTTCTTATCAAATGGAGTTAAAATCTTGACATTGCTTTGAAACTAATGGTTCCTCTGCCACTGTGCAGATCTGGGATGTGGAGGGGATGAGTGGTGGGGCTGGAAGAGAGGAAGGAGGCATTGCTCAGCCCTGGGCCATGCACCAGCTCTTTGGAGCCATTCCTTTAACAGTGTTTCTTGCAGAGGTAAAGGATGGACAGGCATGCTGGGAGCAGCTGGTTTTTTGCTCTGGTGCTCCCTGGTCCTCTTTCCTTGGGCAGGTGCCCTTACCCTGAGGCCATGCCCTGGGTCTGGGCTTGTCTTTCCGTGTTTTTCAGGATTCCTGGGCACAGAGCCCAAATCCCCTCTGTGACCTGAGCATGGAGAGCAGTTGCCTGGTGGGTCAGAGCTTCCCAGCACACCCTTGGAGTGGGCAGTGACTGCCCACTCTGTGGGTAGTGATGAGCCATTGCTGTGATGGGCCATTGCATCTGTGGGAGTTGGGTCTGTATCCCCGTGTCTGTGGCCATCACAGTGCTTACCCCCTCCAGCTGGAGGCTCTCACCAGTCTGCTCAGCTCAGTGCTGTGACCCAGGAACACAAACTGTGAGCTGGAGCAGCTTGGTGTAAAGATTTGGCTTGGTGTAAAGATTTACTGGGGTCTGGCAGAGCTCTGTGGCACAGGCAGCAGTTGGCCAACAGTGTTGCCAGTGCTCCTAAGACTGGACTTGAAGGTTCTGTTCCAGGGTGCCAGGACATGGGTTGCCTCTGAAGATGCTGAACTTTATTTCTGACTTTGGTCAGCACAGGATGTGTTTGGGAGCACTGTGGTCAGAGCAGGCACCTTGCTGCCTTGGCATACTGAGTTTGGTAGTGGAGAGATCCTCTTTGTGCCTGTGCTAGATCCTGTGAGCTGAACCCCAGCTCCTACAGCCCCTGTGGGGTTGTTCCCTTGGCTGGTGAGAGCACCCAGCCTCCACACCAGGCAGGACAGGTGGACCCTTTCATCCCAGTGTTCTGGAGCTGGATGGAGAAGCACTTGGTGTGCTTAATGAGCATCAGTGACTGGGGATCCCCAGTGCTGGGGGAGGTCCCAGGAGCTTGGAGCTGCCTCTGGGTGATCCTGTGGTAGCAGTGCTCTGTGTGGAGCCTGCTGCCTCTCCTGGGATCCCCAGGACATGATCTAACTGTCAGTCTGCCTCGGCAGCAAAGACACCCCTGTGGAGAAGAAGAAGAAAGGGAAGAGGAAAAATGAGATACCAGTGAACAGTTTGGATTTGGATCAGGATCTCCTGAGCCCATCTGTACAGAGCCCAGAGGAGTCTGTGGAGTCAGCTGACAGCCAGGTATGTCCAAAGCCCTCAGCTGGCTGCAGGTGGGTGAGATCCTGGCTGCCCCTCAGTGGGACCACAGCAAGGGCCCCTGGGCACAGGAATCAGAGAGCACGCTCAGCACTGTGGTCAGCTTCTGTCAGCCTGACATCAGCTGTTGGCCCAGGGCTGCATGCACACTGCTGCCCTGGGCCCTGCGTGTGTCAGCCTCGAGTGTCCCTCTGCAGGGACCCCAGCTCTGGGCAGGTCCCTTTCCTGGCACAGCACAGGGGGACACGCTGCCCTGCAGCCTGGGGTCTGCATGCCCTGCCTCTCTGCAGGGCTCCTCTCCCTCACCTCCTGGGGCTGGTGGGGCTCTGTGGGTCAGGGTGGGGATCTCAGCACTGCAAAGAGTGCCTGTTCTTCTACCACCCCATCCTGCTGGGGCCTGGAAGGAATTCTGGCAGCCCTGGGGCTTTCTCGCTGCCCCTCAAGCAGGGAGGAGGTGCTTGGTCTGTCCGTGCCTCCCAGCACTGCCCTTTCTCCTCCGTGCACAGAAGCGGCGCTCGGGGCGGCAGGTGAAGAGGAGGAAGTACAACGAGGACCTGGATTTCAAGGTGGTGGATGATGATGGCGAGACCATTGCCGTGCTGGGAGCCGGGCGAACCTCGGCGCTCTCCGCCTCTACCCTGGCGTGGCAGGCAGAGGTAGGGCTGGGCTGGGCTGGGCTGGGCTGGGCTGGGCTGGGGGTGTGGGACTGGGGATCTGCCTCATGCACAGCATTCCAAAATGGCACTGCTGAGGCTTGAGCAAGTGCTGGGTCCCAGCTTGAGGATGGGCTGGGAGAGTGACTGTCTGGGAGGGTTCAGGCTGGCTTTTCAGGAGCTGTGAGATGGACAAGAGGCATGGTGGTCCAGCTGTCCTCCTCCTGCTTGGAGACCAAGGCCTCTGGAATGTGTGATGCAGCTGGACACGTTCTACCCGCTGCCCATGCCCACCTTTGGCTTTGGTCTCTGTAGCTCCTGTCCATGATTGCTCTATTATTTTGTTCCTGCTGGCTGAGGGCTTTGTAGGTGCCATGTCATCATTTTCTGCCTGCATTGCTGCTCTCCATCAGTGCCTCAGAGTATAGTGATGCCAGCCTGACCCTTGCCAGCTGAGCTGATCTGCTGGGCAGCGTGGCAGGGATGTGGGCAGCATGGCAGGGACCACCCAGTGCCACTGTGGTTTGGGCCTTGCTGTCCTTCTGCCTCTGCCCACTGGTTCAGTGCTGGCTGCTCCTTCCTGCCTTGTCTGTGACTGTGTCTTGGATCCTGCAGCTCTTTCCATCTTTCTGGTCACTGACAAAGCTGTCAGATATTAATAATGGTCACTGGTTGTTCTCATGGTGTTTCTGTTACCCTCTCTAGTCCCCTCTTCCCAAGGTTTTGGTGGGTATGAGCTCTGTTGATAAGCCCTGACCTAAAGATCCACACACCCACAGGACATGCTCCAGTGCTGCTTCAGCTCTGCCTGAAGCTGTGTCCCAGCTGGGCTCCTGGCAGCCATCTCTCCAAGTGAGATTTTCAAAGCAGCAGGTGTGAGCTGCCTTTGACATGTGTCCATGCTCCCACCCTGTTCTCCTCTCAGTCCTAAAGTTCCACCTCAGTTTTTCCTGCTCCAGATGGGTCATTAAAGCTGATGTCCAAAGCAGCCAGGCTGGATGGTTGCTCTGAGGCCTGGCCAGCCTGCCCAGCTGAGCCTGCCTGTGCCTGCTCCAGGATCAGAACTGACAGCAGGGCAGGATGTGAGTGCTGCAACCTCAGGGCTGCTTTCTGCGTGGCCTGGTCGTGCAGCTTTCCCCCTGCACCCTGGCCACAGTCCTGAACAGCTCTTTGGGCAGTGCAGGGCTCCTCCAGCAGCCTTCAGCCAGCCAGCAGTGAGCCACAGACCAGGGGAAGCCTGAGTAAGGGCTGTGGATCAGCGTGGGAGCTCCCATGGCACTGCTGGATGGCCATGTCCACACAAACCCTCTGTGGCAGAGTCAAGCAGAGCCCAGCAGTGCCAGGGCAGGTGCCTGGGCACAGGGGAACAGGCACTGCACAGTGACTGTGGCAGGAACACTTCTGCATGCTCCCTTCAGCTGTCTTAACCCAGTTTGGGCAGAGTTCCCCAGACAGGGCAGAAATCCTGCTCTGGGTCTCGAGATGGCAGCCCAGGAGCCCAGGCAGAGCTGCTGTTCCCTGCCCATTGCACTGTGGTGCTGGGTTCAACATCCTGCCCTGCACTCAAGGACAGTGCCAAGGCAGCAGTCACCTCTGGGCTGGGGATGGAAGGGTTGCTGTGGCCCTGGGCGTGGTCTTGGCTTTCCCAGATACTTTCAGATGAGTGGTGTGGGGTGCCCTGTCTGTCGTTCCCTAGCCTGCCCCATGCCATTCTTTGAGAGACTTTCTAGTCTGCAAAGTGACACCTCAGGGCTGCTTTGCCTTGGTCCATACTCTACCTCTGTCAGAAGGGAATGAACAGAGTCCTTCTGCTTTCTGCTCTGCACTTTGCCCCTCCTTCTGCTGTACTGTTCTAGCCAAAGCAGAACTGATATTTCTAATGCTCAAGCAGGCTCCATGTTTTTGGTGTCCCTCATCTCCCCTGCATCTTCCTCTGTGGGTCTCCTCTGTAGCACAGATGGGCACAAGCCTGGGTCTCCTGTCCCTTGGCATTTGGTGGGGCTGATCCTGGCACAGCTGCAGCCAGGAGAGCCTCCACGTCCCCAGAGCTGGAAGCAGGACAGCATCAGGGCCACCTGCAGCGAGCCTGTGCTGAGTGAGAGGAGCTGTGCTGGAGCCCCTGGGTGCCAGCAAAGGGGATCTGTGGGTAGAAGCCTGCAAAGAGAAGGAGGCAGCACTTCAAGCCTGTCAGGAGGAGCTGCATGGAGAGTGGTGGGGTGAGGTGCTGTTGCCCATGTCCTGTGGCCATGGGCAGATGACAGTGTGTGGGTGACATGTGGCAGGGCCTGACAGACATGCTGCCTGCTCTCCTGGGGCCCTGGGGCCATACAGCACTGTGGGGCTGTATAACTGCCAAGGCATGACCAGAATGTGGCATGGAGAGTGCCTTGGAGCAGGAATGTGCATAATTTTGGTATAATTCCTTCCTTGAGTCCATGGGCAAGTGCCCAAGCTCCCTCCTCTTTTCTGGGAGGCTTTCCACTCTATCTGGCTGCCCTGGTGTAGCTGGAATGACCCACACAGCAAACCTGACACAGCTGTGGCCTGGCTGACCTGGAGAGGACAGGCAGAGGGGGTGAGTGTAGCTGGGCTGGCAGCACCTACACCCTCACACCCAGCAGGGGCTCCCCAAGCACAGCTCTCCCAGCTTCCAGTGCCAGCTCTGCCTGCCTGGGGACTGGGAGAGGAGCAAGCAGCCGTTCCGTGCTGGCAGAGTGCCAGGGGCGTGTGATGAGCCAGAAAAACAGAGCTCTCCTTTCCTGTCCCCAGGAGCCTCCCGAGGATGATGCCAATATCATTGAGAAGATCCTTGCCTCCAGGATGGTGCAGAAGGAGGTGAGTGGCAAAGATGTCAGTGGGGCTGAAGTCCCTGAGCAGAGGAGGGGTGGGACGTGGCTGCCCTGTGCAGCAGGGACACGAGGCAGCAGCAGTTGGTGCTCTTGCTTCTCTGGTGGGGTGCTGGGGTATGCCCAGACTGGCACCTTCCTGAGCTGTGGGTCAGTGTGGTGCCTCTCCTGTCCTGGGCACCAGAAAGGCTCTGAAGAGGAGTCAGGCCTGGGCTGATGCCCAGGAAGTGTTGGGAGTTCCCCGTGCCCAAGGGCGGTCTCACGTCGTGTTCCCCAGGGCTGCTGCACCTCTGGAGCAGCAGCACAATGAGTGCCTGCCTGTCCTCACCACCCTGGGGCTCAGTCCCTGGAGCCTGTGGCCAGGCAGGGGGTGGCTGAGAATGCCCCCTCAGCTTCTGCACAGCCTCTGACTGTCACTGACTCTCCTTCCCTTGGTTTCAGGCTCATCCTGGAGGCCCGGCATTTGAGACAGAGGAGTTCTACGTCAAGTACAGGAACTTGTACGTGCAGTGTTGTACTTGTGGTGCTTCTTTCTGTGAGCCCTGTGCATGCAGGAGCAGGGACTGTGCGCTTCCACCTCTGTCCCATCCCAAGCTGCAGCCCCAGCATCCCTTTTTCTTATGCTTGTTGATGCCTTGAGAGGCTACCTGGAACAAAGGCTGGACAGTGTTAAAGGAATAAAGCAGGGATTTATTAAAAAGGCCTTCAAAAGATACACCTTGGGCAGCACAAGAGCCTGGCTGAGGCTACACCTAAGATGGACGATGGGTCATGAGTTTCACACTTTTATAAATTTTGGTCCATTTATATATTTTGGTTAATTGTCCAATTACAGCTTCAGGTTCTGAAGTCACATCCTCCCAGATTGCTCTCCTCAGTTTGCTGTTTACACTTTTTGGGCCTGAAGCTGCAATGGGGTCGTTGGTTCTCAGGCTGGAAAAGGATTGTTTTGTCTAACTAAACTGTGAAGAGAACTTGCTAACACTTTCTATGAAGTTCAGAGTTACATACTAATGCAGTACAGAATCTGCAATAAAAAAAAAAAGAAATAAAATACTGGAAAATGTTAAAGCTAAAACTTAAGGCATCACTGTCCTGAGCCAGCTGTGGTGGGAAGCAGGGAAGCTGCTGCAGCTTCAGTGCTTGGTCTTGGCTGGTCCCCTGGGGCATGGCTTTCCCCAGTTTGGGTTGGCATAGGCATAGGCACGGACTGGGCATTCTCTGGATCGCTGGGAGATCCATGCTGCTGGGTGTGGTGGATGCTTTGGGACCAAAGGCCTCTTGGTCACATGTTGATTTTTTCCCCTTGCAGCTCTTACCTCCACTGTAAATGGGCAACTCTGGAGGAGCTGGAGAAGGACCCCAGGATCTCACAGAAGATAAAGCGCTTCCGGAACAAGCAGGCTCAGATGAAACATATTTTTACAGAGGTGAGAGCTGAGCACAGTGAGCAGTGGTGCCTGACTCTGAGCCCAGTGCCATGGCTGAGCAGGCCAGGAGCTGCCTCTGGCACCTTGCAGCCCAGAGCAGTCTGTCTCCAGGGCTGGAGCTGGGGGTCCATGCCTGTGCCCTGGACACCTCCAGTGTCACTGGTGGCATTATGAGCAGGGTGACAAGTGTCCCTTGCAGGGCAATGCCAGCTCTGGAAGAGTTGCTTGGTGGGAGAGAGGGCAGCATATAGGGCTGGAGGTGCTTCTGTGGTGGAGCAGAGATGCTGTGGGAAAGAGGGAGCTATAAATATCTGGGCTTAGGGCAGCTCTTGCCTGCTCTGCTCTATAAGCAGATTAATCTTGCTTAGCATGAAAGGTGTTCTATAATTTATCTTGTTGCTCCAGAGATAGTTGTTGGATCTCCTAGAACTGCCCCTTACAATTATAAATCAGGCCAGTAGGATATGAAAATTTCTTCTTTGTAGCTGGAAAGCTGGGGGTGTGTGTCAAATTTCTCACTCACGAGTCTGTTTGGGGTCTTTCTCAGGATGCAAAAAAAAAGCATGTGTTGGAACACTCTGTACCACCACCAGTTCAGCAAGGAGCACATGCTCTTTCCCTGTAACTAACTGGGGCTTGGGGAGTTGTGAGTGTAGAAGCCTGATTTTTCTCTTTCCCAAGCCCTAGGCCATGTCTCTCCAAGGACTATGCCAGGTGGGGCAAGAGGGAAGCAGAGACAGAGACCAAGGTGTCAGCCCTTGCAGCCCTGGGGTTCTTCGGGTGCTGTGCAGAGCTCTGGATGCTGCACATCAGCTGAAGCAGACAGCTTAGGACTTGTACCTTTGGGCCAGATAGGCTGAAGAGGACATTGCTGCCTCCCAGCAAGGGCAGCACGGAGCATGTGACTGCTCTAAAGAAAGAGCTTTGCCTTCTGCCAGGTTCCTGCATCCTCCCTGCCCAGAGACAGATGTCTGTACCTGTGTCCAGGGCACTTGGTGTGTTGCACACAGCTAGCAGCATCCTGGGGACTGATGCCCTGCAGCTGTTTACTTGTGCCCATCTGTTTAACCCTGGAATCACCTTGAACTTACCTCCTGTTTTACTGTTTGCCATCACAGCCTGATGAAGATTTGTTCAACCCTGACTATGTGGAGGTAGATCGAATTCTGGAGGTGGCTCACACAAAGGACCCTGACACTGGGGAGGTGAGAGGCTGCATCTCTTGCTGGCCCCGTGGAGGGAAGGAGGGAGACATGGCAGGAGGCGCAGCCCCATGGTGTACATTGTGGGTCATCTCTGAGCAGCCTGAGCCTTCCCAGCCTTCCCTTGCACAGGTTTCCCTGTCTGCAAGGGCCCTTGGCCCAGGGTGGGTGGAGGGATGCTGACTCTCCCTGTCTCTGAGCCTGTTTCTCCCTGTGCTACAGGAGGTGACTCACTACTTGGTGAAGTGGTGCTCACTGCCCTATGAGGAGAGCACCTGGGAGCTGGAGGAGGATGTTGACCCAGGGAAGATTAAAGAGTTTGAAGCCCTCCAAATCCCTCCAGAAATCAAGCACATGGTAACGTACCCTGAGGTAACGTACCCGGCTGGCAGCTCTGCCCTGGGCGCAGGGACTGCCTGTGTCCTGCCACAGTCCAGCAGTGCTGGCCTTGTCCCTGGTGCTGCAGTTCAAGCCCTGTACCTCCCCTCTGGAGGTCGGAGGGTGGGTTCCAGAGGCCAAGCCCTTGCTGTGACTCAGCTGTCAGTGACTGTTTTGAGGTGTTGTCCCTGATGTGCAGCCCCAGCAGTGGGATTTGGCCTCACTGGGCATTAGCATCTCCCATGCACCTTGCTCCTGCTGTCCCCTCCTAGGAGCGCCCTGCGTCCGAGTCCTGGCAGAAGCTGGAGAAGTCCCGGGAGTACAAGAACAGCAACCAGCTGCGGGAGTATCAGCTGGAGGGGATGAACTGGCTGCTCTTTAACTGGTACAACAGGTGAGGAGAGGCAGGAGCCCAGTCCTGCCATGAGCAGCAGGCCCTGTGTGTGCTGTCATGGGAGCAGTGAAGCTGGGGAGCAGAGTGGACAAACGGGCCTGACGGAGCAGCCACTGAGTCCTTCAAGTGCTGGAGCTGGCTGGCAGCTGCCAGAAACAGTGTGTTTGCTTTAGCTTTGCAACTGAATTTTTAGGAATGGTTCTCCCTGGTATATATGCTGATGAGTCTTAGAGATAGTAGGGCTTAGCTGTGATTCTGAGATACACCTGGCTTTTTGGTACTGGCCAGGCTATTGGTGACTGATTGTGTGGCAGACAGGTGGGAATGTGCATGTTCTTGGCTGCAGCAGGCCATCAGATGCACCTTTCCCTGGCTCATGTGTACCTGAAAAACAGCATCTTTCACGCTGGTTTTGAATCCATGATGTTAGAAGAAGTTGGCTGGCTTACCCAGACGTGTTTGGGCCGCTGTACCAAAGTCCCCCCATGCTCCATGCTGCAGGATCAGAGAAGGGTGGGCAGAGGTGGTGTGCCTGACATCCCATCAAAGAGTTGGTGACAGAGTGGTTTCTGCCCCCAAGAGCCACCCTGACCTGACCCTGTCCGTCTCTGCAGGAAGAACTGCATCCTGGCTGATGAGATGGGGTTGGGGAAGACAATCCAGTCAATCACTTTCCTCTCAGAGATATTCCTGATGGGCATCCATGGCCCCTTCCTCATCATCGCACCTCTCTCCACCATCACGAACTGGGAGCGGGAGTTCCGCACGTGGACGGAGATGAACGCCATCGTGTACCACGGCAGCCAGATCAGCCGGCAGATGATCCAGCAGTACGAGATGGTGTACAGGGACACACAGGTACTGACCAAGGCACACAGCCCTCCTGGCACTGTCCCCCAGCCCTGCCTTCCTTTACTTGGGAAGCGCTGAGCTGCCTGTGGAGCTTGTTCATTTGGAGAAGGAGAGATGATCTTTGCAGCCCCATTTGCTGGCATGGGCTCAGGTTGCACTGTGTGTGAGTGAACAGGCATAACTCATGCAGAGCAGGGAGGGTGCAGCTTCTTGTCCAGGCCTATGTGCCTGCCCTGGGGCAGTGTCTGGTTTAGAGATGCACAGCCTGTGGCCATCAAGGAGGCTTGCAGAAACCTGCCCAATGCTTGAGAGAGATTATTCTGGAGAAATTCCAGCTCAGAGTCAGATACTGACTCACGCTGATACTGTCAGACAGTGTGCTGCCACCCTGCAGGAGTCAAATTCTGGTTTCTGTTTCCCTAGGGTAACCCTCTCCCTGGGATCTTCAAGTTCCAGGTGGTTATCACCACCTTTGAGATGATCCTTGCTGATTGCCCGGAGCTGAAGAAGATCCAGTGGCGCTGTGTGGTCATTGACGAGGCACATCGCCTGAAGAACAGGAACTGCAAACTCCTGGAGGGGCTGAAGCTCATGGCCCTGGTGAGCATGTCCTGCCCAGGTTCACCTGGGAGCAGGGTGGGCTGGAGATGGCCATGCTGAGCAGTCAGATGCCACTGTCAGCAGCTTAGGCCTTGTGCCAGGCTGCAGAAAAACCATCCAGAGGGCCCCTTGATGGATGGGGCACTGGTGCCCTGCAGCCCTCACAAACTTCTTTTTGCCAGAGTGGAATATTACCTTCCCCTGCGCCTTCCCACGTGGGGGTGCTCCCTGCCAGAGCCCTGCCCATCCTTGCAGCCCAGTGTAAGCTGCTGCAGCACATGGGGGCAGTTGCTGGCCAGCCCTGCACAATACCCCTGGCCTTGCTGTGTCTTGTGCCCTACACTGGGCAGGGCTGTGGTGTTTGAGATAGTTTCTTACTACTGTGCAAACGTTCCTCCATGCTAGGGGTGGGTTAACAAAGGGATCAGTGAGCTGCTCTGAGAAATTATTTGGATGTCCAGCTCTTTTCCAGCCCTGGGAAAAGCAGTGTTGCTGTTAGCTGGACCAAGGGCCAGCAGGCCTTTTGGGTCTTCCAGCTGTATCCAGCTTCCATCATACTCACTTGTAGCTAGGCAGGCCTCTGAAAATAACTCGTCTTGTGACTCCCACAAGTTCCAAAAGACTCTGCTGTTTCCCCTGACTTTGTGTCTTGTGTAGGGCCCTGCTATGTTGTGAGCTTGGGTCAAAGCAGGGTTGCTTCTGGTCTCCCTTTTATGCCTTCACCTCCCTTTGTACAAGTCCTCTGGGAGTCTCCTACCTTATAATTACCCTTCTTTCCTAGCAGGCCACTCCTGTGGACATTTCCTGCACTAGACTGGGCAGGAGGATTAGCCTGAGTTGTGAGTCTGAGGCTCTGACAGTGCTGGGACAGAGGAACTGGTGCACCCAGGACCAGCACCTGGTGGTGCCTAAAGCCCATGTTGTCAGTCATGGGAGGGAGAGCATTCTCTTTGAGGGATCATCTGATCCTCACACTCCCAGGTCTTGGGGGTTGTTTAGACCTCATCTCCTTTTACTGCACATGTACCTACATGGTGAACCTCTAAGAAAAGCTCCCCTTTGTTCCAAGTGCGCAGTCATGCCTGTCCCTGCTAATTTTGGAGCACCCTGCTGAGACTGTCCCTAGCAGCAGGCCACTGCTGCCCCTCGGTGTCCCATGGCTCTGCGTGGTGTTCCCTCTTGCTCTGTCTGAGCCCTGAAGACAAACATCCTGCCCCCAGCTGCACAGGAGCTTGGACTCTGTCAGCGTCCCTGTCCAGCACCAGCACCAGCACACACTCTTGTGCCAGGGCAGGGCTGAAGCCTGGGAGCAGTGTGAGATGTTGAGTCTGGCTGTTGTTGCACAGAGCTGGACTGGAACGTGTGCATGGCAGTGTCCTGGGAGCCCCAGGACAGTGTTGTGTGGCAGTGGCATGGTCAGGGCTGTCACCATGGCCAGTGAAGCCTCTCAGTGTGTATGTGGTCCCAGGCCATCCAGAGTGCTTCTTAGGCTGGAAGACAAGAAGCATTGTCCTCTTGGGACATCTTCAACCCCAGCTAATGGGGTTGAGCCCTCAACCTGTTTTCTCTGTGTTCCCAGGAGCACAAGGTGCTGCTGACAGGGACCCCCCTGCAGAACTCGGTAGAGGAGCTCTTCAGCCTCCTAAATTTTCTGGAGCCACAGCAGTTCCCCTCAGAGACAGCCTTCCTGGAAGAGTTTGGAGACCTGAAGACAGAGGAGCAGGTACCTGGAGGAATGATACCGGTGACTTAGCGCAGGCCACTGGGACACCTGGTGACCAAACCAGACGTGCTTTCAGACATGTGCTTCATGGAAGTGGGTAGGGCTCCTCATACCAGGAGAAGCAAAGTTGTGACAGAGCCCCAATGCTGTTCTGGGGAGAGGAGACCTGCCCCTGCCAAGGCAGTGGTCTGCTCCCAGCTGACTCCCTGCTGCCCTTGCATGCGTGGGTAGAACAGCTTACCTGCCTCTCCCACCTGGTCTGTCCCTAAGACCAACAGGAGTGCAAGGGGAATGGGGAGGTCAGTAAGTCCATGTGTCAATCACCCTTGTCAGGTTCTCTTCCTCCAAAGCTCTCCTTGAGTGTGGGTCATGGGAAGCTGCTTAGTTGCCTGGGCTGTCCCACTACCTTTTGAATGTAGAAATCGCACAAAGATTGTCATTCTGTGGGAGCAGGCACAGGCACATGAAGCAACCGCCATCTCAGTTACCATCCAAAGTCTCAACTCTCCTTCTGCATCAGACACTAAGGCTGCTGGCAGCCCAGGCATGTGGAGCTCATAGCCTGGGACTGCTCATGCCTGCCCCGAAGACCCCAGGCCCTGAAGTTTCCTGGCTGGCTGCTGAGCAGCTGCTCTAGTCACCTGTAGTGGGTTTGCAGCACGGGGAGGCTCCAGGCTAGCAGACCCCTCTGCTGGCCCATGTGCTTCTATGCAGGGAGGGCAGTGAGTGTCTGTGCTTGCTCTGCAGGTGAAGAAGCTGCAGTCCATCCTCAAGCCCATGATGCTGCGACGGCTGAAGGATGATGTAGAGAAGAATCTGGCACCCAAGCAGGAGACCATCATTGAAGTGGAGCTGACCAATATCCAGAAGAAATACTACCGGGCCATCCTGGAGAAGAATTTCTCCTTCCTCTCCAAGGGTGCCAACCAGCACAATATGCCCAACCTCATCAATACCATGATGGAGCTGCGCAAGTGCTGCAATCACCCGTACCTCATCAATGGTGAGGGCTGTGCACAGGAGTTGTGTGGGGGGACACACAGGTGTCACTGCAGCATTTACTGTTCACTCCCAACAGAACTTGCCTGTCTGGGGAACCAGCTCGGGCCTTGTGCCATCTGCCCATGAGGTGGCAGTGCTCTGTCCTGTTGCCTTCCCAGGCAGCCCAGCTCCCTCCAAGGGCTGCTTGCTGATGGGTACCTTAGGGTCTCCTGAGGCTCACTGTGTTTGGGGGTGTTCCAACACAGGACCAGTGTCCCAGCCTGACTTAATCTGCCAAGAGCTGATGTGAGCCCTACAGAAGTTTAGTCCCAAGAGCAGAGGGTCTGCAGGAGGTCTCTAGCCAGCCTCCCTAGCTCTGACTGCATGGATTCTGTTGCTCATGCAATCCTTTGCCGCTGCCCTGGGCAGCTGCACTGCCAGGCTTGCCAAGAGCTCACATCCCTTTTCACCTGGCAGGGGCAGAGGAGAAGATCCTGGAAGACTTCCGCAAAACACACTGCCCAGAGGCACCAGACTTCCAGCTGCAGGCGATGATCCAGGCAGCTGGGAAGCTGGTGCTCATTGATAAGCTGCTTCCCAAGCTGATTGCTGGTGGGCACAAGGTGCTCATCTTCTCGCAGATGGTGCGCTGCCTTGACATCCTGGAGGATTATCTCATCCAGAGACGGTTAGTACAGGCTCCAGCATTCACCACGGCTCCTCCACAGTACCTCCATGCACTGCACATGGAGTGGCAACAGCACAGGGTGGGGATTTGGCCATTCCATGCCCACATACTGATGGATCTGTTTTACCATGTACTACTGGTGGGTGTGGAGACCCCAGAGCTAAGCACTTCAGACCTTTCATTCTGTGTAGTTTAGGGCTAGTCCTCAGAGTGACCGGGTAAAAGTAGATCCTTCCCTTGGTCCTGGTTCCCATGAGCCCCATATCTGTGCATCGGGCATGGGGTTGTGATGATTTTGTTATCATAAGAGGCACAACTTCTGGGAACAGCCACAGTGCCCACAGGCTGATGGGGCCTGAGCCTCCACTTGAGCGCAGGTCCTGCCAGTAAGTCCTGGCTGGTGTGCCCACACTGCCTGGGGGAAGGAGCAGAAAGGGATTTGAAGGCCACAGACTCTTGGGGCCCTGCTCTAAGCTCTCCCTCTCCTGAGCAGGTACACCTACGAGCGCATCGACGGGCGGGTGCGCGGCAACCTGCGCCAGGCTGCCATCGACCGCTTCTGCAAGCCCGACTCGGATCGCTTTGTGTTCCTGCTGTGCACGCGGGCAGGCGGGCTGGGCATCAACCTGACCGCTGCTGACACCTGCATCATCTTCGACTCCGACTGGAACCCACAGAATGACCTGCAGGTAAAGGGCTGGGCAGGGCTGTCACGAGGTCCCGAGGCACAGCTTCTGTCACTTGTGCCAGGCAGGGACAGCAGGGAAGCAGCACCAGCTGTACTGGGCACGAGGTACCGTGTCAGGACGGCTGGCAGGAATGTGGGCAGGGGGAACAGGACATGGGGGAGATCGCAGTGCGGCTCTGAAAACACAGATGTGCCACAGAGCAGGCTACACTGTGTCCATACCTGTTTTTGGAGTGGGTGCAGTGTTGTGTGCCACATCTGTAGAGAGCCAAGGCTCCAGCCTTAACCCTGTGTCCTTGCCTGAGGGTGCTGGGATCTCTCATTCCTGCTCCACAGCTGTGCAGGCTGTGCCAGAGCCCTGCCATGTCAGCCACAGGCAGGGAATGAGCGTGCTGTGGTGGATGGGAGGTGACTGTGGGTTAGGTGGGTGGGTGGGTGTAGATGCTGATGCAGAGTACCACAAGGCACACGGTCCTCGTCCAGCTGGGCTCCCTGCGCTGACACTGTGCCCTCTGCCCTGACAGGCTCAGGCTCGCTGCCATCGCATCGGGCAGAGCAAGGCTGTGAAGGTCTATCGCCTCATCACCAGGAACTCCTACGAGCGCGAGATGTTCGACAAGGCCAGCCTGAAGCTGGGCCTGGACAAAGCTGTGCTGCAGGACATCAACCGCAAGGGCAGCACCAATGGGGTAGGTTGGCTGCTGGAGCGGGGCCAGGTGGGAGCCTCTGCAGGAGATCTCTCCTCCTCCCCCTGCAAGTCACTGCCAGGACAGAGCAGCCTGGCAGGGAGGGAGAGCAGGGACTCAGCAGCCTTTGGGGAGGGAGAGCCCAGTCCCACACACTCACACTGCTGCTCTCTGGCCTACCAGACTGTTCCTGCACTGCCATGGGGATAGGGGACGTGTGGTGTGGTGGAGTGGTGTGGGCTGAATTTCCTGATAGTCCCTCAGGAAGAGTTTTGAAGTGACCTCTTTGCTTTAACAGCAGCTAGTCTGGGTTGGCTTAGGGCCCTTTGTTCTGAAGCAGAGGGAGGAGCCTTCTCCTGTTGTGCAGTGGTCATGGTTGCTGGCCGGGTTGGTGATGCCCCTGTGCTTTGGGCAGGTTCAGCAGCTCTCCAAGATGGAGGTGGAGGACCTGCTGCGGAAGGGAGCCTATGGCGCACTCATGGATGAGGAGGATGAGGGGTCGAAGTTCTGTGAGGAAGACATTGATCAGATCCTCCAGCGCAGGACACAGACCATCACGATCCAGTCTGAGGGAAAGGGCTCCACATTTGCAAAGGTATGCTGTGCTCCAGTGGGAGGGAAGGGGGATTTCCCTCGGGGGTGGAGGAAGGGGAACATGCAGGGCAGTAGTGGTCAGCCAGCCTCCTACCTGTGTTTGGACACCTGTCCAGCCTCCTACCTGTGTGTGGAGACTGTCCAGCCTCCTACTTGTGTATGGAGACTGTCCAGCCTCCTACTTGTGTATGGAGACATGTCCACATGGAGGCCAAGCCCTGCTGTCTCTGTGCCAGTGAGACCTTGGCTGTGCTGGGGCTGGTGTGCTCTCCTGTCTCTCTGAGGGTCAGCAGAGCATTGAGGAGGGGCCACCAGCCTGGCAGGTGATAGAAGGCTGCCTAAGATGTTCAGCCATGAGGGCTGGATGGTGGCAGGACCCAGCTGCTGGGCTGCATGATGCCCAAAGCCAGGTGCTGCTGTGCCATGGAAGCTGCGTGCTGTGGGGCCTGATAAAACCCCCAGACAGAGCTCTGTGCTATGCTCTGGCCTGCTGGGACCACTAAGGGCCCTCCTCCTCTTGCACAACCCAGCCTCCATTTACAATGGGTCAGGCGTGACTGCAGAACAGAGGAGTTCAGCTCCCTCAGGCAAACAAAGAACCCTCTGGCACGCAGCAGCTTAGGGTGTAACATCCCATAGCAGCAAGGCTGTGCACTCAGACTGGCATTGGGGGATCTCTGTATGGAAGAAAGCACACCTGGATGGTGGGTTGCACCTGCTTCATTCCTCTTCTTTCTCTCCTAGGCCAGCTTTGTAGCATCAGGAAACAGAACTGACATTTCCTTAGATGACCCCAACTTCTGGCAGAAGTGGGCCAAGATAGCAGAGCTCGATACAGATGCCAAGAATGAGAAGGTAGGATGCAGTTTGTGTCCTGTGTGCCCTACAACTGATCTGACGCCATGTGGCCTGGTGTCCAAGTGTCCAGGGAGCTGCATGCTTCCTCCAGGCTCTCAAAGAGGTTTGTGTTGGGCATCAAGAATTAGTGCAAGGGAAGACGGACCCACAAACGCTGGCTAAAGCCCTGATTTATTTAGCCACATGTTGGTCTGTGTCTCCCTGATCTTTCACGGTACTCAGTCTGTTCTCCTAGCTACTCCCAACAACCTCACCCTCTGCTTGAGAGCATTTTCCAAATGCTCCTTGAGCTCTGGTAGCCTTGGGCCTATGCCCATTCCCTGGGGAGCCTGTTCAATGCCCAGCCACCCTCTGGGGAAAGGACCTTTTCCTGGTGCAGCTCCAGTCATTCCCATGGGTCCTATCCCTGGTCACAGAGAGCAGAGATGGGAGCTGCCCCTCTGCTCTCTCCTGAGTGCAGACTGGTGCCTCTGCCTGTCAGAGGTAGGAGGGGACAGAGGGGATCCCAGTGCTCTGCTGGCCCTGCTGAGGTGATGGGCTTGGCTGCAGCTCAGGTCTCTCTTGCCAGCTCCTCCAGGCACAGGGTGCTATCACTGGCTCCAGTGCGGCCCCAAGGCTGCCATGATTCCAACTGAGGCAGCAGTGCTGTAAGAGATGGTTTCAGGCAGCAGCAGGAGGGAGGTCCTGCAACTCTGCAGAGCTCACTGCTCAAGCTGGAGCAATGGGAGAGTGTGTGTGTATGTGTGTGTGTGTGTCCTATGTGCCTGAAATCCAGGCAGATCTACATTACATGAATTCATTCAACAGGGTGGGCTAAGGAGAGGGGGCAGGTACATGCTATTTAATTTCATATTGCTCCCTGCTGCACCTTCTTGGAAGCTGCTTTTCCTGTTCCAGCCCACCTGTCCCCCTGACACAGAGACAGCACTGCCTTCAGCACAGTGCTTGGCACAGGCTCTGCAGAGAGGGCCAGGAGTGACTCAGAGCTGAGTCAGCTGCTGGCAGTCAGACGTTTGGACACAGAGGGGGCTGATTTTAGCCTGTCATCAGTCAGGCTGAGTTTTGTGCTGGTCAGGAGTTGTCACTTGTGCAGGCAGAACTGCACACAGGAAACTTGAAGCAGGTATCCTAGTGGGAAGGTGATGGTCAGCCGCAGGACTGGCAAGCCAAGAGCCAGAGGCGGAGCAGAGCCCGGGTGACAGGGGCCAGAAGAGCACATAAAAGTGTTTCTGCCTGTACCTGAGAGTGCTCTCTGCTCTGTCCATCACAGGAGAGCCTGGTCATCGACAGACCCCGGGTGCGGAAGCAAACCAAGCACTACAACTCCTTCGAGGAGGACGAGCTGATGGAGTTCTCTGAGCTGGACAGTGACTCGGACGAGCGACCCACGCGCTCGCGGCGCTTCAACGAGAAGACGCGGCGCTACCTGCGGGCCGAGTGCTTCCGTGTGGAGAAGAACCTGCTGATATTTGGGTGAGTCTCACCCCTGTGAGAGCACAGCCACAGCCTCCAGCTGCCCCAGTGCCCATGTGCACCCGCTGGCTGCACCAGCCACTTCGTGTCTGTCCTGCTTGCTTGCTTGCTGTGTTGCCTCCTTCCAGCAGTGACCCCGCTGGCGGGACCTGGGCTCTGAGTGAACGTTTGGGATGGAAGAAGAGTTAGCAGGACAAAGCTGGCAATTGGCACTTCCAGAGTCTGCTCCTGCCTCTTCCCTGTTCAGTGCTGCAAACCTCTCCCCCTCTCTGCTCCTGTAATGTGTGGGCAAAACATCCCCATCTAGGGGATCTGGCCGGGCTGTGCCCCCACAGGAGCTCCTTGAGAGAGGTGCCAGCAAGGTCTCCAATTGCACAGGAGTGCTCACTCTGTGTTCCTGCTGTTTCAGCTGGGGACGCTGGAAAGATATTTTGACCCATGGGCGGTTCAAGTGGCACCTGAATGAGAAGGACATGGAGATGATTTGTCGGGCCTTGCTGGTGTATTGCGTCAAACACTACAAGGGGGATGAGAAGATCAAGAGTTTTATCTGGGATCTCATCACGCCGACGAAGGATGGCCAGAATCAGGCTCTGCAGAATCACTCAGGTATTGCGTGTTCTCTCTGCCATTGCATCTGTACCCACTGCCCCGTGCCAGCCTGTGAGACTGAGGCTGCAGAATTCAAAGCAGAGCTGATGGAAACAGTCTGCAAGTGTTTGTGCTCCAGCACTGCAATTCTCTCTGCACAGAGAAAGAGGCTTCCATGGAGCTGACCTCCACACTGACCCTCAGAGCCAGCAGCAGGGGCTGGCTGAGTGAGGGAGGCTGTTTTCTGTCTTTCAGTGCAGAGAGAGCGTTGAGGTGGGAACAGAGGTGCTGCTAAGTCTCCTCTGGCCTATGAATACTGTTGTGGTTCCCCTGCACAGGGAGGTGCTGGGCAGTGAGCTCATGAGCACCAGTGACTGCATGAACATGTTGGGTGTAATAGGGATGAGGTGCTGATTCCACTCAGGGCATGGGCATGCCTCAGGCTGCTCCTCAGGGCCTCAGAGGGCACAGCATGGACATGGTGCAGAACCCTGCCTCTGCCTCTGGGCAGCATGAGCAGCTGCACCAGGGAAAGCTGGGGGTGCAGCTGAGCATCCATCTCACGGCAAGGCTGTGGGTTTGATCCCCATATAGGCCATTCACTTAAGAGCTGGACTCAATGATCCTTATGGGTTCCTTTTAACTCCAAATATTCTGTGATTTTGTGATTTCCCTTATTTTTCCCCCTTTTGTTTCCCCTTGTCATGGTGTTTGTCCCTGATCTACTGGTCTGCAGTGCCTGCCCTGATGGGTGGAGGTGCAGTGTTGGTTTGTTCTGAGAATTATGCAATGCATAAATGCTCCCCAGGTGATGTTGTCTTCTCTCACTCTGTGTAGCAGGACCCTTGTCCTAGGCCTGGCTGTGCTCTCTCTGCTCAGAGGCAGTGTCTGAAGTTCACGTGTCACATGTCAGATCTGTAATTGCATCTGTTGGCTCCCCGTGTCTGTATTCTGTCATGTAGAAGTTCCCAGTGTACCCTCAGTTTCAGACAGGTCACCCAGAGACTTGTCAGCCCTGCTCCCCCTCTGGCTCTAGCTCTGCCTCAGTGATGGACACTGCAGATTGGCCTCCCTACCTGCAGCACAATGCCTGCTCTCTGTGGGCCTCCCTGGGACTGGGGCAGCCACAGGGCTCCTCATCTGTGAGCACAGAGTGGCTGCTGGCTCTCTGCACCTGGGCTTGTGCCCTGGGACATGTGGTCACTGCCTGCTGTGCCAGAGGCTCTGGCTGACCTTGCAGCACATTGCCTGCATCCTGTGGCTCTCAGGACAGGTGAGTGGGGCTGGGGAAGGCCACAGTGTCCCTAAGGGAGTCAGAGCCCAGCAACCATGTGCTGCTTGTTCTGTACTTGTGATCTGTGGCACAAGGTGAGTAATGAGGGGGCTGGTACTCTCCAGACTGCTTTTGACATCAGGGAGCTGGGCTGACACCTGGGACTTCTGTTCCCAGATGGTGGAGCACAGGGAAGGCTGTTTTGGAGTGGTGATGCTGCTGAGCACCAAATGCATCATAGTTGGTGCTTAAAACCCAACGTCATAATTTCCTTCTGCCTGGAAGTGTCCAACTGGCTTTTGCAGCCTGACATCCAAGGATGTGGCTTCTTTTGTTGTCTGCTCTAAGTTATTCCAGTCACCTCCTGCAATGGGAGTCACTTTGGCAGTGCTGCTTCCTACTCTCAGCCCTGCCCTGAGAGCAGCTGGGAGTGGGCCTGAGAGTCCTGTGGGGAGCAGAACAAGAGTCAGAAGCAAATAAACTGCTATGAGTGGACTTGATTTAGATAATGCCAAGTGACAAAAAGCCACGGTTTCAGCAGATGGTCAGGATTGCTTTAGTGCAAGAGCATTGACTATTGACCAGGAGCTTCTTCACCAACTCTTTAGAATGGCTCTTCCCACCTGTTTAACCTCTGTGTTGTCTGGGCCAGAGGAGCAGCAATGCCTCAGCCTGATGTCAGGAGCTGGAGAGGAGCAGAAGCAGCAGAACACTGAGGGCAGAGCAGAGCTCCTTCCTCTGGCAGGAACTGCTGTGGTTCCCCAGGCAGCCTCAGGTACCACTTGTGTCTGCAGAGAGCTGACTGGGCAAGTCCTGCCCCATCCCTGACGGGCAGAGAGGAACAACACCTTAAAATTGCTGGGGCATCCTGGAGCTCTTCTCAATCCCACATCCATGGGATCACAAGGGGTGGGCACAGCGCCCAGACAGCCCAACTCAGAGCTCTGCTCTGATCTAGCACCATCCTGCCTTTCATCCTGGAGCAGGCCAAGCTGCTGAGGAAGCAGCATCTGCCCAGAGTTCATCAGGCCAGTTTGGTGCTGGGGACAGGAGGCCTGGTGCCTGTGCAGGCCTCCAGCAGGCAGCTGGGCCACAGCCCTCGTCCTGTCATGGAGCTGCAGACTTTATGCAGGAGTTGATGATATAGTGATGCTTTCTCTTCTTCACTGGTGTTACAAGACCAGACAGATGGGATGGGACTGCCCAGGCATCCTTTCCCCTTCATGTTTGCAGCTCCTACCCAGGGAGGCAGCTTATCCCTCTCTGGAGACTCCAAACAACAGTGACCCCACCAGGAGTTGTTTCCATGTTCTGCTGTGAACTCACACCTTATTTCAAGGTTGAACTGTGTTTAATTTTCATCTCCAACTACTGGGTCTCATTTTATCTTTGTCAAGCAGATGAGACTGCATTCCATTTCCAGTTGGTGCCTTAGCACCCTTGCAGTTCCCCCCAGCCCTGCTCCAGATGCACGGTACAAGAAACAGCCCTTACAGATCAGATCAGCAGCTCTGCTGCTCTTTGATCATTTGGGAGCTTCTTGTTTGAACTCTTGTCCCAAATAACTGTCCTCATAGAGTGACCTTTAGAGGTGCCTGTGGTGTCTAAGTCTCCAAGGGCTATGGCCAGGATCAAGGTCCCTTCCCTGCTTCATTCCTTTCCGTGTGATTTTTTGCACATTGAGGGGCCGTGTTATCATTTGGGCTCAGCATTGCACTGAGAACACACAGCAGTTCTGTTTCTGTGGTGATCCCCAAGTTTTTCATAGAGATGGACTGTCCCATACTCTGTGTTTGCCCCGTGCACTTGCTGTCCTTGGCTCTCCAGGCTGCAGCTGGGAGCTCTGCCCGGGCTCCTGAGCTCGCAGCTCTGCTGCCCCCCCAGCCTGCAGTGCCAGAGGTGCCTGGCAGCAGTGCCCGCCGTGCCCGCGGTGCTCACTGGCTGCCACTCGCTCCCACAGGCCTGTCAGCACCGGTGCCCAGAGGCAGGAAGGGCAAGAAGACAAAGAACCAGATGCTGCTTCCTGAGATAAAGAACGCGGACTGGCTCGCCACCTGCAACCCCGAGGTGGTGCTCCACGATGACAGCTACAAGAAGCACCTCAAGCAGCACTGCAACAAGTGAGTCAGAGAATCATGGAGTGGTTTGGGTTGGAAGGAGCCTTAAGGAACATCTTATTACATTACCCTGGCCAAGGACAGGGATACCTTTCCTTATCCCAGGTTGCTCCAAGCACTGTCCAACCTGTCCTTGAACAGAGATGGGGCAGCCATGGCTTCTCTGGCAACATGTGCCAGGGCCTCACCACCCTCAGAGTGAAGAATTTCTTCCTAACATCTAACCTAAACCTTTCCTCTTTTAATTTAAAACCATTCCCCCTTGTGGGAGCCCACATTGGCTCATGGAGACAGTGGGCTGAGGGCCTTTAGTGTTGGGAGGGTGGGAGGGAGCTGTGAAGGGCCTACAGCCCACAGAGGATGACCATACTCCCACTCCTGGACCGCCCTCGTTCCCCTCCAGCTCATGGAAGCCGTGTCCTGAGCAGCGACCCTCCGGCCACTGGGTCACAGGGCTGGGCAGGGTGGCATGACACTGGCCTGGTCACTGCCCACCCTGCTTGGTGGAAGTGGCTGCTTCCATGTGGGAGAACACGGTGTGGAGCAGGTTTTGCTGGCTTTGCTGACCTCTCTGCCCCCCGGGACAGGGTTCTGCTGCGGGTGCGAATGCTCTACTACCTGAAGGCTGAAGTGCTGGGGGAGGCTGCGGATAAAGCCTTTGAGGGGACCCCTGCCAGGTAGGGACCTAATGCTGAACCCCTGCAAGGCTTCTTGGGCTTGAGAGCTGCCACAGGTGTCTGACCCAGCCACATCTGGGCTCTCTGCAGCTCCAGATGAATCAGACCCCACGTCTTCCTCATGCAGAACTTCACTGTCAGGCAGCCACCCTGCCTGTGCAGAGACTGCAGCCATAGCAGCCCTGCTGAGGCAACTCTGAGACTGTAGCACCAGCCTGGGTGCAGTGGGGACTTAGAGGGGTACCCTGCAGGAAAATGCTTCTGTGTGCTGCTTGACGGATGGGCCCTTATCCAAAGTGGGAGTCCACAGAGACTGCTCCCAGTCTCAGGCCAGGCCTCAGAGCAGAGCACGCCCCATCGCTGTGGCCTGCAGTCCCTGCCAGCCCTGGGAACAGTGGGACCCACAGGCTCTGTAATGGCACTAAGCCTGCAGCCTGCCAGCTGCTGACCTTTCTGCAAAGACTCAGCTCTCAGTGCTTCTCAGAGAAGTGTGATATGCTGAACTTAAAAGCTTAATTTCCTCAAGTAGGAGCTGCTGCCTTCCCCAGCACAATTCCATCAGCACCAATGTGTGTGGGGAGACACTGTTCTTTTGGCATTGGTAGGTGTGAAGTGTTTTACCTCTAGAGATGCTGTTTGGGTCAGACGGGATCTTCAGTCCTCTGGAGACGACTTGGGTGGGGAGGCTGGAGAGAGGCTGAGGGCATCCACTGCCCTGGAGAAGGAGGAGCAGGAGGGTAGCAGGTTGTGGTGGAGCCAAGGCTCCAGTTCTTTGACCCCAGGGAGATGTGTGCCCATGTCATGGTGGGGCCCCAGGCCAGTGTTCATTAGCTGTGCCCAAGCCAGCAAGCTGTGGCACCTGCCCTCCCCATGTCCCTTCTGAGGAGTGCCCAGTGCCCCTCAGTGTCTGCTGAGGCTGGGAGAGGGGTGTTCATACCATGTCTGCCACAGGGAGCTGGATGTGCTGCTGCCAGACATTGACTACGTGGAGATTCCCGTGGACTGGTGGAATGCCGAAGCCGATAAATCCCTGCTCATCGGCGTCTTCAAGCACGGTGTGTACCCAGCTCTGGTGGGTGCTGCTGTGTGGGGGGATGAGCACCTCTGCTGCTGGAGGCAGTGTTGTGCTGTGCAAGGGACAGAGCTGTGGCCACGCTCCACAGCCACACAGGGCCAGGACAGCCTCCCCAGGTGCCAGCAGCGTGTTTGGGTGGGGAACAGGCACCCCACAGTGCCCAGGGTGGGCATGCCAGATCTCATGGTAGACTCTGGTTTGCCAGGAGCAGTGTGCAGTTGCTGTGTGAGGGCAAGGAGAAAGGCACAGATCTTTTCTTGGCCTCGTCAGGGAGTCCTGGTGCAGTTTCCAGGAGACACGGGGCTGTTTGCCCCAGCTGCACGCTGTGTGGTGGCTGTGCTGTTGCTGGCTGGGATGGGAAGGCTGACCCTTCCCTTTGCCTGCCTGCAGAGCCATTAGCCACTTTTGGGAAAGTGGTGTGAGTTCCTGGGGTGAGAACTGCTGTCGTGGTAGAACAGAGGGAGTGGGAGCCGGGTGGGGAGCTGTGTGCCAGGAGTAGGAGGTTTTTGTGAACCAGGCTGTGTGCTGTCTGTCTGTCCCGGCTGTGGCAGGTTACGAGCGGTACAATGCCATGCGGGCGGACCCGGCGCTGTGTTTCCTGGAGAAGGTGGGCATGCCCGATGAGAAGCTGCTCTCTGCCGAGCAGGGCGTCAGCGATGGGGCACAGGATGCTGCCGAAAGGTGGGCAGGGGATGGAGCCGAGCTCCCACAGCAACCCGGCTCTCTCCTGGGGCACTGCAGTGGAGGGAGGGAGCAGGCTGTGCTTCTGAGCACAGAGGGAAGGGCAGAAGGGAGCTGGTTCCCAGTATGAGGTGGAGAGGTGGCATGAGCACCAGTTCTTTGCTTCTTGGTGCTGAGAACTGGTACAGCCACAGAGGCTGTGCTGCCACTACCAGAACCTGTTAACTCTCTCACCCAGGAGCAGTGTGGAAAAAGAAGAGAGCAGTGGAGAAAAGCTGGAGGGGCTGTCAAAACAGGAGGTGAGTGGGATTCATAGTGTCAAATGCACATCTGATGCTGCCCAGCCTGCCCTGCGGTGCAGACTTGGCTCCCTCAGCTCTGCTGCACAGCAGCAGGGAGCTAGCATGGCTGGTCGCCTGGTCTGTGTCCCATCTTGTGTGCATTGCTTCTGCTCCCTGGAGCACAGCTTCTGCTGTGCTTCTCTGTGTTCCCTGTGGACATGGGCAGCATCTTCTTCGTGGAGAACTGAAGGGTATTGAGGGCTGGGGATTCCCAGGAAGGCTGGTTCTCAGTCTTGGTTGGCTTCAGGAACCACATGGAGCCCTGGCAGAGGTGTCAGGGATGTCCCAAAAGGAATGGCCTTGGGGGAGAGGAAGATCAGGGAACGAGGCAGCACAGGAGAGTGCAAGGGTTGTTTGAACAGTGGAGGCAGTCACGCTGCAACTGTCCTGGGCAGTGGCACTACAGCCTCTGTCACTGTGGTGATCTTTCCCTCCAGGCCCAAAATAGCCTCTCTGAGCTGTCACCTCTGCTCCTGTGTGCTGGGCACAAACAGCATCTCTGCAGCCCAAGCACACCAAACACACTACCCTGCCCATCCCACCACCCTGCACCCTGCCAAGGAGGGGTAGGCTGTGGCTGCTGGGCGTTCTGTGTGGGGTTGAGCCCTCTCTGATTGTTTCCTTTTGCAGGACATCGTGGCTGCTGGGGTGGGTGAAGCCAGTGAGAAGCGGGACGAGCCAGCGGCAGGTGAGGCCATGTCTCCTGCAGTGTGGTCCATGGCTTCCCTGGGTTTGGGGTGGCACAGCCAAGCCTGAGTGCTACCCCAAGTAGCACACTGCTGGGCTGGAGGGACATTCTGATCTGTGTTAGCAGATGAGGCAGCTCAACCTGGGCAGGGGCTGTCATGCACAGACTCATAGGTGACCCATGGATAGGCCCTGTGGCAGGGCAGACAGGGTTCCGAGTGATTCCAGCCAAAGCTACCCAGGGTAGCTTCAGGTAGCTTCACCCAGGCTGCCAGGGTGACTGGAAGTCATTAGTCTGCTCTTCTCCATGCACTTCCCTGCATGAGATGAGCGTGTGAGGTCTCTGCAGTGGGCAGTGTTGGCACATGCTGTGGGCTGACTGGCCCCATTGCTGAGCAGGGAGCTGCAGTCTTCTCCCATGCATGGCCTGGCCTGGAGCCATCATTCTTACCCTGATCTCAGCCTCTGGACTCTCTGAAGGAAGCTAAGACATGATGAGGCTGTGAGCCAGCAGGCCCAGGAGGTCCCATGTCCCCCTATTCATGACTGTGATCGCTCATGCTCCCCATGGAAGGCAGACGGTGGGAGGAAGCTCTTGGAGCTTGCCAGAGGATGTGGGAACCTGTGACTGTGCATGTGTGCTAAATACTAATATCCTGGCTGATGTTTGAAGCCCAGGATGGCTCCGACTCAGACAGATCCTGCTGGCCTGTCTCCTCTGCTCTCACGGCCAGACTGCGGCGACTCGTCACCGTCTACCAGCGCTGCAACCGCAAGGAGCTGCCTCCCCGTGCCGAGATGCTGGTGCCTGGTAACCATGGCTACTGGCTGCAGGATGAGATGTTCCGGAGAGCCTCTGAGATGGACTCGGTGAACAAAGAAATGCAGAAAAGGTAATGCAGCAGAGGAGCCTTTGCAAAGCTGATTTAGCCCACTTGAATTCTCTGACCCCCAGAAGTGACCCAGGTAAATGCCACCAGAGCTGTCTGTGCTGCCAGCTGCATGGGGCATGGAGTCACAGGGGTCCTTGCTGGGCAGGGAACATGCTCTGAGCCATGGGAGCCTCGCTGCTCCAGCAGCCAGCCCAGCCAGGGAGCAGCCTCCACTGTGTTATATTCATATTGTTGTTATCATGTTTCTAGAGTCCCATACCTTCTGACTGGCTTTCTCACAAGCAGCTCTTCACAGCAGTGCTGTTCCTGCTTCTTCATCAGGGCTCCTCCAAGGCTCTCCCCGACCAGCCAACCCACCCCCTCTTATCCCAGCTATCCTCATTAGCCACATCTGCTGCCCAATTAAGGACATCACAGCTGCAGCCCATTTAGAACAACTAGGATTGGGGCAAGGCTACTTATACAATACATAGATTTTACTGAGACTCATAGGCTACTTATACAATACATATATTTTACTAGGACTCCTACTATACCACTGCAAACTGGAGTTTGTGGGTAGCAGGTAGTGACACTGAAAGGACATGAGGGAACAGGTTTCCAGGGTCAAGTCAGCCTCAGCAGGGGAGAGTTGTGTCCCTGGAACACACTGTGATGAGGGTGACAGATGAGCACTGTCACAGCCGTGAGCGGTGCCCTTCCAGCCCTTGTGGCTCTCACATCACTGCCTTTGCCTCCTGCTCACAGCCACTGGAGCCCAGTGGTGACACACCCTGGATGCACTGTGCTCCCATTTCATTTGTGTCCCAGTGAATGGGAGGGGGTTGGGACTGTCCCAGCACCCTGAGTGGCTCTCTGCAGCCATGGGGAGGGTGTGCACAGGGTGATGCTGTTGCTGCTGCTGCCAGTATCCCATGGCACCCCAGGACTGGGACTCTCTGTGGTCACCAGCCCTCAGTGGTTTTGCCTTCAGTGAACCTGTCCCTGCAGCAGGACCCCACATAACCACATGGCACATGTGCTGCTGTGTGCTCTGTTCTTGGCCTCCTTGTGTAGAAGCTGCTCCAGCCACCTTCCCTTTCCTCTTTTTCTGGACTTCTTCTAGTTGTACCGTCCCCTCTTCGAGGTGGGGGCATCAATGGTTGTGCTGTAGGCATCACAGCAGCCTGGCTTAATTCCTGCTGCTTAATTCTCTGGGCTTTTCGTAGGGGAGATTGCCTTACAGGAGTTTTCCACTGGCCTTTAATTTGAGGCCTTTTGACAAAGTCACCGTTGAGTTCCTTGATTTGGATCATTAATATGTTTATTAATTAACCTTCTTGTTGTTCTCATTTTTTAAATGAAACATGACTGCAGCCCCAATGCTGGCCCAGGTGTATTTTGGGCAGTTGGAGAGTGCTGTGGGTGTTGACACCCCGTCTACTTTCCTTTGATATGTCTCAGCTGCTTGCTGGTGCTGGCTCAGAGCTGCAATTCAGAGGCTGAGATTTGACTGGAAGCTTTTTTCAGGCCTCAGTGCTCCCCTTTTTCTACCCTTGCCCTCTTGTGTGCACCCAGGTCTGTTCTCTGTGGGTTTCCTCTGGGCTCTGCCTGGGCCAGTATTTGCCCAGGACACTTCACCATCTGTGTCCTTTGAGTGGTCCCCACTAGGTAAAAGCTCATAGGGTCCAAGCCAGCATGAAAGTTGTATTCTAAGAGTGCTGTAACTGAACTCCTCCCTCAGCACTGCTGCTCTCCTCTGCTGGGGAGGGGCTGACCCTCAGGAGTCCCCAGGAGTCAGTAGGGTGAGTGGTGTTTGTTACTGGGACCCTTAAGCAGTGAGCCCCAGTCTCAGTTTCCCTCTGGAAGAGGCTGGATGAGAACGGTGTCTGCACATCATTCCTTTAATTCTACTACAGAGAACTGACCTTACTATGGAAGTCAAACAGCTTGATGTAGCAGGAAGGGAGTAGATGGGATAGGTTTGTGCCTCCCTGTTGGCAGCACAGTCCAGAGCTGCCCTCAGAGGTTTATTGAAGCAGCCAAGAGGGTTTTTTCAGCAATTGAGAGCCAGAGGGCCTGTGGCCTCTGCTCCTCCTCCCTGTGCACCAGAGGGCAGAGCATCTAGTGCTGTGGGGGTCTCCCCAGTGTGTTCCTCCTGACACCTCCCTCAGAACTGTTGGTCAGTAACTAGACTGTGCTCTCTGAGACTCTCTGCCTGGTGCTTTGCCTGTTCTGGGCCCAGAATGTGTCTCAGTGGTGTTCCCATCTCCTCCCTGCTCTACAGGTGGACCAGAAGGGAGCAGGCAGATTTCTACCGCACTGTCTCCTCCTTTGGGGTTATCTATGATCAAGAGAAAAAAATCTTTGACTGGGCCCAGTTCCGAGCCATCTCTCGACTGGAGAAGAAGACAGATGAGAGCCTGGAGAAGTACTTCTACAGCTTTGTGGCCATGTGCAAGAATGTCTGTGGTCTCCCTTTGTGGAAGGAGGATGGTGAGTGGAAATTGCATGGCCTATGGAAGGGTACTGGTAGGTCATTTAGAAGGGATCCCACTGCTCTGGTGGAGCAGGAGAGCAAGGGAGGAGCTTCAGAGACAGCTGGATGCAGTGACATGCCAGGCAGGCCATGGGCTTGCAGCACTCATGCATTTCTGGCTGCCCTGTCCCCACCACATAGTGCCTCCCTGGCACAGTGGGAGGGTAGAACAGCCCTGTGGACTCCTGCCCCTGCTCTCACAAATCTCTTGGAGTTCTCACAGGAAACCACAACCACTTTTATCCAAAACAGCAACCTCTGTAGGTGAGAGACAAGTTGAGAAGCAGCACACACAAAGTACAGCTCCATGCTGGAGCTGGAGGTTGTTTGGGTGAGCTGTATTGCTGCTCTCCAAGCATCCCTCTGCTCTGTTGGACAGAGTCCTTTCCATCTATGTCTATGCTGACTGTGGAGCTCTGCTGCATGGTAAATGGAGCCTGGATCCACTGCAGGAAGCTCAGGAAGCCTGGCCAATACACAGGGCATTTGTTTCCTTTGAGTGCTCTGCAGAGGTCCTGCATTGGCACTGGACAGGACATAGATGAAAAGCTCCTTGGAGGCTATTTAGGCACAAAGTGATTTGTTTCCAACAACAGCAGAAAATATTTTGCCTCACATCTGTCATGTAGTCTGGTCTTAGGCACAGTTCCTTTTGTGTGTGTGTGTGTGTGCGTGTGTGTGTGTGTGTGTGTTGTACCTCAGGTAGCTGTTCCTCATCAGAAGAGCTGCATGAGCTGCCCTTCCCTGACAATGGGCTGAAGGGCTACCAGAGGCCCAGAGTGCTGGGAGCCACTCTGCCTGCAGGTCCAGGCAGCTCCAGCACTGCTGGTGATGATGGAGCAGAGCTCAGACCAGACTCTGAAATCCTCTGCAGCTGGTGCTGCTCTTGATCCAGCTGCTGAAGTCAGGGGGTTTTACTCCCTGTGTCCATTTGGTGGGATATGACTGGAAGATACTGAGACTGGAAAAAGAGGCCTCAACAGTGGCTACAAACACTGGCCCCACCTCACCTGCAGTATGAGCAAGGTTAAAACTCAGCTTGCTCATCACTGCCTCTGAGGAACTCCTGCCAGCCCAAATAATGTGTCCTTGGCTTTGCTGTCCCTGCTGCAGGTCCTCCAGACCCTGACATCTACGTGGAGCCCATCACGGAGGAGCGCGCTGCCAGGACCCTGTACCGCATTGAGCTGCTGCGGAAGGTGCGCGAGCAGGTGCTCAAGTGCCCGCAGCTCCACGAGCGCCTCAAGCTGTGCCAGCCCAGCCTCTACCTGCCCGTGTGGTGGGAGTGTGGCAAACACGACCGGGACCTGCTCATCGGCACCGCCAAGCACGGCCTGAACCGCACGGACTACTACATCATGAATGACCCCCAGCTGTCTTTCCTAGACGCGTACAGAAACTATGCCCAGCACAAAAGAACAGGGCTCCCAGGCCCAGAAACCCTGTGCTGCCTTTACCAGTCTAACTCCAAACTCTACAGTTCCCCCATGTTCAGCCAGATGGATCAGTCCTGTGAAGCCCTGGAGAACGAAGCCGAGGGTCACATCAAGCTCGAAACCGTGGACAGCACCATGTCCCAGGCTGGGGGCAGCCCGCTGGACACAAACTGTGAAACATTCATGTCCGAAGTCCGGGACATCATTTCCAGTAACTACGACGAGAGCTCGCTGCCGGACTCGCTGGTGTGCATGATGTACGATGAGAAGGCGTGTCCCAGTGAGCAGAGCTCCCTCGCCAGGGACAGCCCTGCCTGCACCGACATCGGAAGCGGCGGCGCCAAACTCTCCGAGGGCAAGCTGGAGGGGGATGAGGATCCGTCCAGCTGCGATGCAGATGCCATGAGAGAGGCTCCCTTCCTGGAGGGTTTGCAGGTGGGCTCTGACCGAATGGACAATCAGAATGAGGAAGCTGAGCCTTCACCTTCTACCCCCGAGAGCAATCCTCCGCAGAGTGCCCCAGCCAAACTCAGCAAAGGCTTGGAACAGAAGGGAGCACTTGCCAGCCCGGGGGCAGGGCTGCCCGAGCGTGGCACCGTGGAAAGGGTCCTAAGTGTAGGGCTCTACAGTCCCAGTCTCCATAACTATGAACTAAAGGTTCCTCCTGAGCAGAGGTTCATCAGTCTGCTGCAGGAGAAAGGATTGGAGGCAAAGTCGGGGCCAAGTCAGAGCCACAGCGAGGAAGATGAGGAGGAGGAAGAGGATGATGATAACTCTGACGCAGCAGCAGATGCTGTGGAAGGCTTGAATGGTCCCAGGACCAGGGCTGATTTTGACCCTGAGGCTCATGAACTGGGGGGTGAGGAGCAGAACTCTGGTCTCCCCACACCAGAGGACAATTCCCCAGAAGATGTAAATGGCGAGAGGGAGTCCCTGGGTCTGGGGGAGCCTGGGGCAGAGGTCAGGGTGGACTGTGGCTTGAATGAGGAGAGCACCCAGCAGCACTCACCGGACCAGGCTCAAAGCCAGCCCTTCAGCCTGCCCACACCTCTGCCTCAGGGGGCAGAGGCCCCCTGTGTCAGGGAGGAGCCCTTGGGCCGAGATGCTGAGGGACAGACAGGCTGCACAGAGACCCTGCACCCTGAGCCTCAGGGCATAAAGCAAGAAGAGTGTGAGAACAGAGATGATGGGGAGAAAGCCAGCAGCAACCAGAGCCAAGGTAATGTCCTGAGAACTCCCTCAGGTTGACAGTCACCTCTGGCTATGGTGGGAGGCCTTGCTGTCCTCCCTGCAGAGCCAAACCTTGGGGCTGGGCAGCCTGTGGAGTGGCCTCCTGTCTGTAGGATCTGAGGCTGCTGCAACTGGGAGCAAAAGGTGTTGGGGGCTGCCTTTGCCAGTAGAGCTGACCAGAACTCTCCACCCTGAGCCCCAGCAGCCCTTCTGCTAGGGCATACCATGGAATGCAGGATGCCTTTCCCTTTCTGGCACAGAGCACTGCCTGTTGAGAAGCTCCCTTTGGAAAAGCATATGCCCTCCCTCTCTCCCACCTGGGAATGGCCACACATGGGGGCTACTGCACTTCAAGCCCCCCAAACTCAGCTCAGGGGAATGATGGTCCTTCCTGAGCAGCTTGGGCTTCCTGCCCTGGTCTGAATCTGCTGCTTCTCTTGGAGACTAGGGGACTGTTTGGGACCTTTGTGAAGCTAGCTGGGCATTGGGGTGGGAATGTGTAAGGAGATACTCACCTCTAGATGGGAAGAAAAGCAGGGTGGTTGTGGGCTCTATTCTCCATTGCTTTTTTAGATGGTCCAGAGAAGTACTTGGAGGAGGAGAACAAGAATTCTGCTTCTGTCCTGCCCGGGGAGATTGATGATCTTCAGGATGCCCGGGCACCAACCATTGCCCAGCTGCTGCAGGAAAAGACACTTTACTCCTTCTCTGAGTGGCCTAAGGTGAGGTTAACATGAACACAGTTCATGTGCCCTGGCCAGCAGTAGCTCACACAGCTCCAGCTCTGCCTCCTGCTCCTCTGCACACCCCATTGGATGCTCTGGCCGAGGTGCTGTGGAGATGCTTGCCCCCAAAGCAGTTCCCTGCTGAGCTGAGATCACCTGGGCTGGGCTTGACTTTAGTCCTGAGCTGTTGTTGTACATGGGTCACTCATTGCAGTTTTCGGTTGCCTCCATCCAATTCTGTTTGCAGGACCGTGTGATCATCAACCGCATTGACAACATCTGCCACGCCATCCTGAAGGGCAAGTGGCCTTCCTCCAGCCAGCAATTTGAGGCACAGAGCCTGCTGACAGCCCCAGCCATGGCCAGCAGCACCGGCAGCAGGAGCAGCTTTACCGAGTCAGAAGCCCCCAATCCCACCTTCAATAACGGGGTCTTAATGTCACGGGTACAAAAGGTGAGGGGGGCTCTCAGGCAGTGAAAGGCTCAGGACTCTGGGGTGAGACCTTGCCCAGAAGTACTCAGGAGTTTCCCACGTATGGCCCCTTGGTGCCAGTTGGGGTGTATAACACATGGCTTAAGCCACCTGGTCCCCTGGCGGTAGCTCCTGGTGGGTGCCCCATGCTCTCAGCCCTGTCCCCCTCCTTGGAAGGCAGCTGCTGTTGGCAGCTCCACAGCTCCTGTGGCTCTGAAGGCGCTTCCAGAGTCAGCACTGGAGCGGCTGACATGGTCAGAGGGGACATCCCACTGGTATCCCAAAGAAAGGGTGCAGGGAGCACTGCCCTGTCGAGTCCCCAGCTCCCAAGTCCCAGTGCCCCAGTCCCCAACAGTCACATTGGACAGACGGGAGCTGATGGCCTGGGGCCCCAGCAGCTGGCAGAGCATGGTTATAACACCTAGAGATATCTGAGTGTGTCCTGCACCACCCCTGCACTGGGAAAGAGATATGATATGCCCCCGGAAGGGACATCCCTCAGGCTCCTTGGAGAGGCAGGTTAGCTCAGTGCTGGTGTGAGGAGCTGTGGTCGCTGGGCAGGGTGGGAGCAGCTGTAACCCTCTGTGCCTTTGGTACACACAGGAAGGTTTCCTGAGCCCTGCCTTTGCAAAAGATGAGCGGAAGCACAGGAGACCCTATGAATTTGAGATGGAGAGAGATGCCAAACAGAGGAGCCTGGAGCAGCTGGCAGCAGCCCACGTCCATCCTCCCATTGTGCTGAACGGCTGGCGCGAGGCAGCGGTGGACTTGTCCAGAGGCTCTGATGGGTCCCCAGGGAGCTCCTCTCCTTTCCCCCTGAACACAAACATGCCCAAACTGGGGACCGTGAATGCCCTCCAGAGCTCCCTGGGCATGGACTTGTCTGGCATCCTGCAGGCAGGGTTAATCCATCCTGTCACTGGACAGATTGTAAATGGCAGCCTCCGAAGAGATGATGCTGCCATGAGGAGGAGACGGGGCAGGAGGAAAAATGTTGAAGGGATGGACCTCATCTTCTTGAAGGAGAGGCCTCTTCCAAACAGGCTGCAGGTGGGTTGATGCTCCCCACTTTCACATGAACCCAGTGGAGTCAGCAATTTGTTTCATGGCCCAGCTGCCCCCCTCCAAACTCTGCTGTCCATACACTGCACTGCTTCCTCCAGGACAGTTGGGTTTGTGCAGGACCAGGCAGGAGTAGATACTACAGGGAGGAAAGGAAGTTATCCCTCTGGTTTACAGCACTCTGGAGTGTTTGAATCCTTTTAAACATTATTAAAAGCAGCTGTTCCACCTCAGGGAGTGTTTAGGTTTAGAGAAGACGAGGAAGACAAGATCCTACTACACCCTTTCTCCTTCTATCCTGGGATCCACTCAAAGAATAGAGCAAGGCCAGCGTCCCTAGACCACTTTTAGGAGTGATCTGAGGGGAAGTTGGTCTTCCTGGTGATTGGAGTGTTTCCTTGTGAGTTCAGAAGCATATCTCAGCTCTCTGTGCCTTCCCTACCACCAGTGCTGGGGATGGAGTGGAAATGTAATGTGATGGTGGGTGGTGATTTAAGGAACAGGCACTGGGAGTATCTGGATTAATGTGTGTGATGGGAGCAGATGACCTGCTTTGGGAGCTGGGCTTCTCGGGGTGCACATGCATCACTGCAGTTGCTGATGGGCTGTCCCTGCTCCTCCTTCCATGGCAGGACGTTCAGGAAGAGCAGCCACAGCCCCCTCAGAACAGTCCCCTCCCTGATGGGCCAGTTGCTGCTACCTCAACTCCACAGCCAGTCCCAGCTGCAGGCAGCCAAGAGAAGGCTGTCCCGAATAAGAGTCTCCTTGACTGGCTCCGGCAGCAGTCTGACTACACACTCGATGTCCCCAGCTTTGGCACAGTAAGGGTGGCCTTCAGTGGCACGTGTGTGTGTGTGGTGTGTGTGTGGTGTGTGTGTGTGTGCCTGCCTTGTGCGTTGCCCTTTGTGTTATGTTCTTTCTTGTAACATGGTTTGTGGTGTTCATTGGGGCTGTTCAGGGATTCATGACATGTTCAAGAGGTGAGCACTGTTCCCCTGTACAGCACTTGCTGCTGGAGAACTCCTCTCCTTTCCCCCAGAACACAAACATGCCCAGACGGGGGACTGTCAGTACCCTCAGGGTTCCCTGGGCACGGACCTGTCTGGCATCCTCCAGGAGCTGAGCCCTGTTACCCAAGGTCGGTTCTCCAGCTGCAGTGCATCTCTGCCCAATGCACAATGTGTTCCAGAAGGGCCAGGGATGGATGGGGACAGAAATGAGAAAATGGATTTGAGGTGTTCAAGGTCTGTCCATGTTGTTCTTTTTCACCTGTGGTCATTATAGGCAGTGCTGTTGTACCAAATAAGGCTCCCAGGCAAGAGAAAACCTGCTCTCTTTAAGAGCCACACTGAAGAGGCTGTGTTGGAGGCTGACAGGCTGTGGCCATGTGGCCATGGATGCTCTCAGAAAGCAGTGGCTCAGAGTGAGGTGCACAGTCTGTCTGATTCTTCCTGCTCTCTCATAAACCTCCAGCTCTTGGTTTCACAGGTTGCTTTGCTACAGGTTTCAGCTTATTTAGGCAGTTTGACCATGTGGTAGGCAGAGCACAGACCATGAAACAGAGCAGGAAGAAATGTGGTAAAACAGAAAAGACTCTGCATCTTGGTCCTGGAGGATCATGTGCCTGAGGCTGGAATTTCCTGGAGCTTGAAGTACAGGCAAGACATGAGTGTTTTAAAGCTTGTTAGAGATGAGAGCTGAGGAGCCCAACATCTGCTCAGCAGGATGGTGTTTGCTTTTCAAACTTCAGAGACACATCCAGCTCTGTGCACAGGGCCAGGACCTCACTGGAGCAGGTGTGGAGGTGTCTTCCCACTCCTTCCCAACACCCTTGCCTTCCAGGGAGGTACTGGAGCCTGTCCAGTCTGACTGTGCCTCTGGTGAAGCTCTTGCTCCCAGAAAGCCGCAGTGCCTCAGGCCAGCCCTGCAGGATTTCTTCTGTCCATGTAGGATGGATTGAGAGAGGCTTTGGGGTACTGCAGTAGTTCATTTCAAAGGATGAACTGCACTCAAGGCTTTTTTCTGACTCGTGTTTTCTGGGTTGTTGGTTATAATGCTCCATCCCTGCAGGCACATTGACAGGGGGTGTGCAGTGACTTGGCTGTAACTCAGTGGGTTGCAGTTCCAGAGGGCTCTGATCCCAAAGAAACATGGTGCAACATCTCTGTGGTGAAAATAGGTGGTGAGAAGCAGGTGGCTGTATGAGAGTGACACAAGTGGCACACACAGACCTGTTCTCTCTTTACTGGGTGTATGCAGTGTCCTGTTTACAGGTGCATGTGTAAGAAGCTGCAGTGTCAGGAGTGGAGGAGAGTTAGAAAGGGCTAGGGCGCTCTAAGTGGGGTGCACTGGAGACTATATCTACAGAAATCAGTTTTGCTTATTTGAGAGCTGGTCCTGTGGCAGGGACCCGTTTGTGCTGCTGGTGCTACTCCTGCCCCAGCCTGCAGGGATTCTCTGTCCCTTGGGAGCCCATCCATGCTGCTCTCCTGCAGGGCTTGTAGCCAGCCAGGCTCATTAAGCCATCTAGTCTCATTAACATTGTCTTGTTTGCACTCCAGAATTTTTCAGACAAGCCCAAGCAGAGGAGGCAGCGCTGCAAGGACCCCAACAAACTGGACATTAGCTCTCTGACGGGAGAGGAGCGGGTGCCGGTGGTACATAAGGGTACCGGACGGCGGGTAAGCAAAGGCCTGTTCTGTGCTCTGCCCTCAGTGTCCCAAAAGGCTTAGCAGACTTTGAGCTCACCTCTAGGGGAGATTTAATACAGAGAAGCCTATGGATGAGACAAAAGTCTGGAAGAGGTCTCTAATCTACATTATCCTGTGACACATGTGTGCCCAGGGACATGCAGACCAGTGAAATAAGTGACTGTCTGCGTGAAGTAAGGGATGTAGGAGTGTCATCCCTTGCCAGGGGGCATAGATCTCTCAGTGGCAATGGGATACAGCCTTTGGCTTTAAAGCCACGCTCAGCACAGCTGTGTCATGTGCTTTCCAAACTAGATTTGATTGTTCCCCTTGAGTTCATTGCAGTATGCCACAATTTGTAACATTGCCACACAAGTACCTTTGGTTTGTTCCTCCTTATGAGGTACAGGCTAGAGCACACCAATACCCATCCCGCTGCTGGCCTTGTAGAAAGTCGAGGGTTGGAAGGGCTTTTTCTTGCTTTCTGAGCACAGAGTTTGGATTTACTTGTCTGCAGTTTAATCTCCAGGGCACTGAGGTTCACTTCTCTGAATAAGAAGGGGTGTTCAAGATTACTTTGCACCAAAATTAGTTCTTAAACACACCCAGGACTGTACAAGGTCAGAAGGTGATGTGACATTAATCCCATCTAAAAGCAGAACTAAAGAGTGAAGCAGAAAGGTTGTTTCAGCCACATCTGTGTTCCCCTTTGTTGCCCCATGCTTGGCCTTTTCTGGGTGAGCTGGAGACTTTTCCAGTTCTAAATACGGCTTTTACAGAAGCTCTGTCCCCATCACTGGTACCTGAGAGGGCAGTGAGGTGGGCCACAGAGGCTGAACCTGCCTTTCCTCCCTGAGCTGTGTGTCTGGAGGCAGCAGGCACACATCAAATCCTGCAGAAAGGCAAGTGTAGCAAGGCAAGAGTCTCCACCCCAGCCAAATTGCAACCCGAAGCAAGAAGTTAGGGGAAGTGTAATCATATTTTTTGTATTATTTTACATAACTCTCTCTGCAATAGAGGTCATCCTTCTGCTGTGTTTTATAGTTAGGGGGAGCCACGGCACCAGCATTGAAGGAATTGCCAAGGTGGCTTGATGCAAACTTGGAGTATGCTGTTGCAGCTGACTGGGCTGACATTGTTAAGCTTTCAGTAAGTTAGAGCTTTTGGAGAAATCTGTATCATGTCATCTTTTTTTTTCCCCTCCCCATCCCCACAACCTTTCTCCAGTGAGGACCTGGGAGCTGCGAGGCAGGCGCTGGGCTGGGTGTGTGGGAGGGCATGGCTGCAGAGCGGGAGGTTGGGCCGTGCCAGCGCCAGCCCCGTGGCCACAGAGGGGCCAGGCCCCAGGAGCAGGCTCAGCCTGCCTGGCTGCAGAGCCCAGGCATGCTCAGGGTGCCGGGGGCAAGAGGAATGCCCTAGGAGCTGGACAGAAGGGTGTGGACAAAACATTCTCATGGGTCAAATTTTCAAAAACACCTCTATAGTTGATAGTTTTCATCAGCTCCTGTGAGCTCTGCCTGTGCAGCCATGGGCCACCGAAAGCCCTACAGGTCACCAGGCCTGAAGGGTCAGGCACAGGCAGGGAGAGGGGCAGGACGGAGTCTCCTGTGCCACATTCACCCACCCTGTCCATCCACCAGTCCCTGCCCTGCTGTGGGGCAGAGCCTGTGAGGAGCCTCTCCCCTCCGGCCTGCCCGGCACTGCCAGATTGTCCTGCCCTGCCCCACGGGCTGGCCTGAGCCAGACTTCTCCCTGCAGTCCCTCTCACCTGCTGCCTGCTTTTGGCCTGCAGTGGTTTGTGTGACAACCTTGCAGAGGGCTGGAGGGTGAATCTGTTGGTGAATCTTAGAGGTTTGTACTGCTCTCAAATTGGTTTTTCCTTAGCTCTGGAGATTTGGCATGATCTGTCCCAGTGCCCAGGAAATGGCTCCACGTCCAGGCTGGCATCAGGGCCCCACCTCTGCAGCCAGCCCTGGGTGAGCTGACAGCTCTTCCTTCCCCTGACTTGAGGGGACAATCCCTTTGCCACAGAAACCACTGTGTGCCTGGCGCTGCCCGGGCACCTCTCCTGTGCCCTGTTCCAGTGGCTGCATCCCATGATCATTCCCACCCATGGACACTGAGCTTTTGGAGAATGCTTACCCATCCTGGCAGGGGAGGGATGCAGAAGGATGGCCAGTGGCTCTGGGCACTCAGGCCAGCAGGAGCTGGGGCTGGCAGGCCCACAGAGCCTGGGGACACTCATAGCCCTGTGTAGCTTCTCCCACATCCCAGTGGGAGATGCTCCCAGAAGGTTCTCCCTCCTTTGGCAGGTGCTGTGCTGAGCAGACTGCCAGGCACATCTAATTCACGTTTCTGCACTACAGGTGTCAACAGGAAATATTTTTCCTACCTAAATTTATTATTCAAAATGGTTCAAAGAGTGGTGGATATTGATACGCAAGGGAACCACAAATGGAAATGTTTAAATGTCTGTGTTGAGAATGCTGAAAAAGGGAGTGTTAAGTTGTGCCATGGATCCCCCTGCACTGCTCTGTGTAACCAGATGGTCTCACCCACTTCTGGCTGCTGGCTTTTGGTCCTATGTCTCTTCTGTCAGAAGACCTTTCTGAATGCTCCCTGGCATTTCTGCGAAGCTCTGACCAGGAACTCCTCAGTCAGCACGCCCACTCTCTGTGTCATCCCATGAGCTTTGCTGTCCTGCAGAGCATTGAAAATTTGGCCCTTCCCATCTCAAAGAGGATTTTTTCACCTGTTGCTGAAGGCACAAATAGAGCTGGGCAGGGAGCTGAATGGGCAGCTGACACCATGCTGCCCTGGTGCTTCTCATGCTGTGAGCAGCTGGTGCTGAGGGTTGGGGTGAAAAACAGGGTAAAAACATGTTTCCTCCTCCCCTCCCTGAGCATTAGAGTGCAGGATCCTGCCAGGGCAGAACAAGGGTGTTTTGCATTTGGCAGCATCTCTTGGGGAAAAGTTGTGTATACCTGTCAAATTCCATATCATGTAGGCAAATATTTCTGTGCCATCACCATCTGGGACACAGATGTGGGCACGGACAAGCCAGATTCCCCTCGCTGCAGTAGTAACTGTTGGGTGTTCTCTGTTATGTCTCATTTTCAGGGCTACTTACCCGAAAACAAATTCAATCGCATCCTCACCGAGCCTGTGCTCCGGGACACTGGGCCGCGCCGGAGAGGGAGGAGGCCCCGGAATGAGCTCCTTAAAGGCCCTGGTGTTGTAGCAGATTCTTCTTCTGGAATGGGACCACTGTTCATGAACGGACTAATTGCAGGGATGGATCTAGTGGGACTTCAGAACATGAGAAATATGCAAGGGATCCCTCTGACCGGGCTGGTTGGGTTTCCTGCTGGCTTTGCAGCAGTGCCCTCCGGTGAGGATGTGAAGAGCACCCTGAGCATGTTGCCCATGATGCTCCCAGGCATGGCGACCGTACCCCAGATGTTCGGTGTGGGAGGGCTCCTCAACTCCCCGATGACCACAACTTGCACCGCCACTGCTCCGACTTCGTTAACAAGCACAACGAAAGGTGGCACGGCCAGCGCTGAGAAAGCCAATGAGGAGAAACAGGGCAGCCAGGATGGGAAAAAGGAACCTCTCGCTGAAGATAAGCCTGGTCCTAGTTCATTTTCTAATCAGACAGAATCCGCAATAACTACCAGTAGTCCTGTAGCTTTTAACCCATTTCTTATCCCTGGGATGTCTCCTGGACTGATCTATCCCTCCATGTTCCTTTCCCCTGGCATCGGCATGGCGCTGCCTGGCATCCAGCAAACCAGACACTCGGAGGCGGCCAACCTGGAGAGCCAGAAGCGGAAGAGGAAGAAAGCGAAAGGGGAATTGGCAAATCCAGAGCCAGAAACTGTCTCACTGCCGGAAAAAGAAGCTGCAAACAGTCAAAACTGTGTGCAGCAGAGCCCGCCAGCGGCAGCAGAGAAAGAGCAGGACGGACCAACAGAGGAGGAGCGCCAAGCAGCTCACGATACCGATTAGACCTTTTGTTTCATTGAAAGAAAAACACAAAAAGATTGTGGCTTGTGAGTTTCTTATCCCATAAACTCTTTGTTACTTCCCCTCCCACCCTGCTCCACCTTCATAAACCTGTGTTTCCATGAGTAATACTATCTACCTAATTCCCTGTCAGAAAAAACTGGTGACATACTACATGTTAATAGTTGCAGGGTCTTGCCACTTTATTAGATAAACAGTGTTGTCTAGCTAGTATGGGAGGCACTGAATTCTCATTCTGTTTTTCCAGTCAATCATCCCAGCTGACAATAGCAAATCCAGTACTTGGTCACCCCCCGCAAATTGCTCACTCCTTTGAGAAGAAAAAGCAGCAAAAAAACAAAAGCAAAAGAAAAGTGTTTTATCTCTTGGTCTAACACACAGACAAGGTATTTCTGTCTACAGCGACACTGAACGAAAAAGCCTATATTTGGGCTAAAAGCACAGCTATAGTAAGTGCTAATGTGTATTTTTGATTTAAAGTATTTCCCTATTTTATCATGGTTACTAGAATAGTAGTATAGACAGAAGTATATAACTAATAATTGAAAATGCATATATTCATTTCTTTGAAAGGAAAAGCATAAACTGGTAGTGATATAATTTCTTGATCACCCCACCTCAAAGGTTTGGAGACAAACTGCAGAGAGTGAAAAAACGATGTAGACATTCTTTTGTGTTTTTTAAAACCAACGTTTGGTTTTATGTTATGTGGAATTTAGTTGCCCTTTCCTTGGTAGTTACAAGAACTTTCCAGCTTGAGCTGGAAAGGTTTTGCACACTTGCATGACTTTTCTGGGGTTACTGTATCTGTAGCAGCCAGTTCCTTCATCATTCTGCTTGTCTTCAGTTCTCCTCTCTGGCGTTAGTTCTCAGCTATGGTATTACAGGTGCTCTAAAGGTATTTTTTTCCAGCCATGAACAGACCACACCAATTTTAATGCTCTTATATGAACACTTAGGCTTTCTGAGTTTTTATATTTCCCACTCCTTACCCCAGAAGTGGTGTTCTTTCAGCAAACACGGAGAAGGCTGTAGGCCAGCTTCCCTCCTTGGGGAGTCCTCTGAGAAGGACCCTTGAGACTTTCAGAGCCTGAGTTTCTTACTTCTGGTGGTGGACTGTGAAGATATGACTTTGGCTTCTTCCCATTCCGTTTGCTGTTGAACAGTATTTCCAGTCCTCCAAATGATTTCAGCATCTGCATTTCAAATGGACAGGTTTTAATGCTGCCAGCCCCCTGCTCCAGCTCTGGGTACTGAGACTCCTCCACAGGCAACTCTTCTGATTTCTCCTTCCCCTCACTCCTTTAATTCTTCTTTCTCTTGGGGTTCTTACTTGCAGCTCATGGTCTGAGAATTGAATAAAGCCACAGTGGTGCAGCAGCGAGTGAAGGGCAGGCGGGGAGGGAGTTGGAGTGTGCTACTCATCAGTTTTCACACTTGGTTGTCACAATTTACTGTATTTTTTACTTTTTTTTTCTGTTGCAGTTTTGCTAATTTATCGGATGGTCCAAATGTTTTGACATAACTATTTCAGTTTGCATTATTTATTTATGATGCTTTTTGTCATTGTCTTTTATACATTTGGGATTATAAATTATGTACATGTTAAAATTAGCATCTCAAAGAAGTCTGTTACCCGTGGTCAAAAAAACAGCTGGTTTATATTTTCGCAGAATTTATTCCCAGTTTACTGGATTGGATGATTTTTTAAAGGATTTAGCTAATCATAATGGAATCCTCCTCCCCCCCAATAATTGTGTTCTATTTAATAACATTCTTGTAGCATAGATACTGTATCACTATCGACAGATTTCTTAGAAATGCTGCTATCTCTATTTAACTAACATTTTGTTCAGTTTTTGCCTCCAGTGGAAGCAGAAAGGGTTTTTTCAGCTGTTAAATCCAAAATCAATATAATTTATTTATGTAAAAAAAAAGTCACGATTGATATATTTTTGAACCTTTTAAGTACTAACTTTGTTTTTATTCAGTGGAAGAACATGTACTTGCCCTAAATCCTTAAAATACAAATGCTATAAAACTTCATATATCTTCAAAGCCTTACTGTGAATGGATACAGAAATCTCTTCCGAGTCCATTTCTTGTTATGGGATGATTTTTCCAGGGTTACATGCATAAGGAACAGGGTCTAAAGTGAAATTTATTTAATTAGCCAGCATGCTCTATACCTTGTTCTTCCTTAGCAGACATGTATGCTACGTCTCTGGGTGTTTAGGCTTCTCTTTGCTACTTTGTGACCCTTTTGCAACCCGATATACTCTGTGGATTATTTAGACTGTAAGGCGTTAAGTGGCTGCTTCTTCTTTTCCATCATGTCCCTAACAAACGCCAAATTTTCACTGGTTTTCATGGCTATTCACACACATACATCCTTCACAAAATGTGCTAACAAAATAAACTGTCTGTGCTCTTGAACATGGATAAAAAGAAAAATATTTAAAAGTCAGATTTTTATTTTTTTAATTTAGTGACTAGATGATGCTTATCTTTCAGACTTGGGAGAGCCTTGCTACAGATGTATATAATTTTTTTCAGCAAATATATGTGAATGTTTAATTCACCTGACTCAGTGATAAACGTGACTTGCCTTTTTCTCAGCATAATCCCATGAGAAGCTGTTGGAAACAGCAGCGTGGTTGCTGCTCTAGGCTGCTCCTGGTGCCCTGTGTGTTACTCTGCTGCTCGCTGTCAGGGGCCGAGCCTGCAGCTCCCACAGCACCCTGGCTGAACTCCAGCCTGAGGGAACTCCTGTTCCACATGGTTTGCAAGATGCCAGGAGCAGCCCGAGCTCCAGGGACAGTTTAAAGCACAGGATGTACAAGGGCTCTCTGCTGACCTGCTCTTTCCACAAGGGTGGGTGGAAGCCCAGAGACCGCCACAGCCATCACACACACCCCACCGTCCAAGCAGTTACACCCCTTGGCACGTGCACTGGGGGTGCTGGGCTCCTCTCCCTGCACTTTCTGCACCTCCAAGTTTTGTGAAATGCTTATCCTAAATCTCTGTGTAAGGATCTCAGGCTTTAGCAAAGCAGGCGTTCGTCATTGTTTCATCAGAATGATGTGCAGGACCAGCTTCATTCTTCCAAGATCCAGGAAAAAGAGTAAAACCAGTGCTTTTACTGCTCCACCTGCCCTGTGTAAGCACCTTGTCCTGGTATTTTGTTGCTCCTTTGGGGAAGAAAAAGAGAAAAGTGTCCTGCAGAAAAGAGTGGCAAAATGGTAGTGTGAACTGTGAATTTCCAGTTCCAGAGTCTCTCTTTAAAATCTGGCTCCACACACTGCATCATTCTTGCACCTCGGCATCCATGATGCGGGACATTTGCTGGCAGAAGTTGCAGCAGGAGGGCCATGGACAGCTTTGGGCTGTCACATCCGTGGTGGCTGCAGTGTCTCTGTCTCTTCAGCTGCCTGCTGGTGGCAGTGAGTGGGTGTGGTGCAGGATGGGCACTGTGGGCACAGCCTGCTCCCTGTTACGCTTTACAGGATACAGGTGCCCTTTCCTGGAGAGGGAGTAAAACAGGCACAGCTGCACATCCCTGCTGTCCTTGCCTGGTTTTTATCTGACAGACACACAGAAGTCTCATAATACATTTAGACAGGATCTCTAATTCCCTTTATGATCACAAAAAGGGGGGAAGAATTTTCCTCAGGACTGAGCCATGGTTGGGGGAGCTTTACTTACCCCAGGTGCAGATGTTCCCAACTCTGGGCTCTTGACAGTTACAAGAAAGGATTTGCGGTTGGAAACTGTGCCCAGCAGTGAGCAGAAGGCAGTTTCTCGAATGACATCTGTTTTTTATTGAAACTTAAGCTTTTCAGTGCAGTTTTTCTCCTCTCCTCTTCAGGAGCCACTTCAGCCTCAGGGCTCTGGAGCATGGGCTGAGTGACGAGATCAAATGTGAAGAATCTCCTCACATTTTACATCCTCAAAGCACTTTCTGGGCACTACACTTCAGTTAGAGTCCCCACATGCTTCACGCCCATGGGCAGTGCCCAGCTGCCCATGGCACCTGTGCTCGACCATGAGCACCAGTCAGGCAGGCAGTGCTGCCAGGAAAGTGCTGCCAGTGCTGCAGAGCAGCAGCTCTGGAAAAGTGGAGGGGAGAGAAATTCAGCTTCTCTCTCAGTTCCGTTCCCATCAATCTGCACAGTGTGCCCTGTACGTTTGGACAGCAGGCCTAGGAACATCATCCTCACCCTCCCATGCGGCTTTTTGGGATGCTGGTTGTTTCATGGTGCTCACAGGGGTGGCTGAAGACTATACGTGCAGTGCCATAGGTGACACTAATTCCTGAAGAATCAAGGTTTCACCTCAAGAGGTATAAAACAATGCAAGATCTTCAGCCCAGCAGAAGATCAGTCCCACTCCCCATGTGGCCTTGTTCTTCCTCCAGTGGTATTTTAATTCATGAACAACTCCATACAGCACCACTACCTGGCTCCATTTGCCAGTGGTCTGGATGGGATGTGACGTTACTGGTTTAACTTGGAACTCTGTCCCAGCCTGCCTGAACACATCAGTTCAGGCAAGCCCAGCATGAGCCTTCAGAGGGTCATGCGTTCAAGAAATAGCAGTCCTGGACCTGCTGCAGGAGCAGCTGAGGGGAGTGAGAGCCATGGCAGATGCTCCAGCCTCTCTCTCTGGGCTCCTGCCAAGCCTTGGTTGTCAAGTTTCTCAGCTGGTCGTGCTATAGCACAGGGAGACATTGTACAGGAATTGCCTGTACTCTTTGGAAAAATGAAATTTTAAATGAAAACCTGCCAGTGACTTTTTTTCCCCTCCAGAAAAGGACAGAGATTTCTGATAGAAGAAGAGATGCACGAAGAACAAAGCTTGGCTCACCTTGAGGAAGACATCTCTCCAAAAGGAATAAATAAGCCTGTGGGCCCCAAAGCCTCAATATGAAATCCTAAATGAAATACATTTCCTGTCTGCTTATAACAGGCAGTTTTCCATGCTCTTATGGCCAGTCTTTTTCCACATAGATTTAGATGTTGGATTAAAGCTGGTTTTTATGGAGAGTAATGTTTTGGAAAGCACGGAGCTGATCTGATTCTCGGTAAGGGACTGGCCCTGCCAGCCTGCGGATCCCACAAGCTGATCCCTGCGCTTTGCAGAAGGGCGTTTTCAAGAAAACCAACCCCAGGATCTGCGAGTGGGGTCGGACGGAGGCCGGGGCAGGGCAGGGGCTGCCGAGAGAGCGGGTGCGGCGGGGCCGGGGCCGGAACGCGCCTCTGGGCATCCTCCGGTACCGGGGAGGGGGATCCGCCGCGCCGGGCTCTCCGCGCCATCTCCGTCCCACGCTGTCCCGGCAGGAGGGAGGCGGTTCCGGTGTCCTCCGGTGCCAGGCGGGCGCAGAGCCCGTTCCCTCTCCCCGAACCAGCGCTGCGGACGGTGCGTGACTCGAGCCCCTTCCGGAGCTGCGGGAGCCGCTCCCCTGCCCACGGGGGCGGGCGGGCTCCTCACAGCCCCGGCTCCCGAAGGACGCGAGTGCTCCCAGGGGGCTCCGTCCATGGGCGCCGGTTCCGGTGAAACGGCACCTGGAAACGCTCTGAGCGCCCGCCGCGACCGGGACCGGGACCGAGGCGGGGCCGCGCCACGAGGGACAGGGAGCGCGGAGCGGCTCCCCGAGGCCGCCGGGAAGGTGCAGCCATGCGTGTCCCGGGGCGCTGCGGGCCGAGGAAAAGCCGCTCCTGCCGCGGCCCCGGAGCCGTGGGCGGGAATGGGCCGCGAGCACCCGCCTGCAGACGGGAGACGATGGCTGACCCCGGGCAGTACCGCCTGACCCCGGAGAGCACCGGCTGACCCCGGGCAGCGCCGCCTGACCCCGCCGGCCGCCACCGCCGGCCCCCGCGCGTGTTCCTGTTCCCGTCCCCGCCCCCTCGCCCGCGCTGCGGCGGAAGCGGCCCCGCCCTTCCGGCGGTTTTGGCGCGCGCTCCGCCGCCATGGCCCGCCCGGGGGCCGCCGATCCCGGTGCCGCCGTGGAGCGGCTCTGCCGGGAGCTCAACCTGGACGTGGCGAGCGCGGCCGAGGCGCTGCGCGACTTCACGGCGCTGCGGGGCACCTACAGCCTGGAGGTGAGCGGGGCCGGGCGGGGCTGGGCGGGCGGGCAGGCGGGGACGGGCGCCGTCCCGCCCTGGCCGAGCCCGCGGGACGCGGCGCTGCCCCGGTGACAGCGGCGCCCGTGCCCGCAGGGCGAAGCGCTGCACTGGCTGGCCTGCGCGCTGTACGTCGCCTGCCGCCGGAGCCGCGTGCCCACCGTGGGGAGCAGCCCGATGGAGGGGAACGGCGTCTCCCTGACCCGCATCCTGCGCTCCGCACGCCTCAGGTGAGCGCCCCGCCCGCGGGCCGGGCCCTGCCGGTGCCGAGCGCCGGGAGTGCCCTGCCGTGTCCTGCCCCTGCCCTGCCCCTGCCGTGCCGTGCCGTGTCCTGCCCCTGCCCCTGCCCCTGCCGTGCCGTGTCCTGCCCCTGCCCCTGCCCCTGCCCTGCCCCTGCCCCTGCCGTGTCCTGCCCCTGCCCTGCCCCTGCCGTGCCGTGCCGTGTCCTGCCCCTGCCCCTGCCCCTGCCCTGCCCCTGCCCTGCCCCTGCCGTGTCCTGCCCCTGCCCCTGCCCCTGCCCTGCCCCTGCCCTGCCCCTGCCGTGTCCTGCCCCTGCCCTGCCCCTGCCCTGCCCTGCCCCTGCCCCTGCCGTGTCCTGCCCCTGCCCCTGCCGTGTCCTGCCCCTGCCCTGGCCCTGTCCTGCCCCTGCCGTGCCCCTGCCCCTGCCGTGCCCCTGCCCTGGCCCTGCCCCTGCCCCTGCCGTGCCCTGCCCCTGCCCCTGCCGTGTCCTGCCCCTGCCCTGGCCCTGTCCTGCCCTGCCCCTGCCGTGCCCCTGCCCCTGCCCTGCCCTGCCCTGCCCTGCCCCTGCCCCTGCCGTGCCCCTGCCCTGCCGTGCCCTGCCCTGCCCTGCCCCTGCCCCTGCCGTGCCCTGCCCTGCCCCTGCCCTGCCCCTGCCCTGCCCCTGCCCTGCCAGAGCCGCTAGCCCGGGTGCCGCACCTTCGCTCCCAGCGCTGCCAGCCGCGGCGGGCTTAAAGCAGTAAATCCGCTGCTATTACAGATGGAAATTAGATGCAAACATTAATTTCCAACTTCAAGCCTTTAGGAAAGCACCTGTGTCGGAGCAGCAGCTGTTCTGCACACGCCAGTTGTTTCTCTCAGTAGTTAATTTTACCACAAACATCTCGGCGTGTGCCATCCCGGTATAAGGTGTGTCTGGCTCAGGATTCAGGCCAAATTCCGACGCAGTGCTGGTTTTTCTGGGAACACAGCACTGTTGGTCACAGAACTCACCTTCTGCACGGCCCCCGGCGCGGCTGCCCTGGGGACACGGGGCTGGAATGTTGCTCTTGCTCGTTCCATTTAAAGACCCCACTTCACGCTGAGCTGCTGGAGGGGTTGGGAGTTATTTACATCCTCAGCTGACAGGTGTTTGTGCAGGGAACTTTGACAGGCATCTACTCTGGGCTTGTGTTGTTGCCTGTCCTGCCTCCACCTGCACTTTGCTGCCCACCCCTGCCCTGCTCTGTACAGCCATGCTGGCAGCCTCCACGCCAGTTTAATGTTCCTGTACCTTAAAGAGGGTGAAGGAGAAATCCCAGAGTGATAAAAGACAAAAAGCTGATAACATATGGTTTGGGAGTCTTATCAAAATAAATTGTAAATCCACATAGTAATTATGTCAGTCTTCAAAGGAGTGAGTATGTTGCATTTTGGCTTTTAAAATTTTAGAATGGAAGTTAGTTAAAGCTCAAAACAGACTTTTCTTTTTTTCTTTTAAGTTTAATTCAGTTTTTTAGCAAAATGAAGAAGTGGATGGACATGTCAAACCTGCCCCAGGAATTCCGAGAGCGGGTTGAGAGGCTGGAGAGAAATTTTGAAGTGTCAACTGTGATTTTCAAAAAGTTTGAACCAATATTTTTTGATATATTTCAAAACCCTTTTGAAGAAAGTTCCAAACCGCATCGAAGCAGGAAGCAGAGGTATTTTTTTGGATTTGATGTGACTTTTCCCTGGAAAGAGTTAGACTCAATATAAGTTTATGAAAATTAATTTCCAGAGTGATGGTGTCTCTTTGACTGTGAAATGCAGCCAGTGCAGAGCCACCCCTGAGCCCAATGGGTGCCACTCAGGCCAGCTGGGCTCCCCATGCAGCTGCTGTTGCACAGGAGCTGTCCCACGGAGAGGGTGTCAGGGCGTGCTGGGGACAGGCACCATGAGGTGGGTTAGCTCCCAGGCACAGTGAGATCAACGCTTGAAACGTTTGGCAGAAATAGCTGAAACAGCACAGGAGTGTTTTGTGTTGGCACAGTGCTGGCTGGGGCTGGTGTCACACACAGCATGATCCCCCTGCTCAGGGCTGTCACATCCCTGTGGCCTCCACGCTGCCGTGCTTGCCAGATGAGTGGGAACACACATGGGAGGAAGTTACAGCTGATGTGCTCGTTTTTATGACAAATTTGGGAACTGAAATGAAATTTCCTTTCGGGAAGGGAAAAGGAATCTTGCGATTTCAATGGGGACCAATAGAGGAGTCTTTGGTGCATGTCCCTGCCCTTGGTGTCATCTTCAACACACACATGGAATGTCTGCCTAATTGAAAGGATCTCATCCATGCTCCCTGCAAGAATATGTGGCTGTGACAGCTTTGTAGTGAGATTGTAACCCTGGGGATGAGGGAGCCAAGCTGTGGGTCTGCAAGGTGTTTTTGTCAGTTTATGTGGGTTCTGTGGATGTGAGGGGGGATAATTGTTGTGGTGCAGTGCTCCAGTGTACTCCCACAGGCAGAGTGCAGGGGAGGTGCTTTGTTGGTGTTCCTTTCACAGAGCAGTTTTGGTTGGTGCCACTGTGGCTTTGGCTGCCCTGTGGGTTGAGTCATGTCCTCCTTGGTCTTCCAGCTCCATGGGCTTGGATAGTTCTGCTCCAAACAGGCGTCAGCAGCTGAGCTGTAGTACGAGCTATAATTGCCTGTTCTGAAGGGATGGCCGATGCTTTAGTAAAATATTTTGGAAAAACCATCACTGGAATATATGTAGCCTTTGTCACCTCCCCACGTGTGGCTGTAGGAGGGTTCTGTGGGAGGTGTGACACCCGCAGAATAGTGTGGCAGGGTCAGAGGCCAGAGGCAGCCTTTGGCTTGGGAACAAGGTTGGGAAGTCGTGGATGTGTGCAGGACACTCTGGAGCTAGGTCAGGCATTGTCTGTCAGGCAGTGAGAGCTGAACTCAGGACATGTAGCTTATATTGTGCCTTAATGTGAAATTAAGACAGCGGCTCCAGCTGCTGTTTTGAGCAGGGAAATGGAATGAAATTTGAACTGTAGAACAAGGTCTGGCTTCCTGGAACTGAAGAGTAACTTCTCCCCCTGTTGTTCTTGGTGACAGGCGGGTGCCATGCAGTGTCAAAGATCTCTTCAACTTCTGCTGGACTCTCTTTGTGTACACTAAGGGTAGGCTGCTTGCTTTGCATGGTTTGTATACATTCCCAGCTGTCAACTTCTGTTGTGTTGCTTGACGTGATGTGCTGTCTCTTAAAGGTAATTTCCGTATGATTGGAGATGATTTAGTAAATTCCTATCATTTACTTCTGTGCTGCTTGGACCTGATTTTTGCCAATGCCCTTCTGTGTCCAAACAGAAGAGATTTGCTAAATCCATCATTTAAAGGTATGGTGGGGATAGATTATTTGCAATCAACTGTGCTTTGTTCTCTTGGCTCATTTGAAGTGAAGTTGAAGGTTGGTTGTGTTTCCCCTCCCCTGGTTCCCAGGCTTACCAGTGGAATCCCACACTCTGGAGATGAGAGGCTCTGAGGATCCTCCCTGCATCATTGGCACGCTCTGCGAGCTGCACGACGGGCTCCTGGTGGAGGCCAAGGGCATCAAGGAGCACTACTTCAAACCTTACATTGCCAAGCTGTTTGATAGGAAGGTACATCTTGTGACTTTCATCAGCGCTTGCTGGTGCTCCGTGGTGGTCTCGAGATCATTTAAGTCCTGCAGGTTCCACAGGGAACTTGTTAATGAGCAGAGGAACTCAGACTGGCTCAGGTTTTCTTTGTATTTTAGCAGGAGCAGAATTCCCTCACACTTTTAATGCTGTGTGCTGGAAGGTCTCCTCTGTTTCAGCTTTTTATGTCCGTAAAGAATCTTTCCTTTTTTGGCACTGTGAAACTGAATCATGAAGGATGGTGTTTTCTTCAGGCAAAGGAAAAGTGATCTCCTTGTGAAATAATTGTGTGGAATGTCTGTCAATGGGGTGTGTGTCCTGCTGCTTTTCTTGAAGTTGAGCAAAATGCTTTGAAAGGAGAGGTCGAGGTTGCAGATGTACAAATTGTCCTGGCTAGTTCTGATCCTGGAAATGTTTTCCAAGCTCTGTGGAAGCTTCTTTGTAGTTGCTCATCGAGCCAGTCCCTAAGCCAGCAGTGAGCAGGTGTGGCATTGCAGGGCTGGCTCTGAGCAGTGAATTTGTCTGGAGCTTGGATCCAGCTGGGCTTTGTGCTCTGTCTTGGTAATGGCACTGTAGCCCTTTGGTCCAGGCCAAAAAATAAGTCCGGTTATGCACCTAAATCTCGGGATTTTTTACTAAAACCATCATGCTCGCACACCTGAAACAGTTTTGATTTTATTATCTAAGATACTTCTGCTTTTTATTCTTAGATCTTAAAAGGAGATTGTTTGTTGGATCTTTGCAACTTTACAGAAAATAGGTAAGTTACAGCTTTTGTTCTCAATCATAGGGCTTGGTTCATGTCTAAAGCACAGGCCTTTGTGTACTGAATCTCAGTTTTACTGTTCCATTGTGTTTCCGTATCTAATGGGTTTTGAGTATTTGACCACCAAAGCTGCTCTCTGGCTGAAACACTTTCTGGATCAGAGGTGTGGCCAATGTCAGGAGTTCAAGCTGCAGGGATTTTTTCTTGGTACCAGGTTTTTTGGTGCTTGCTCTGATTTTCTGGCAACCATAATCTTTGAATAATGTAATGCAAACTAAAACCTTGGCTCTGAAGGTTACAGATGTGCTTCTATACACATATTATTTCCAAGTAGGGAAATCTCTAAATTTATTTCTCTATCTCTAATTGAGTGTATAAATCCGTGGATATGGCAGATGGACTCAAAAGAAAAGGAAGCAATTGCAAAACCACAAAAAAGAGGTGAACAATTTCAATGGGAGCAAGGTGTCGTTGTTTCAGAAACTCTGAATTAGCTTCTGAAAGCTACTTTAAATGCAAACTATAAAAAATCCTTGTCAATTTTTTTGCCTTTTGCAAAAATACCTATTAATTTGTTTCTGCCTTTTGTTTGTGAGCTTTTAACTTGTTGGTTTGCTTTGGGAATTTTGAGCTAAGACTCAGTTGTTTTAACAATGTAGATAACACCTCAATTTAGATATAAACTCGTTTCTTTGATCATTGAAAATTGAATTTCTCCTAGTATTTCTACTTTAAGATTAATAGTCTTCCTTCAGTAACACTGTCATATGGAATGATACAAGGGTCCCTTTTCTTTTGCAAGTAGTCTGACATCTCAAAGACTCTTGTAAGCATCTCTGGGTTTGTTTTTTTTTTGTCCAGCTTTCCACAGACCTTTACATTTTCCTAAAAGACATGGAGCAGCTGAACCTGTGATGCAGTAGGGTTTCCTGTGTGATCACAGGTTGCTTGTGCCATGAATACATTGTTATATTCCATTATTATACATGCTGGAACTGCATTCCTGGCCCAACTGCAGGCAGGATTGCTGGTGCAAACCATTTCTGATTTTCATCCAGAAGTTCCATTCTGCTTCCCAAGTATATGTTTAAAGCCTTGCAACCTTGGTGGGATTAAACATTCCTTTTTTCCAGCTGGGTTTGGTGGAATAAAGAAAATGAAGGACTTGTTTGGTATCACATGTCAGTGATGATTTTAGAAATAAAACCCAGTCAGGAAACTCCTCACTTTCCCCTCCTCTGCACCATTAGGAGAATTATGGGCTACAGAGTGGCAAACCCAGAAGTGCAGCATTGGGTGCAGTACTCCCTGGGGAGAACAGTTAAATCTGTTGGGTGCACAGATTTAACCTCTGAGCAGCTGAGCACTTCCGGATTGGTTTATTCACAACTGGCGTGAAAGCCAAGTTGGTTTTTCCCTCTTCTTACTGATATCCAAATTCTGGTGGAAGGGTGATTCCTGCAGTGATCCTGGAGAGCTTTGGGGTCCAAGGGCAGGCAGGGATGACCAGGGCAGGCTGCTCAGGGAGGTGGGAGCAGCACTGCTGCCCAGAGCATGAAACTCTGACCCTGTGCTGGTTTGGGGCAGCACCTGAGCTCCTGGGGCACCTTCTTTGTTTTTCAGCAGCTAAACCTTTGCTCTCAAACCTGGGCTTCTCTTTCAGCAAAGCACTGAATAAAGAGTATGAAGAATATGTTCTGACCGTGGGTGACTTTGATGAGAGAGTTTTCCTGGGAGCTGATGCTGAAGAAGAAATTGGCACTCGAAAATTCCCTGCAGATGTGCCAGGAGAGAAAACAGCAGCACGAGCTCACATGGAGTGTCATCTGCAGCAGCATTTTGAAAAGGTGATTCATTTAACATGGCAAGCTCACTTGAAGATCTCCTTCCAGTTTTCTCACCCTTATGCACTCTTTGAATCGTTGAGGTGACTTGAAATTTCTTCCTCCTGAGAGAGGAAGATGAACACAGGCTTCAGTGCTGTCTTGCTATAAGGAGAAAAGGTGGTATCTTTTTTCCTGTGGAATTTTTAAAATAACTATTCCTTAAACAGAATGAGTGCACTTTCATGCGTATAGTTTGGTTTTGTCCAAGAAAAATCAGTAAGTAATTAATACTCAAATACATATTTGAGTATTAGTTTTGATCGAGCTTCATTTATACCCCATAATCCTACCACAAAACCTTGACACCCACTGTTTCATTTCTTAGGAAAGGAAAAGTCAACTTTTCTATGGAAAATAGGATTCACACATAAGCCTTAACAAAGTCTCTCTTCATTACAAAAAGTAGCCTATAAACAGAGTTAATGTTTCGCTGTGTTTAAAAATGTATCTAATGAAGCTGACATGCAGGAAAACAGTTGCTTGATGACTTTTTAATCTTGGATAAGGGGGAAAAATAGTATTGGCTGTGTGAAAGAGCCATATACTGTTGGATTTACATGTCAGTTAAAAAAATAAGAATTCTTATTCTGTGGTACTGGTGCAAGTGTAAATGAATCATAGGTCTTGGCTTTTTCTCCCAAATATAAGTGTATTCTATAACCAAGCACATTAAAGATGGGAGTTTGGAAAGGGTTTTTTAATTCTAAGCTTCAGTTTCTGTAGTACAATAATATTACTGTTTATGCATAACAGCTGCAGGCTTTACCTTTTCTCACTATTTGCCTTGTGTCTTCAGAATGTTGTCAGTTCAGATAATTAAACCAAAAACTTTATTGTGTCACTTCCAGACAGCAGGATCCAAATAGATGAGTACAGGCCACAGAGCTCCATCTGCTCAGTGCCACTTCATCCTTTGGATGGAGGATGTGGGGAGGCCAATTTCCCAGGGAATGTTCTCCTGGAGCCTCTCCTGGGCAGCTCTGCCACCCACTCCTTGTGTCACCAGCTAATGCAGCTGGCAGCTCAGAATGGAAGCATGTGCTTCCTCTTCCTTGCCCTGTATTTTCAGTGTTCAAATAAATCTAAAAAGTTACAAGTTTTAATATTTTAGGTCTTGTTTTACTGTGTTTTAGTTGTAAAATCCCCTTGAGTCAATTTTTGTCTGCTCAAAGATTTGTTATATTTTCTATTTATGGAGATTATATTATAGATATATTTTCTATTTATGGAGATTTTTAGTCACTTCTGAGCTCTCGGGTGAAGCCTTCACGTGGTTCTACTAGTGATGTAATTTTAATCTTTAAGGAATTTTGCAGGAGATGCTAATTTGGAAGGTAATTGAAACAGTGTTGTTGTCTGATTTCTGTTTTTTATTTTTCTCTGTCTGACAGAAAAGGTCATTTGCACCTTCAACCCCACTGACTGGCAGGAGATACCTGCGAGAAAAGGAAACTGCCTTCACTCCTGTGGCCTCAGCCACACAGAGCGTGAGCCGTCTGCAGAGCATGGTGGCTGGCTTGAAAAATGCACCAAGTGAACAACTTACAGCTATTTTTGAGTGAGTATGTCCACTTCAGCTGCTTTCATTGACACAGAAACTCATCTTTTGGCTTTTTTTTTCCATTTGGGGCAGAATATTTTGGTCTGTGTTTCTGTATTATTTCTTGTTGAAGGATTTTCTGTTTTCTTGATGATCTCTCCTGGAGAAGGATGGCTGGACACACACCCCCCATCTGACTTGTCACCACCATTGTGTTAATGGAGCTTCAGCTTTTGCTGATCTTGATTTATCTGTCTGCCTGAAAGCCAAATGCTTTTTTTATTTGTTTACATTTAAAACAAGTACTTATCAATTAAAAGCTGTGGTGACCATGTTGGCAGAGATTTTGGAGAAGGGCTTGTTCAGCTGAACAAGCTGCAGTCTTTGCCCTCAGCTGGGAGGATAAAACTAAGAGCACATACAAGCTGCCCATTTCTCCTTGACACTGCTGCAGGGTGTGTTGGTGCTGCCCCATGGCACAAGGATGAGCCTCTCATGACCCTGGTCACTGTCAGTGCTGGCCTGGAGTAGCAGCAGCCACGTTTCCCACTCAGGATGTTCTGGTGCTTGTTCCCTGAGCACACTTCAGATCACTGCCTTCCTCCCTGAGCACAGCTCATAAAAAGCAGTCGTTGAATAGTAAATACCTGTGAAGTTACTGGGTGTTTGCCTAATATCTTTCCAAGTTAAGGTCCTGCTGTGTTACAGTGTAAGGTCTCCAGATGTATTTTTACAAATCAGAATGATATTTAGTATTAGCACTTAATATTTGAAGTCCGAAAGCAATGTTCTTTTTAAAGTAACAATCGTAAACAGGTGAAAAATATTACTTTCTGTTCTCATCTTTGGAGTTTTGTACATTTGAAAGTTTTGCTAGCACTAGTTCCTAAAAGTTTACAACTGTGCTCTGTGGGATACATTTGTTTAGAATGTTTCTTTGATTGTTTTTATAAGGACTGGTACTATTTATACTCTACAATTAAGACATTAATGTGTCTGTAATCTCTAATAAAACATGTGGTTGTTCCAAATAATAAACCAGACTGTCAAGAAAGAGGTAAATATTAAAAAGGGAACAAGAATTGAATAAGCCTTTGGCAAGAGCTGTGATGAGCACTTTCCTCATCCTGGATGTGAGTTCAGCAAGCACTCAGGTCTATGTACTGTGTCCCTGGAAGAAATGGAGAAACTATAGTTTGGACTGTGTCATGTTCTATGCTTTTCAGTATTTTCTTTTTCAAATTAAAATTCCATGGAAAAGCTTTGAAGTTAATTAGAAGGCTTTGTTCAAAGAGACACTTTAGCTGATTTTAGTTCTAACTTTTCAGAGTAATTCAGTGTCTTAATATGACACAAGCCTCGGGACACTGTCCTCTAAAACAGAGTTGCTGGAAAATTCAGAAGCATTCAGAATGAGCATCTCCAGCTAGAGATATTATGGCCCTTTTTTATGGCAGTGACAATGTGGAGTTCATCAGTTCCCCCAGTCTTGGCAGGGAATGGGAAGATGCTGCTGCCTCTTCCCTCTGAGCTTTCCTGTGCTGCCTCAAGCTGAGCCTGGCCAGTGAGGTGTCGTGGGTGCCTTTGGATGGTTGGTTGGTTGGATGGTTGGTTGGATGGTTGGTTGGATGGTTGGTTGGATGGTTGGTTGGTTGGATGGTTGGTTGGTTGGATGGTTGGATGGTTGGTTGGATGGATGGATGTTTGCTTGGCTGTTGCAGTATCCTCCTCACTCCTGGCAGGTTCCTCTTCCTCCTCCCTGCTGCTGTGGTTCTTGCTTTCTCCTGTGTTTGTTCAAGGTCTGCAGATCCTCCCTGGCCCTGTTAGGAAGAGAGGACATGATGCTTGTGTATGTTTTATGTTTTCCTCTGTCTTTGTGATTCAGGTTCTTGCTGATGAGGAATGCTTGGTGTAATTGGCTTATCTTTTTATTTTGATTTTATGGTTGTTGTTTCTTGATGTTTATGTTTTAAACTGGTTATTAATTTATATAAACAAGGCTTTCTTTGCCTTTGGCTTCAGGTCTTGTGCCCGCAGCCCCTTGGAAAGCATCATGAGCAGAGTGAAGGAAATTGGTGAGACCTTCTGCTGCTGCTACACTCAGTCAACAGATGAGCAGCCAGGATCTCACATAGGTATGGACTGAAAATACTAAACCAGGGCAAACAGAATGCATACCTGTACTGTTTTCTGTATTTAATGCAGTGGGGCTGGTTTTATCCCAGGATACACCCAAGCAGAAAACTGCTGCTGTCAAACAGTACACTGTAAAGAATAAAAATTTATGGCAGAGTAAACCCAAGACTGCAGTTCAAACTGGGATGACCAAGAAATCATGGAAAAGTAACTCTTGGCAAGTGTAAACTTGCAATCTTGTTAGCTTTATAATTTCAAGGAAACTGAAAGCAAATAGGAAAATAATTATTGCAAAATTGCATCACAAGAGATATTACAATAAATAATCCTTTAAAATATTTATGGAATTTCATGCTGTGTCTGGGACTAGTGGATTTCTGAATTTTTTTTTTGTTGTTTGCAAAGTATATATATACTCATGCGAACTATTGTTTTGGATGAGAACAGGTGCTGGTCAGTTTAGTCTTAACCCTGTTTGTGCCAGTAGCATTTAACTTAATCTCTGTTGATTTTAAATTTCAGATTTTGCTGTAAACAGATTAAAACTGGCAGAGATCTTGTATTATAAAATCTTGGAGACTATAATGGTGCAAGAAACACGGAGACTGCATGGGAAGGATCTGACTGTAAGTAAAAAACCAGTGAAAGATGAGAACACTTTTTGTAGCTATTTCTTGGGAGTTTATCTTCAGGCAGTTTCAGATCAAAGTACTGTAAAGCACTCTGTGTATGTTGTTAATACTAAAAAGGGGAAATATGGGGAGCTGCCAAAATGTATTTTTCTTCTACAGTTTAAACCAGTATAACTATCATAACTAAACATTTGAATTTCTGTTGCCTTCTAGAATTACAACTTTATGGACTGATGACTTTTATTATCTTCTTTACCCAATGAGCAGTACCAATGCTTCATGTTAGACAGCACTACATTTGCTCTGCTTTATGATGCACAGCAATGAGGCCAGCTCATTTGTCCACAGCATGCAAAATGTGATCATTTTGGTGTTGTTACTCTACTTCTGTTCTCCTCAACATCCCTGTAAAGAGGAGGTTGTAGATTGTAGTAGGAGTCCTTGTAAAATCTATGTATTGTATAAGTGGCCTTGCCCCAATCCTAGTTGTTGTAAATGAGCTACAGCTGTGATGTCCTTAATTGGGCAGCAGCTGTGGCTCATGAAGGCAACTGGGATAAAAGGGGGTGGGTTGGCCAGAGGGAGCCTTGGAGGAGCCCTGACAAAGCAGCAGGAACAGCACTGCTGTGAAGAGCTGCTCATGAGAAAACCACCCAGAAGGTATGGGACTCTAGAAATAACATAACAGCAATATGATTACAATAGTAGATGGGAGAAGAGGACAGCTTCTTTCCAGCAATGAGCTGTGTAGTGTCAGTGCCACAGAATCCCAACCTGTGTTTCCCAGTTGAGAGGGCAGTGCCCGTGGTGTGCTCTGTGCAGGCTCTCCTGGAGCAGGATGTCTTTCACCGCTCCCTCCTGGCGTGCTGCCTGGAGATCGTGCTCTTCGCCTACAGCTCCCCTCGCACCTTCCCCTGGATCATTGAGGTGCTGGACATCAGGCCATTCTACTTCTATAAGGTAAATAAGCACTGGCCTAGGACAGGATTGGTGTTAAAAATGGCTTGTTACTGGATTAAGAATCACAGAGTCCTCCCTAGGGAGTCAGGTGAGGCAAGGACTGATATTAGGCATGCATCAGGATGTCACTATAAGACACAAAATAACACAACGTGCACACACTGGTCTTTCAAGGTAAAAAGGGACTTTTTAATTTCTGACTCCAACGTCTATAGATTTCCAAAAGTGACAGCTGATTGGAGGGTGACAGTGCCACCTCTCCAATGACACTGGACAAACCAACAGTCCATCAAATTTCTTCTCCTCTATAAAGGAATGCAAAACAATGAATTATTTACATAAAGTGTGTGAGAAAGTTTGTTACAAGAATGTAAACATCAGAAGGCTTAGATAATCTTAAAAAATCAGGGCAACATCAGGCCTATTCTAAATGCTGGCTGTCATGAAATGTGTTACTTGGAAGGTGTAATGCTAGAGCTGAAGCTGAAATATAAAGAACAAAACCCATTTTGTAAATTGTACTGATCTTTAACATACTGCCCTTCTACTAGACTAAAGCCTTCAAGCATATATTTTGTTGATCTTTATTGACTACAGTGTAGTTCTAAAATAGCAGATACAGATCTGAAATACTGGCTTTGGCTGCTACTACTTATCACAGGCTTGCTTTGCTAAGTTTGGGGTCTTTTCCTTTATGTGACAAAACATAGAATATCGTTTCCAGTGTTTTCTCTGGTTTTGCTCTTCATTTAACCACATTTTCCCCACTTCCAATGTAACTTGATTTTTGACTACTTCAATCCTTTTATCACCTATCCATATACCTCCAGCTTTTGCTGGATGCCTAGCAGCTTACTGGGGTTAGTTCTGAATAAATCAAATAGTTCTCTTTAGATGACAGCAACCAAAAAATGGAAGCCTTAGAGAAAGCTGGTTCATTATCTGGCCTTCCTTTTTCCTTTACTGCTCAGCTGTGCTGTAACAAATCTGTCAATATGGCTGTGGCTGTTGGTAGCCTCCATCAAAACTGGTGCACATCCAACTTTATGGAACAGATTTATGTTTGATTTGAATTTTCTCAGCTATTAGTGTATATTCTTGCAGCACTCTTATTTGGACAAAAATTGCCTTTCTAGGGGTCTCACACAGGAGAGACTTGTGACGTTTGTAACTTTGTTCTCTAGGAGTAGCTTCTGTAGCAGGAATAAACAAAACTGGTCTTCCATGGAATTTTTGTGGCATTTCCATCCTTGGAGCTTTAGCAAAACAGGCTGAATGCTGCTCTGATGGGAATAACACAGGGTGGATCTTGTGTTGGAGTATGATACTGCAGTCAGCTCTGTTCAACCCCCATTTGTCCATGTTAAGGGTTCTGAGTGCTCCTTAAATGAAACTTTAAGCAGTGGTTTTCAGCTCCTCATGTTATGGGCTGCTTGTTGGCAAGAGCTGAAATGCTGGGGCTGTCACATCCCCTGTCACATCCCCAGCTGTACCTGATCACCTGTCCCAGGTCAGTGCTGCATGTGCCCAGTGCCTTCACTTGTGCACAGTTAGCAGTGGTGAGAGAGGCCCTAGAAACCCCAGAGTGGATTGTTCTGCATTGTGGCATATCTGCTGTCCTCTTCCAGCTCCAGGTTGCTTTGGGAAAGGGGGTTAAATGAAGAGGGGTGGGGAAGATGAAGATGTGAGGTGGAGGCTGGAGCACTCTTGTGTTGATATTTTGAACAGGAGCCTGAAATAAATAACAGGTAGATGGTGTTAAACATGAGCAGTGTGACATTGCTGTGTGTCGTTGCCATCAGGTTATTGAAGTGCTGATTCGGTCTGAGGAAGGACTGTCCAGAGACATGGTGAAGCACCTCAATAGCATTGAGGAGCAGATTCTGGAGAGTCTGGCCTGGACTCGGAACTCAGCACTCTGGAATGCACTCGAGGCCTCAGAAAACAAAGTCCCAACCTGTGAAGAAGTATGTGATCTCATTCCTGTTACTAGGAAATTCATGTTCTTTTTGTCACTTTTTTAATTTGGAAAACTGTTCAAATGAGATTGTTACTGCAGAAAATCTTCTATTAATAGATTGTCACAAAGAAGGGAAATTAATTTATCTTAGACTGACATTTCTTACTTCCCAGGTGATATTTCCCAGTAATTTTGAGGCCAGCAATGGAGGAAGTGGGTTTGGGCACTTGCCCATGATGCCATTATCTCCCATAATTCATCCTCGAGTGAAAGAGGTTCGGACAGATCTTGGTGGGAGTTTAAGACGAGGTAAGTTTAAAGCTTCTGATATTATTTGAATGTGTGAATTTGGGGAGAGGGTTACAATTCTTTGTAATTGGAAAAAGCATCCTTGAATCTGAATTGAGAGTTCGGAATTGTGAAGTTTATTTGAGCAAGAGAAGGTCTAGATGCACCCAGACAAACCAGTGCTGTGACTAACTGGCTGCAGACAGTGCTTCCCTTCTGGAGTGGAGAAGATTTTGCTGCTGGCTTGATGCTAGGATGACCTTACTCTGAGATGGATTGTCATCAACCACTTATTGTCCATTGATGTTCAGATTTTTCCAGGATTGGTTTTTTTGTTGTTTTTTTGGTTTTTTGTTTGTTTGGTTTTGTTGTTGTTTTTTTGTTGGTTTTTTTTGTTTTTGTTTTTTTGTTGTTGTTGTTTTTGGTTTTTTTTTTTTTGCTTTCTGTTAGTTTACAGTCAGTGAGTTTGACTGGATTTTAGCTGACTTTTTTTTTTTTTAGATATAGTGACAGAGCTACACTTAACTCCCGCTTCCTACAGAACTGTTTTTGTGCTGGGTGGAGGACAGTGCTTTGCCTGCAGTGTTCTGTCCTCTGAAGCTGCTCTTTGCAGATTCCTGGATCTCACACAGAACTGTCTCCTGACACTGAAGGGTGCAGAAGCAGTGCCAGCACTGCTGTTTCCTTTGCATGCTTCTCTAGTTAGGAATTGCAGCTTTTGTTGTATCCCAGACACTGGCCCTTATGTTCTTACACGTGCTCTGTGAACTGGTGGGTTGTGTAATGTTGTCTCCTTCAGTGTTTGTGTGGCAGCAAACGAGGCAGTTTGGTGATTTTTTAAAATACTCCTTGGGAAGGAGATGTACGAGCAGTTTCTGTGTTGGGGTTCGCTGATGGAAGAGGAACCAGATTGGAGATGGTGTCTTACATCTGTCTCTCAATCCCTGCAGTCTCCAATCAATCTTACCTAGCCAGTTATCCAGATAATTTCTGACTCATGGGAAATAGGAAATTCTTGTCGCTGTGATTGTCACAGACTGCAGCAGAAATGCAAAAGGCCTGTGAGCAGAAGCCTGGTACATCAGTGCTGTGTACTTCAGGTTTATTACTGGAGCAGATGTTTGAAAGCAACAGGAAAGCCGAGAGGAACTGGGGTTATGTGAGAGTGGAGTCACCTGCCTGGGAGCAGTTTAGAGAGAGTTTGAAAGCCAGAACAAAGGGAAGGCAGCATGTCCAAGGAGTGTGGTCAGGGTTTCTTGTAGAGGAATGTGTTCACAGGAGTAACACTTGCAAAAATTCCCTAATTGCTAGGCTGACTGGAGTAAGTACCTCTCATCCTGTGTGTTCCTCAGTCTCTGTGGATCAGAGTGACTGCTCAGCTTCCATGTGATACCTGATGGCAGAACTGCACTGTCTGGGGTGACTGCAACACTGAAAAAAGTCAGACTACAGATCTTGTTCTTATCACCTCAGAACAATGAATTCTGAGAGCAGGCCTGAGCTATAAGTGATCTCTGCTGGTGTAGTTGGAAGGTATCCTTTCACCTTCTTTGCAGAAGTATTTCCATTAAGCTGCTATTGTTAAGGTTTTGTCGGGTTTATTTTTTCTTCCTTGACATGCCAGACATGCAGCCATTGTCTCCAATCTCCGTTCATGAGCGCTACAGTTCTCCTACAGCTGGGAGTGCTAAGAGAAGGCTCTTTGGAGATGACAGCCCCAAAGAAACGCAGATGGAAAAAATCTTAACGAAGGGAACGAAGCTGACAATTGCTCCAGCATCAAGCGTCGGTGCTGAAAACATGTCAGCATCTCCTGCCCAGACAGTGCTGACCATGACAACCACTACAGGACCAGGAAAAGCAGGACAGAAGGTCACTATCCCACTGCATGGTAGGAATTCTTGCTGCTTTTCTTCTCTACTAGGATATTTTCTTTAGTCTTAAGTTATGCTTAGACCAACCATGCATCTTGAAAGTGTGTTGTTTTTTCTTTTTAAAAAAACAGTTGCTTTGTCAACACAACTATCCTGGTTTGAAGGACAGGTGTCTGTGAAGGAAGGAAACCTCCCTTGGAATGGAGAATATGATCCCCTTCCCTCTGAATTATTATAACTTTGAAATGACAGGGCTTTCAGGCAGAGATACCAGAAGAGGAATAGCAGTTCCTTGCTAGCGTGTGTGTGTATAAGAAGGCAAACCAACCCCAAGGCGGCAGCACCGACGAGCAGACGCAGAGCCCCAGGGCCGGCCTTGTCGCGGCTGCAGGCCCCTTCCCCTGCGCTGCAGTTCCGGGCACAGCCAGCAGGGGCGCTGGTGGCTCCTGGCCGGGCAGGGCGGGGCGATGATTCCCCCGGGGCTGCAGGGGGCGCTGTGGCGCGAGCTCGGCCGCCTCTCTGCGCACGGCAATGGCGGCCGGGCTGGCGGAAGGGATGCGCAAGGGGCTGCCTTGGGAACCCTCAGGGACGGCCGGGCCCGCTGCACCTCCGGCTGGAGAAATGGACTGCAGCAGGAACCTTGGCAGCAGCTGGAACGGCAGAGGCGAGCAGATCCTGTTGTAATAAATGAGATGTAGCAGAAACTGCAGAGCTGTGGCCCCTGAGGGGTGCCCCAGCAGGCACGGGTATGGCACTACAGGGTAGTGAAAACTCAGAAAAGCAGCAAAAGAAAGGCAGGGGTGGGCAGGGGTCTCCTCTGCAGCAGCAGCATCACACTGCCAGGGAAGTGCATCCTCCGGGACGGGGCTGAACACGGGGTCCTGGTGTTTTCCTCTGAGGCACCCGAGCAATGGCAGGGTCCTTTCCAACGAGGCAGGGTGCCAGTGATGTCCCCGTTCAGTGGCTGCTCTGATGAGCAAACGCTCACTCGTGGCACAGAAGCAGGACAGGGCTGGGCTGCAGCAGTGAACTCCCCACAAACAGCAGCTGGAGCATCCTGCTCTGAACCCAACGGCGAGAGAGGGCGAGGAGCCGAGCCAGCCTCTCACCACCCAGCCAAAATTTGAGGTATCTTTTATCTTCCAAAGAGAAAACCCACCAGGTAAAGACAGTAGCCAGCCGAACCCTTCCCATCCTTACCCTGAGCTAAGGCAACTTCTTTTATCTCTCTACCAGTAGTTTTTGTCTCTTAGAAATGTATGGGAGAAAATTCCCTGAGAAAAAGAAAACAAAAGTAGCAATCCTAAGCTCCAACTGCTACTAAAAAGGTTAAGTTTATATTGACATCACATCCTTGGAGACATCTGATCCCTGGCAAACACACTGATTGATAAGAGATCATGTTTGTGCTCTTTCCAGTTTTACCTCACACATTAATCGGTATTTCAGTTCTCAGCTCCATTAATGATTTACTGCAATTTGTCTTAATTTGTCTGTTAAAATCTCCAAAGGCTCTGGAACTTCTAGATAAGAGTTACATGCTAACATTAGAAAAACATTGTGAGACTTCTGTTTTGTGGCATTTTGGTGATACTTGAATATTTCTGAAAATGATACATGAGCAATGAGTTTATAGCCATTCTTAATTTAAAAATTGGGTCTATAGTTAAAATAAAAATTCTGCACTAATCATGTTTAAGGAGATTTTCAGCAAGATAATTTGATTACTGAGGAAACTAATGAGGACTGTATAGGATATGCTGCCAGTTTTGCAGAATAAGAATTAAAAAAAAAGAATGCCCACCTTCCACCAATAGACTGGAAAACCAAGTACAGAAATTGTGATTGCTTGTAAACTTTGTACTTTAGGATAACCTTTAGAAAAGATCATTCACCTTCAGATTCTCCTTTTAAACCTTACCAGAAATGTAATTTCTACTATTTCTAAAGACTCTGTGGGACAGACTGTAGTACAGAGGATGAAATGTCGTCAGTATCAAATGTTCATAAATGAGTTTGATTTGCTATTTGACTTTGCAGCATGAAGAGAGCGGCCAGTTTATTTCTAGGTATGTGTATCCTCTCCAGGTATTTCAAATGACATGGGTGGAATCACCTTGATCCCCATTTCGATTAATTTAGGCCAGCCATGTAAAGTGGATGCTCAGGCTCCCTGCCACCCTCCTGGGACCCAAGGAGCAGATGTGGCGCTGCCCGTGGCCGGCAAGCCGAAGAGAACGGGCTCCTTGGCACTGTTCTACAGGAAGGTGAGTGCCCGTCCTCGTCCTTGGCACTGTTCTACAGGAAGGCGAGTGCCCTTCCTCCTCCTTGGCACTGTTCTGCAGGAAGGTGAGTGCCCTTCCTCAGAAGGGGACTGTGCTTGTGCTCCTGTGCAGGAGTTGCAGGGGGTGGCACGGTCGGGGCGGATGGCGATGAGATCTCTCTGAAGCCAAGTCACATAACTTGTAGTTTGTTACAAAGGGCGTGGGTGAAGGGCCCTGCTGGGAGCTGCCAGCCGCAGCTCAGAGCAGGGCCCAGAGAAGAGAGGCTTAAAGTGTAAGAGAGTTAAAGACAAAGGTTTAAGAGCAGAGAGCAGGTAGAGAGGAGGGGGTGAAGGAGTGCAGAGGGGAGACAAAGAAAGAAAAGGGTGCAAAGAAGATAAGGGAGAAGAGAGATAAGAGCGCGAAAAGAGAGCAAAGTTCTCATTACAATACAATAAATCATCTTCAGTGCTGAATATTCAGATTCTCGTTAATTAATCTACTACAGCATGCATATCTTATAACATTTCTACACAACCTATAAGTATCACTACATTACCATACTATGTTTACATGTTAAACCTTAAATCTTATTCTTTGGGCCCCATCTGCCAAGCTGCAAGGCTTGCTCTGACTCTTAGGCCTGCCTGCTTGCAGAGAGAATTTTCTTCCGGGGGGATTACATTCAACTGGTAACAACTAAGGTATCTTAAAGGTTGCTTTCATTTCAATCTCACTTATAGTTTCTATATTCTCAAAATCTTTTGCCAGGCAGTCATATTTAAAAGGCTTTCTTGTTTCATCCTCCCCAACATTCCTGGCCATGCTGGAGCCTGCCTCCCTGTGCACCTCCCAGTACCTTCAGTCCTCGTGTGCCTTGAGCTTGGCACATGCAGTCCTTGTATACCTTGAAGAAGAAGGTTAAAAGATGTTGAGTGTTGCAGAGAGTCCAGTTTTCTCCTTCCTACTGATGGGATTTTTTTTTTCTTTTTAATTAGAAGCTTCTGTTAATAAATATCAAAGGCATACTTGACTTCAGATTTTACTTCTCTTGGCTATTTTGATTGCCCCCTCATTTGCAAGGGTTAGACAGAGCTGACATGAGAGGGTTTTCCTGTGTGTCACTCATTCAAAGCTGCACTGCTGTGGATCCAGCATTGGAGATGCTCCTTTGCCACGTTTACATCTGCCCAGCAGTGCTGATCTTGCTGGGCTGGGGGCTCAGGAAGCAGTGATGAATAACATAGTAGCTTAAGGTTTCTAAAAAGAATGAGATTGAAGTAATGCAGGATTTAAAGGTTAAGATCTGGGTGTCCTTCAGAGTAACTTCAGATGACTTACTTAGAGTTGCTTTCATTCTCAGTGTGCATTTTGTGAAGGGTCTTTGGAGAAAGGGTAACTTGGGCTAGATGACTACAAAGAATATATCCCTAAATTAGTCTCTCTCTAAAATACTAGAAGATTTTCCTTTGCTGTTATTTTCTTACTAGGTAAGTTTTATTTTCTGAGGTTTTCCCCTTTGAGGGTATCTGTATAGATACAGTAGATCTTGATAAGTTCTACCATGAACATTCTTTAAGGTACAGCTTAATAAAAAAAATAATTTCTGAAAACACTTGTAAGCCACTTCCTTTGTCTGAACTATTGGTTCTTTAATTTTGCCAGTGACAGGCAGTTTCTCTGAGAAAGGATTAAGGATTGATCAGTCACCTGCCAGTTGGGAATGCTGCATTTTGGAAGTTTTACTCTCAGCTGGGGAGAACTTCAGGCGTAGCTGTGTCTTTGACTAACCATGTCATAGACAACATAATTCCTCTTAGTTATGAGGAAGAACTAAAACCTTGACTTATATTTGTAGTTAAATTTTGACTTTCCATTTACAGTGACCATTGTACTCAGAATGATAATTTTCCCCTACTTTCCTTTCTTGCTCCTGTTCAGTAGAGCAAGTGAAAGTGACAGCACCCCTTCCTGCTTTCCAGCTTAAGGAAAGTGCCTAATTAGTGAGGGATATGGTATAGAAGCTGTAGGCATAATGTTTTTAGGAGGATTTTCTGCAAGTGTTAGAGGTTCAACAGTTGGAGAGTGGACAGCTTAGTCTTTGAATCCCAAAATTCCAGAATGATTTTGGTTGGGAAGTACCTAAAAGATGGAATCATTCCACCCCCTGCCATGGGCTGGAACACTTTCTGCTAGACCACACCCCATCCAGTCTGGCCTTGAACACTCCAGGAGAGGGCAGGAGCAGCTTCTCAGGGCTTCACCCCCTCCCAGGGAAGGGTTCCCTCCCAGTGTCCCATCTGAGCCTGCCCTCTGGCTGTGGGAGCCACTGGCACTCCAGGCCCTTGTTCCAAGTCCCTCCCCAGCTCTCCCAGAGCCCCCTCAGGCAGCAGAAAAGGCTCTGAGGCCTCTCTGGAACCTTTTCTCCTCCAGGCTGAACAACTCCCACCCTCCCAGATCTTTCATGGCAGCGGCGTTCCTTCCCTCTAATCATCTTCGTGGCCCTTGTAGAATACCTCTGCTTGGATGTCTCTTGTTTCTGCAGGCCAGGACAGGCTTGTTTGGCTTCACTCTGTGCTGTGTGTCTTTTCCTCCCAGGTGTATCACCTGGCAAGCGTGCGCCTGCGTGACCTGTGCCTGAAGCTGGATGTGTCCAACGACCTGCGCAGGAAGATATGGACGTGTTTTGAGTTCACCTTGGTTCATTGTGCTGACCTTATGAAGGACAGGCATTTGGACCAGCTCCTCCTCTGTGCTTTTTATATCATGGCAAAGGTAACATGCAGTTTTAAGAAATTAATGGGATTTTATGTTCAATTTTATGTTCAAAATATCAGGTGTGTTCAGCATTTACAGTGTGACTGATTCGTGTCGTATTACTGGAGGGAAGGGGAAGGTCCTTCCAAGAAGTGGATGAAGTCTCAGTATGGTTTTTTTTTTCCTTGTTTTGCATATCTTAGCTCACTGGCTCATTGATGGAAATTCTTGACAGAGTTTTTCTTCTCTTCTTGGGTGCATTCACAGTAGCACTGGTTCACACAGACAAAGCACTGTGTGGTCTTATTGCCCTGTATTTGTTTTCTGTCCCATTTGTCATCTTGACAATCTGTTGATCTAAACTAAAAATTCCATTATAATTACAGAATTAGGCAGGTGCAGAAATTTGCAGGAGCAAATTTATGTGAGGTGGTTTTTATTCCCAAAAATCCTTTTAGCTTTTGATGATTCAGGCTGAGGAATTGAGGTGGTTGCCTGTTGTATTTCATTTCTTGTTTCATTTGCCAGCTTTAATTTAAGGTGGTGTTAAATTGGATTGTGAAACTGGACTATTGGTTTGACTCAAACTTGAGCTGATGGTTACGGTGTCCATCAAGCCTAATTCAGACACAAAATTCAGGAGGCTGGATTACCTTTTCTTGAGGGCAGATGAAGAGTAGCAGTGTGTGGAGGGAAATTGATGTTTAAATTGTGGCTGTCTGTGCTCTTAACTGCAGCATGGGTTAGGCTCACCTGATGTCAACACTGGTAGCAAAGCCATTTAATAGTGCTCTATATTTTATCATGTAATTCATCCATTGTTTCGGGGTTTTTTATAATCCAAGCTTTTGAATGCTGTCTCCAGTGCAGTGTGAGACCTGACAGCTTAGCCAGAGACATTGATGCATTGTCTCCTGGCTCCTACTACAAAAACTGTTGCTTGTCTGCTCTTAAAATTACAGATGTAGGGCTGAAAAACAGAGTGCTTTAAGAAATGAGCAATTTTGAAGTAAAAAAGCCAAGTGAAATTGCATGTGTGTACCTGCCTAATGTCTTGTTCAGGATTTCCCCACTTTCTGTTTAGAAAAGTTAGGGATCCAGTTTCCAAATTCACAAAACACATTTTTGACTTAATAATATTTCCTTTCTTTAATTTTAAGTGTCACTGGAAGAAAAGTCTGGAAAGGAGTAATTCCTAAGCATCATAACTAACAAAAAGCTTTAGTAGCTAAGAAACAAGGAATTCCTGAACAAGAAAAATCTTTGTTTCATGCTCTCATCACTAGAGATAAATTTTTAAATTATGTATCCATAGTAATACTCCTCAAAAAGCTGAATACTGGACCTAGGCAGTGCAGCCTTAACACTTTGCACTTGGTCTTCAACAGCCTTTTCTTTTCCAGGTAACCAAAGAGGAAAGAACTTTTCAGGACATAATGAAAAGTTACAGAAATCAGCCCCAGGCAAACAGCCATGTAAGTCCTTAACACTGGCTTTACTTTTTGTAAAGCTCAGAAGTGGCTTTTGAAGTCTTTGTGCTCATAAGAGAAGTGAAATCCTCTGCAGTGTTATACTTGCTCCTGTTCAGCTGGATTTCATCTAGTCTCCTGACCTGCTTGCTTTCCTTGACAAGAGGGTTTTTCCTTGCTATCTTGTAGGTTTATAGGAGTGTCTTGTTGAGAAATACTTCTGATGATGTTCCATTGGACAAAAATGCAAACCCAGATATGGAGATGACAGAAGGTGAGTACAGCAAAGGAATTTGCTCTTTTCAATAACATGCTTGGGGCTTTTAAAGAACTGAACAGTCAAGTAATAAGTGGAACAAGTTTTACAGTTTTAAGTGTATTAAAGAAAAATAAATGTATTGTTGAAAAAGAAACCATCTTGTAAGTAGCTTTCCTGTGTATTAGGTATGGAAAATAACCCTTCCTAGTTGGAAAGAATATTTAATTTCATCTACCTAAATTTGGTTGCTCAGGGTGGAAGTGTTTTCTTAGTATGTCAATGATACTGTGGTTCTTGGATGGCAACATTGATAACAAAGAAGAATGAAGATAAACAGTACCTGGAATATTATGGTGGGTTTTTTTAATATCATCTATTCTGAGGACTGAAGTAGAAAGAACTTGTTTCAGAAAATAAAAATGCTAACTCTCCAGCACTGCCATTTTCTTATATTCAGGTTTCTTTTAAATAAGTAATGGTTTCTTTGCTCTGGGTTAGAGAAGAAAAGGGATCAGAGTGGTATTTGAGAAAAGGATGGAGCTGTGCCATGCCTGTTGTGAGTGGCATGTCAGGAAAGTGAGAGATCAGCCCATGTATGAGCCCATGAGCAGGACACACGTAGAATTTAGTTTGTTCTTTGTGGCAAATTCCCTCTGGGTGGGATTCATCTGCCTTAATGAATATTAGAGCCATTTTTAAAGGCCTGTTGAGGATTCTGTCAGGGTCATGGAAGGTGCTGATCTCCTCTAAATTCTTACACCTCCACAGTTACTGGATGACTTGGAGTATCTGAAGTGACACTGGGCTCTGGTATTTTGTCAGACATATATATGTGGTTACAAAGTTCTTTAATGGCTTCTCCTACCAGACTTTCTTCAGTTTATGGACTCATGTCTCCTTTACACAGTATTAACTCCAGGTCTTTTGATGCCAGTTCACAGGAGCTGTGCTTGTGTTGTGAGAGGAGGAAGGCAGATGGACAAAGGAGTCACTTATGGGTGTCAGCTGGAGCTTTGGATGTTTGTCTCAGTGCACTGATTGCCAGAGACTTTGTGTGCTGCTCTATTTTACTTGGCAGACAGCAGAATGCAGGACACATAGAACGTTGTGTAGCACTTCAGCTTAATTAGGGGAGAGCAGACATCAACAGAAATACACTTGCTGTGTGGCTACAGCTTTTCCCACTTAACAGAACACGCCTGAACAAATGGTGTCATGAATGCCTTGGTGCAGATCTGAGTTGAGCACCAAGTTTTTCTCTGCTAGCTGATCACAACAGGCTTTCAGAGAAGCCAAAAGCTGGGAGCTGTCAGACTGCTTAAAACTTAGTTTTAAGACCAAGTAATGGCTTCGTACCACTTCCCACACTCCCCAGAATAAACGTGGAAGAGGGGGTCAATTGTACTACAGTTTCTTGCTACAGCTGTTTCCAAGTTTGGAATAAAGGTTGATACTGGCCTTTTTAGACATAACCCACAAGCCTGCTCACAGCAAATGGTAGCTCCTCCTGATGTTCATAACCACCTGCAGCACACCCTGCTCCTGGCTCAAGCACATTTCTTGAATTCCTGTCATTGACTGGTCAATTTATGGACAAGTTCTTGCCAGCTGGACATCGTAAGTTCAACTCTGAAGTGCCTGTTTTGCCAATGCTGTAGTTTTGAAATCTGAAGCTCTCTTATTGTTAGACTCATCTGTGAAAGCTGGCAGCTCCTTGGGACGGTCCACAGCAGAGAATTTGAGTGAGTCAGAAACAGAGGAGAGAGGAGATCTTATTAAATTTTACAACGCAGTCTACGTAGGAAGAGTAAAGTCATTTGCACTGAAGTACGATATCACAAACCAGGATCATGTGGTAAGTCAAGTATTTTGGAATTAATACTCAGAGTAATTTTTTCTGGCAGTTAAATGTATGTCAGTAACTTTATCTTGTCACCTGATGTGGGTCAAGTCAGATAATTGGAGGTAATGGTATGAGCACTTGCTTTAACAGTCTTTCAAGAGGACAAATGTAGATGCTGCTCAGTTTGCAAACCCATTTCCAACTTCTTTACATCAGTGCAATACCGACTTCTCACACGCCTGTAGACTGTCTGTGTAAGGCATCTGGAATATTAATTCCGTTGCTTGGTGTTACTTGATCTGTTGTTTCACTGTCATGAGATGAAATACTCCAAAGAAGCGCTGGGAGTGTATGAATGTTCTCTAGGGTGGGTCCCTGCTGTCAGTGTGTTGGCTGAGCAGCCGTGTCCCCCGTGCAGGTGGAGGCGCCGCCGCTGTCGCCGTTCCCCAGCGTGCGGCCGCAGGCGGTGTCCCCGCGGCGAATCTCGCAGCAGCACTCGGTGTTCGTGTCCCCGCACAAGAACGGCGCCTGCCTCACGCCCCGCTCTGCCCTGCTCTACAGGTTCAATGGCAGCCCCTCCAAGGTACACGCTCAAACAAGGCTCAAAGTGGTTGAGAAAGGGTTAATTGTCTTTAATTAGGATGGGGTCTAGTGCAGTTTTGATGTGTTATAATGAGCAGCCTCTCACTTTGCACTAAAGTTAGAATTCTCTATGTAGACTCCACCACTCAGAGGTGCAGGATAACCGGTTGTTCACAAGTTTGAAATGGAGTCAGAGTAACTCATTATTTTTGTCTTGATGGCAGAGTTTGAAGGACATCAACAATATGATAAAGCAAGGTGAACATAGGAGTAAGAAGCGAGCAATAACAATTGACAGTGACACTGAATCCCCCTCGAAGCGACTCTGCCAGGAAAATGATGATGTTCTACTGAAACGTCTGCAGGATGTTGTCAGTGAGAGAGCAAATCACTAAAAAGCTTCTGCTGTCTGTGGATCTCCAAGTTACAGAGCTGGATACAGCATTGTGCTATTTATTTCTTGCTTTTGTATATAGACATCTGTCAAGTTCCTTCAACACTGAACTTTCACCTGACTTCCACAGGACACAAAAAGTAAGAGTTATGTAGGAAATGCCAGTGATCTTAATGCCCAAAGATCACACTGTGCTATAACTTACTCTGAGCTGTTTTAGCAAAAGAGTGTTCTGTGAAACCCATATTGGATGTTCTCAAGCCCCATTTGGAGCATCATGAATTCTGAGTGTAACTCAGCTTAGAATACCAGTTTTATTATTAGAATAAGAGTGATAAAGAAATTAGTGACATCAGTGACGTTTCCTCAAGCTTTTGGCAGTTAGAGAAGAAACTTACAAAGTGCCTTATTTGAAAGGAATACAGAATTTTATGTATTTTACTGCGGAGTAACTGGAGGGAAAAGAAATAAATTATTTAGCCTCAGGAAGAGCTGAGTAGTTTTGAACTGTCAGAACTTATGTTAAAGTGTAGGTTGTGACATGTATCTGACAGCTTTTGCAGTAACAAAGGCAATAATCTAAAAATACAAATAGTGGTGACTTAGGTTGGACTCTGGTAAAGCTCACGGTTCTGTGAGCCTGAATTCCCTTTCTCTTGAGCCAGTGGTGCTCCACTTTGGAAGCCACAGAGCAGCCTGCCCTAGATGTTCATACAGATGGCAGCTCACCCATGAGAAAATACAGTTACAGCTGAAATCAGCAGCTGGGGCTTGGCCACGTTAAAGCTGTTCAAATGTACACGTTCTTATAACAATTTGAATGTCTTGTTTTTTCCTGAAGACCTTTAGCCTCTTGTGTAGTATCTACACTGAATGTAAGCCCATCACATAAGGAGGTGTGTATGTGTGAGGTTTTATAGCTGTTGAAGGCTTGGGTTCACTGGAAAAGTAGAAGTTCCAGCATCCAGTTCTTGTGACTGAGTTTTTAATGCTGAAGATCTGGTAGGGTCTGTTTTACCAAAATGGAGAAAAGTCAGGGTTTACTCATTACTGTAAATCAGTAGTTTGATCTTATTTTATAATTGTATTTAAGGTTAGAGCCATAGAGAAACTTCTCAGCACTGTAATTTTCAGTTTCTGTGTAACTGAACTGAAAAAAAAAAAGAACAACTACACAGGACTTATTTGAGGGGCTCTGTTTCCTTCATTGGCTGGGTGGGTTAGTATGTGAGATCCACAGGTCATGAAGAGAACACTGCCATGATTTTGAGCAGCCTCAGCAATGATGAAGGAGAAATTAATTTCTAAGTGTAGGTGTGCAGGAACACTACTCAGCAAGGAGTAGGAAGTTTACAAACTTGGTTTTGAGTCATTAACTACTTGAACATTTGATATTTTTTTAAACTTGTTTACTTTCAAAAAAAGGTGCTTGCCCATGGAGAGCTGCAGTATGAGGAAATGGCTGTGCAGTGGAATAGGTTTCATGTAGATATTTAATTTTATTCAAGTTTTAATGTTTGCCTTCATATTTTCAGATAAAAAGTGGAGGATTGCAGCCTTTCTGCAATAGGATAGGAAATTTATGGTTAGGCATGACAGCATCAGTCTTTCCATGGTATTGTATGATGAGAGTTTACAACCATTGACATGGTTTTAATTCAATATCATGTGCACATCTCCTGGTGTCTCTGCTCCCCACACTGTCACTGCCTTCTCTGACAGTAGACAACTGATGGAGCCAAAATCCTTAATAACTGTTATGTATAGTGCTTCTTCAGTAGGAAAATGAATGTACTACAACTGGATGCAGTTCAGAATTCTTCACCTTTTTAGGTGATGTAAAAACTATTTTGGGCTTGTTGAACGGCTAAAACAATAGCTTACATGAAATTTTTGTAACGGTTTCAAAGTGCCTTCACATGTAAATCTGTATTTTATAATAAACAACTAAAAAGCATTTTAACCTGTGTTGCTGCATTTCCTGTTGTTTTGCTGTGCCAGTTCATTAAGCAATGCCTTCTTATCTGCATTTTCTGTAATATCGAAGACCTTCATTATTTTTGTGCTCCCTCAGATTTCTTTGGGATTTTTTTTTGTGTTTGAATTCGTGACATTTCATATGTTTTGTCTGAAGTTTCCTCCAGACATTTCTTTACTGTTTGTTTTTCAGTCAGGCGTGGATTTTGGGAGAAGGTGAGTAATATATTGCATGAAGTCACCAAAAAACACCAGAAGGGAGAGAACCCTGCAGTGACAGGTGATGTGTCCACAGAGGCAGGGGTGACTCCAGCAGAGCTGAGCTGTGAGCTCCTAGTTCATCTCTGAGCACTGCAGGCACGAGCTCCAGGTGCTGGTCCTGGCTGCCTTCCTCCCAGATGTGTTTGAGAACCAGCCTTGGACAGGTTCAGATCTGCACAAGCTGATGTCCTGCTGGTTTTGTTGCTCCAGGTAAGCATAAAGCTGGCAGGAACTCAGCTTTTCAAATAACTCTTGTTCATCTGCTCTATGAGGAAAAAAAGGTGAATTTATGCAGGTTCTGCTGTAATGACTTCTGTTGCCAGAACTTTTGCTTTAAAAGACTGATCTCTGGTTCATAGAATCACAGAATCATGGAATATTCTAAGTTGAAAGGGACCCACAGGGATCATCAAAGTCCAACTCCTTGCCCTGCACAAGACACCCCAAAAATCAGCATCATAGAATAGCTTGGTTTGGAGAGGACCCTCAAGATCATCTGGTTCCTCACCCTGTGCCTGGGAGTGTTGTCCAAGTGCTCCTGGAGCTCTGGCAGCCTTGAGGCTGTGCCCATTCCCTGGGGAGCCTGGGCAGTGCCCAACCACCCTCTAGGGCAAGAACCTTTCCCTGATGCCCAGCCTGGCCTGCCCTGGCACAGCTCCCTTCCCTCAGGTCCTGTCCCTGGTCACGGAGCAGAGGTGGGAGCTGCCCCTCATGAGGGATGACCTCAGTCTCCTCCTGGCTGGACAAACCAAGGGACCTCACGTGGGACATGAAAATCAGATGCTCCAATCAGCATTCTATTTTAGATGTGTGAACAGTAGAAACTTATTGTAAATATAGTCCTTTTTGGGATAATGTGATCAAGTGGAGCTGAGTTTATTGATCATGGTGTGATGTCCCATTCCTGGTCCTCCACACTACACTGAGGGACCCCAGCACCTTCAAAAGCATTTCCCTGGGAACCTTACTGACTTCATTCCCTGAGCAGCCTGAACTCTGCTCTCCTCATGGCCAGGCTGGAAGTTTTGCTGACACTTTTCCTCCTGTCATCAGAGATTTTAAACTTGATTGCTTTGTGGTCACTGTGGCCAAGATGGCCACCAATCACCACTTCCCTTACAAGACCCTCTCTGGTAGCAACAAATCATGGAGGGCACCTTTCCTGGTTGGCTCCCTTAGTACTTGCACCATGAAGTTGTTATGCCAGTGTTTTAGGAATTTTCTGGACTAGTTTGTGCCAGCTGAGTGGTGTTCCCTGTTAACATCTGGTAAGTTGAAGTCAGACAAGGACAAAGGTGATTGATTAACACATGTTCCTTAGTGTCATGGTGCTGGCTGGATGGCCCATGGTAGTCACCAGCTTTGTTTGTTTCTCCCTTTATCTCACCCAAGGATTAGTTCCCAGGCAAGGGGATGATGAGGGTTGCAGCTGTGCAAACCTGACTGGGTTTTAATCTTTGTAAACTTCCTTCTGCAGGTAACCCTGCCAGCGAGGGGACAGCATTGTAGGCAGCCTGAACTCAGAAATTAGGTTCTTGAACTCCAGACTTGCAAACCATCCTGTCTGCTGGGGGTTGAGGGATTTCACCAGTTCTTCAAATGAAAATATCGCCTCCTTAATGCTCCTTGAAGTGGATTCAGAGCTTCCCTGTTTACTACAGCTCAGCTTTCTAGAGTCAAAGTTTAAAGGTTGTTAACACCACTGTGGAGAATACCAAAAAGCTGCCAGCTCTTTGCATATGAGCACTATGTTAATAACAGGTTGCCACATCCCTAGTGTTGTACTGAGGTGTGGCCTCAAGAAAAATTTGTGGTTAGGCTGCAATTAAACAACTCAGAGAATCGAAACTGATTTTCTCTTTGTTTCCCGTTAGGAATTACCCTTCTTGTGTTGCTGTTTTGTGACTCATGAGGGATTTTTGTTGATGTCTGAGGAGTGGTAAGCCATGAAGAAACTGCAAGTGTGTAAGCAGTGCTGGGATCACAGATGAAAGAAGCTGAATGTGTCTTAAGGCCAAAAGACGCCAAGTAAACAGAGATTACTCACTTTGATTGCTTTGATTACAACAATTACTCAGTTTGATTGCTTTGATTACAGTAATCTAAGTTTGCAATAAGCACAGAGCTCAAGTAGTAGTTCTTGAAAAACCGGTGTCAAATGAACACAATGCCAAACTCCTAAAACTTTTTAACTTCTTTGAGTGACCAGAAGTGCACTGGAGGAAGGTGCATCAGAGGCAGGTTATGCTTGTGGTTCCCAGCCTGCCTGCAGCCTGGGCTCATGCTGCCCTGGCTCCATGTGAGCCACAAGGCTGGGCAGAGCTGCTGGGGGAACACTTGGTTTAAGGGAGCCTCCTTTCCCCTGCACGTGTGCTCCCCAGCAGTGCCCCTGTGATCCAATGCTGTCTCTCAGCTGGGGCACAAGGAACCTGGGCTGCAGCAGCTTTACTGCAAGCACCTTCTCTGTCTTCATTACATGTCATGCCCCGTGGTTCCCACCACAGAAAAACAGCTGTGCAAGGGTTTAGTCACACACATTTCAGCTAGTTCATGTGTAAATATGGGGCTCAAGCAGCTGAGGTTGTGGAGCACACTGGTGCCAAGTCACAGGAGGCTTTGCTGTGAACTTTTCAGTTCCTTGGTGGCCAGTGTGTAGCTCTGCTTCATGGGGTCCACTGTGATGGTGTTCACTGGGGTCCAAGGATGAGAGAAGAGACAGGATCTGACTCCATGTTTCAGAAGGCTTGATTTATTATTTTATGATATATATTATATTAAAACTATACTAAAAGAATAGAAGAAAGGATTCCATCAGAAGGTCAGCTAAGAATAGAAAAAGAAAGAATTATAACAAAGGCTTGTGTCTGGGACAGAGAGTCAGAGTCAGCTGGGCTGTGATTGGCCATTAATTAGAAACAACCACATGAGACCAATCACAGATGCACCTGCTACATTCCACAGCAGCAGATAACCATTGGTTACACTTTGTTCCTGAGGCCTCTCAGCTTCTCAGGAGGAAAAATCCTAAGGAAAGGATTTTTCAGAAAATATCATGGTTACATCCACCAAGGGGAGTCAATCCGGTGGTGGATGCCCTAACCCTGGAAGTGTTCAGGACCAGGTTGGATGGGGCTTTGAGCAGCCTGCTCTAGAGGAGGCCTCTCCTGCCCATGGAACAAGGGTACAAGGTAAGGTTTGAAGTCCCTTCCAATCCCAGCCATGAACACCAGGAAAGTGCTACAAGAAACATGTAAAGTGAAAAAATAGAGAGCCCTTACACAGGAATAATTCCTCTTCAGCCTGAGTTTGACCATGTGCTTTGAGTTTTGCTTGCCATTGCAGGGGGATTTGTTGGCACAATTTTGGGTTTAGTGCCACGTTGCTTGAGCAGAGGTGACTGGTTTTCTGTGTGTGCAGCAGCAGGCGGGGATGGGGAGGCACTCAGTCACCTCTATTGCACACAAGTCCAAAAATAACTTTTTCCTCCTTTCCCCTTTTTCATGTGTTTGTTTCATTATGAAGGAATTTGTGCTATTCAGAACAACACCCTAGTGCAGTATTTTTTTCTTTTTCTTCCTTCTACCCAAGAGTGAAACTGGTAATCCCCATCCTCTTGCTGTGTCATGTGTTCATCTCATGTTACAAAGTCAGCAGTTTTTTGATTGCATCCAAGACAGATGTCCTGTTCTTTCAGGATAATCCTCCCTTGCTGTTTTTTAGGCCACAAATGCAATGAGCTACCTCTTAATTTATGTATTTTTAATAAGCTCTCCAGATGTATTGGGCCTGCGGATAGGATGTATTTCCTTCAACTCCTTCCCCTCCCCAAAAAGCTTCTTTAGGTTATATAGGGCAGGTTTTGACTCTGCTTAGAAGTGAAGAATGGACTGGTGATCAATTATTCCTTAAAAAGCAAAGCACCAGTGACATTTATGTGTCACTTGTGTAGGACAGAGGAAATGGAGAAGGTGGGACATAATTTGTATGGTTGCATTCCTAATGGATCTGGCCTGGTTTTGCCTCCTCATGTTGCTTCCAAGAATTGAGTTTCCTCTAAAAGGGTGGGACCCAGCCAGTTTCGTTTCAGTGCTGATGGATCAGCACTGAGATACCCAGAGGGGATGGAGAAAGACTCTCAGCCAAATGAAAATCAGACTGGAAACTTTATATGTCCTTTGCTAACTAAAGCCAAGAAGTGAGAAAGCAAGATGAATGTTTACAAAGGAAATTACTGTATCGTGACAGAAGAACATGTGAGCTTTGCTCCTCAGAAACAGAGACTTCAAGAAAAAAATTAAGAAGTTTTTATTACTAAGATGATGGGAAGTTTTTACAGTCATTTTTTCCTCCCCTCTACACATCTGAAAGGGAGAAGGAAGTGGGGAGGAGGACACAGCAACTCCAGATGTGCATTGCATTGGCTTGTGGCTGGCTGCCAGGTCACTCAGCCACGCTCTCACCTCCCCTCCTCAGCAGAGTGGGGAGAAAATACCACAAAACAGCTTTGAGACAGGGAGATCCCTCACCAGCCACCATCATGGGCAAAAGACAGGAACTGAGGAAGATAATTTGATTTCCAATTAAAAATAGAGTAGGATAATGAGACACAAAACCAAAACTAAAACCACCTTCTCCCCACTCAGCCCTTTTGCCTAAGCTCGAGTTCATGCTTGACTGCCCTATCTCCTCTCCCTGCAAGCGTTGCAGGAGGATGGGGAAGGAGGAGGGGTCAGTTTGTAATGCTCTGTCCCTGCTGCAGCACGGGATCTCCCCACAGCTGAAGTTCCTGCTGGGACCCTGCTCCTGTGTGGGCTCTCCATGGGCCACAGCTTCCCCAGGGCCTGTCCAATTGCTCCATGAGGCTCTCCCTGGGCTGCAGTGTGGATCTGCCTCACCATGGCCTGCACCATGGGCTGCAGGGCAGTCTCTGTGCCTGGAGCACTTCCTGTCCCTCCTTCCCTGGCCTTGGGGCTTGCAGGGCTGTGCCTTCTCCTCCCAGCTACAGCTGTGCCACAGTGCATTTGTCTTGGAGGCCTCTTGAGCCAGCTCTGCCCAACATAGGATCAGCTTCTGGTGTCGATGTACAGAGGCCACCACTGCCCTCCTTATTCCCCAAATGTGGCCATGTAGACCCAGCACATGTAAGCACACTGCTGAGGGATAAGGTGTAACCTTCCCTGTGGAAGCCCATGCAGCATTGCAGTGAGCACAGTGTGAGCAACAACAGCACGTGCTGGGCATCACAGCACTGCTGCCTCACACAGGGAGCCTGGAGGTGCCCAGAGCCCTGGGTCTCTGGGATGCCCTGTCGGTGCTGCTGATGGCAGGGGAGCGACAGGCTGGTCCCAAGCAGTGCCTGGCACACCCTGAGCCCATGGGGCTGCTGGCAGCAGGGAGGGGGCTCCCCCAGAAGCTGTGCTGGTCAGAGTGTCTGGTCCATCGGGCACTGTGTGCAGCTGCACGTGTGGCAGACGCAGCTCTGAGAAGGCAGGCGGGGTGGATCAGGGCAGCAGAGAATTTGCCAGCCTTGCTCTGCGGGGTCTGTAATGGGAAGCCAAAGTTTCAGGCTCCTTCTGTGGCCTTCGTGGCACTCAGAGGCCTTGGGCAGCTGAGCTGTTTTTATGGATATTGGGAATTACATGAGAACAAAATACATAAAAACCAGCCCATGTGTCTGCCTGGGATGGCTGTGGTGTCCATTACCATGGCTGGAGCCACAGGGCACCTGGAGCTGTGGTGAGGCTGCTTCCATGGCCCATGATGTCTTGGGAATGAGATCCTGAAGGAGTTCGGGTTCAGCAGCGCTGTTTGAAGGCAGCAGCGCCGAGGCATCGCTTCCTTTGGGCACGTGGCAGCCGCTGTTTGCGGGGACGCCTGGGATTTGGGACGGTGAGCGGCAGCGCCGGTGCAGGGTTCCAGGTACTCCACGTGAATCCCCTAGAGCAGGGTCGCCGCGGCGAACACGCACCGGCGGCCCCAGAGGGGGCCCTGCCGCCGTGCGGGGTGCGGCGGGCTCTGCGGGCGGGCGGAGGCTCCGCCCGGGGCTGCGGCGGCTCCCGGGCCCCTCAGGCGGGCCGGCCGCCATGACCGCGCGCGGCTGAGGGGCCGCGAGGGGCGGTGACGTCACTGCGCGCCAGACCCCCCGGCCGGTGGCGCCTGCGCGGTGGCGGTGCGGGATGGGGAGCCCGGCGGGCGCTCCCGCCAAGCGCGCGCGGTGCGAGGAGCCCCGCAGCCCCGGCAGCGACCCACGGCTGTGGGACACGGAGCGGCTCTGCCAGCACCTCGCCCGCTGCGGCGTGGGCGATCCCGGCCTGCTGCGCCGCTTCCGAGGTACGGCGCGCCAGGGCCGGGGCCGTGGCCGTGGCCATGTGGCCCGGCCGCTGGCGCTGACGCTTCTCTTGCTCCCGCAGAGAGCGGGGTCACCGGGAGGATGCTGCTGGACCTGCCGGCCTGCGCCCCCGAGCTCATCCGCGTCTGGTGAGCGCCGCCCGCGGGGAAAGGGGGGCCGAGGCCCGGGAGCCGCGGGGAGCGGCCGCACACGCGCGTGGCCCGGCTCGGCACGGCTCGGCACGGCTCTAGGCCGCGGCCGCCCGCAGCGCCTCGAGCGGAACTGTGCCGGGGAAGGGCGAGGGAATGGGCTCCAGGGGCTGATCCCCGACCCTCGGAGCAGTTCCGGCTGATCCCAGCACAACCGCGGCGCGGACTCTTGCTGCCCAAATAACGTCGATCCTTTAGAAAGGTTTAACGAAAATCCCCTGGGGTAGCACAGCGGCCTTTGGAGTGTTGCTGGGAACACAGGAGTGAGCTCCAGGGTATCCGATAGGAACTTTTCTGCCTGAAGTTGCTGCTGCTCCAGCTCCAGGAGCGACAGCGGCCCCGGTGTTTGACAGAGCGGGAGGTGCTGCTCGGCAGAGGCCGAGTGTCACCCGTGTCCCTTGGAGAAATCCCGGGCATTGACAGCTCAGCCTTGCAGCACTTGGCGCTCTGTTGTGCCGACAGCAGCGTGGGCTGCTGTGGAAATAGAAGTGTTGTGGTGTGTTCTGGCAGAACAGGGGCCTGTGGGTGAGTGGCCGAGTTTGCTGCCCTGAGCAGCCCAGAGCAGGCAGCCCGGCTGGTCATGGTCATCTGCCACAAACACGGGGATGCTGACTGCTGTTCTAAAGTGCCTAAAGGATTGTTTCCAACAGTGAGCAACGACTGGGCCCAAAACCCTTTTATCTTTCCGGTGGTGAATATATTTTCTTGCTTTTCTGGAACAGCAGAGAGTATGAATCTGTCCTGCTGTTCTCTGTGTTGGAAAGGCCCCTTTGCCCCTTCTCTGCCCTGCCCCAGGGATCCTCTTTTGCTCCCCTCTACTGGGATGTGTGCCTGCTTGCTCACCACATACTTCCTGGTGGTTTTTAATCTTGTAATGTCTTTTCTTTACTCCTTTGTTAACCTTGTTTACACTGTTTCCCTCAAATTTATCTCAAAACCCACGTGCTGGCTCCAGCTGTTTGCTGCTGTTGTGGTTGGTAGCCCTGAGGTAGGCTGGGGTGTGTAATCTGGCAGGTGCACACAAGTGCAGAGCTGTGCTTTCTGCTGGGGGCTGGAGCACTTTGGTGTTGGCACCTTGGCTGAAGGCTCCTCTGAGCTCATGCTGGGGCTGAAGGGCTCTTCCTCTGTTTTATTGAGACATCAGCGTGCCAAGGGAAGTGGGAATGGGCGGGTGTCTGGGCATGAGTATTAGAAGAGAATAAAAAGCTGGTGTGACACAGTGGGACAAGGCAGAAGTGCTGTGCTTTGGACAAGGTAAGACGTGCTGGAGTCATGAAGGTATTTTTGATTTCTCTTTTTGTGGAAGAGGGGTTTAACTGCAGCAGTTTGAAGTGTGCAGATAGAAATGCTGTGATGTGGTGGAAGGCAGCTGAAGGCTTTGTTTATTGCTGAAGTACCAGGTTTGCCTGACTGAAATGACAAGCTGATGTCTAGTTTTATTTAGGATTTGCCAGGAGGCTGGTTGCTTCTGGCTGGGAAGGAGCCTCATGTTCAGGACACACTGGACATGTGCAGGCAGTGTGGGGAGTAAGAGACTGTCTGTCAGTCTGAAATGGACAGCAGGATGGGGTAGCCAGGGTCCCTCAGCACGGGATCCAGGTGATGGGGGCACAGGACTGTGGAGACTTCTCAGTTGGAGAGCGGATGGTGTTGGGTTTACAGGTGGCTTGTGCGTTTTCTTTGTGTAACATATTGTTAACTTTGTATATGTTTCCTTCTGTGAGATCTGACATCTTGTTTCTATTAAGCTGAAACTGTTGAGAGTTGGATGAGAAATTGCTCAAGCATTCTGCTCTTTGTCAACATCTCTCACTTTGCACAAGAACAATTCTTTTGGGGTCCACTGCACGCTGTCCTGCAGTAAGCTGGGTCATTTCTCTGTGACAAGCCACTAATGAATGCATGTCTTTAGTTCCCTGGGTTCCTGGATGTTCAGAGGGGAGAGCTGGGGTGCATGGAGGAAGGGCAGTGAGATTCCCAGGTGTTCTCGTGTTGCTGGCTGTGGATGTTTTGTGTGATGTACAGAGCACTGAACACAGATGATGAGTGGGGCTGTCTGGCTGACCTCTTTGGGCACAGGAATGGGATTTTCTGGTCCTTGTGACCTGTGGCATGAAGGTGTATGGACCAAGCAGGGAGGGGAGTGGATGAGGAAGTGCCATTGTCACCATTTCCAAGCAGCCATCAGTAACGCTGCTTTGGCTGTTAGAGGAAATGCAGCGTCCTGGAAAACTACAGTTTTCTGTATTAACAGGATTTGTCTTGCTTAGGGGGTCTGGCCTTGTAGACTTCAGGTGAAAAATGCCCTGTAGCTGTTTTCTATCTGAAGAAGGCTGAAGACCAGGGAAGGTGGGGCATCCAGGCACTTGGTCACACCAGGATCCACCATGCAGGGTCTGACTTTTTCCCAATTCTTCTCCTCGTCCCACCAGAGCAGCGAGTGGCTGTGTGGGACTGAGCTCCTGTCTGGGGTTAATCCACAACAATCCTTCTTGGAGCCCAGTGTGGGGCACAAAGGGCTGCCAGATGACCTGAACAGAGCATATTAAAACACAAATAGTGTGGCCAGCAGAATTATTGAACTATTCTTCCCCTGTGCTGGTTGGGCCACACTGTGAGTGCTGTGTCCAGTTCTGGGCCCCCCAATTTAGGAAGGATGTTGAGATGCTGGAGCATGTCCAGAGAAGGGCAGCAAGGCTGGTGAAGGGTCTGGAACTCAAGCTTTATGAGGAGTGGCTGAGGGAGCTGGGGTTGTTTAGCTGGAGAAGAGGAGGCTCAGGGGAGACCTTACCACTCTCTACAACTCCCTGACAGGAGGCGCCTTCTCCCAGGCAACAAGTGACAGGACAAGAGGACACAATCTTAAGCTGTACCAGGATGAGGTTAGGCTAGACATTAGGAAAAAATCCTTAACAGAAGGAGTGATTGGGCATTGGGATGGGATAGGCTGCCCAGGAGGGAGGTGGAGGAGTCATCATCCATGGGGGTATTTAAAAAGACTGGATGTGTCACTTAGTGCCATAGTTTAGTTGATAAGGTGATGTTAGGTCATAGGTTAGACTTAATTATCTCAAAGGTCTTTTCCAACCTGGTTAATTCTGTGATTCTGTGTGAAAAATAAGTTGTTAAAAGCATTCATTATCCTAGTTTAATAGCTGCTGGTCACAATGTTGATTTCTTTGCCCTCAGATATCACGGAACACATGCTGTCTGGGCATCACCAAGGGAACTTTTCATCTTAGAATTGTGGAATGGTTTGGGTTGACCTTTTTGATCATCTAATTTAGACCCCTGCCACAGACAGGGACACCTTCTGCTATCCCAGGCTGCTTCAAGCCCTGTCCAACCTGGCCTTGGACACTTCCAGGGATGGGTGCCCAGCTGCTCTGGGCAACCTCTGCCAGGACCTCAGCACCCTCACAGGGAACAGTTTTTTCCTAATACCCAATCTGGCCCTGGCCTGTCAGTTTAAAACCGTCAGCCCTGTTCTGACAGTGTCTGCTCTTATAAGAAGTCCCTCTCCCTCCTTTTATGGTCTCCTTAAGGTATTGGGGGGCTACAGGGAGGTCTCCATGCAGACTGCCCCTCTCCAGGCTGAGCAGCCCCAGCTCCCTCAGCCTGCCTGCTCAGCAGAGGTGCTCCAGCACTGCCTTGTGGCAGTCTGAGCAGCAGCTGCAGCCCCAGAGCTCCCTGCTAGGGAAAGCAGCACCAAGTGCTTGAGAGAAACACTGCTCACCAACAGCTCAAACATCACATGCCTGTAATATTTTAGGGATTGTGAATTATTAAATGATTCAGATGAGAATATGTAGTGCATCAAGCAGTACTTTTTCCTAATCGTTGACACTTTATAGCCTTATTGTGTGTTCAATTTTATGTTGAAAGGCTGGTATCAGACTGATCTCGGTGGTTAACTGCTGGGAGAAAAAGTATTTTCTCATGGTAGTGTTTGCTGTCCTACTGAGGCTGAATCCATTTAGCTCAAGGGCAAAGCTTGCAGACAGAGTTAGAGGTGTGATAGGGCATATTATCTCTCTCCAGACTTATCCCACCTGTGCTCTTAGGCTGCTGTGGCTACAGCAGAGAATCTGTACTGGAAGTTTAGCTGTGTTGTTTAGCTGTGTTTAATAATTTATTAAAAATGACAGCAAAATATTTTTGCAAAATATTAGCATCAGTCTCAGCAAAATTAGAACATGTTTTAAACTGCAGTGGTTTTGCTGCTGGAGTTGAAATTAATTTATGTAAAATTCAAGTTAATTTGATAAAATTAAACTTTAAACATACAGTTGACTAACTACGAGAAATTTTTATAAAAATAATTTGTTGGGACTTTGACATTTTAGTTTAAGGAAGTTTTGCATCCTTAAAAAATGTCAGTTATGGGAAAGCAACGTGCAGCATCTGAATAAGTTTTAAGGACATTAGGTGTGGTTTACACAATTTTTTCATCAGTTTCCTGGTGGTTTTATTTTTCAGTTCTGTGTGAGTGGGAGAAGCACTTATGCTGCTCTACAGACATGTTCTGTATCTATTTGTTTCCTTCCTTCTGTACTTGATTTTATATATATTTTGATAAATACTTTCAATATTTTTCTGAAAAAATTGCAGTTGCAGTCTTCTTCCATCAAGGAACATCAAAGTAATGGGAACGTGCAAGAGTAATTCCATGTGTACTGCAAATTGTAAAGGGACATGCATTGCAGACTTTGCTCTCAGTGTCTCTTTTTCCCTGTTAGCTGCCCAGCTGAGCGACTGGAAGTGCTGGCGTGCCTGACACAGATGCAGCAGCAGCACATGGAGGTGATGAAGGTAAGCCATGCTGTGGGGACACCATGGCCAGCTCCTGCCCCAAGGCCTGCACAGGGCTCTGCTCCCTCTCTCTGCCTCCCCCTTCTTGGCTTGGTGCTGCCAGCTGGTGCCTTTCCTTTGCACAGCAGCAAACTCTGGGCCCTTGGTGGTGGTGGTCTGTGAAAAACCACATCAACTAGAAGAAATAATAGAATCATCATGTGGGAGCTTTCAGTGGACACCTCCAGGTTGTGAGGGATTAAATGAGCACAAGAGCTGTTTGACATGTGTTGGAGAAGCTCCCTTTCACATCCCTCTGTGCAGAGCCTCTCCTTGATTTATTTTATTAGTTTTTCCCCAGGCCTGAGTTAACAGACTCTCCTTGTTGTCCCTGTTTCCTGTGTCCAGCTCTTTCCCACAGTGGTGTGTGTTGCTCCAACTGGCCAGGGCTGTTCAGTAGTAGTCTGCATATCTGCTAGAGCCCTCCCAGCTCAGTGACCAAGGGTAGAGAGCACAGGTAACCCTCATTTGCCTCAGTATTTTACCAGGATATGTGTGTGATGGAATGGTTTCACCTGCAGTTTAACAGCAAAGGTTAAAGATTAAATGTGTTTGCCTTTTCTACTTGAGTCCCTGTAGTTACTGAGATGTCTCTAAAAATATGTGCTCATCAGGAAGTACTTATTTCATATTGTGGTCATTTTGGGGGTTTATATTTTGTTTTAAGAAAAAAGTGACAATCATAATTTCCACCCAGCAATATTGCATTTGATTTTAAAAGCATGAACAGTATCTGGGCAAACACTTTTGGATATCTCAGACATGCATTGCAGTATGCTGCTTTAATTGGAATAGAAGATTAATAAAGACAGCAGTTTTCACACATGTTAAGCTTTGGAATTATACAGTTGGAGATAACATTTTTAGGCATTTTGTCTTCTCTTGCTATGTGAAATAAGCAGTTTTATCTTTTTGGTGTCAAGCTTTAGTAGTTCTCCAATACAAATTTGGTTGCGCAGAGAGGTTGAGGATGCCTGGAAGTGTTCAAGGTCAGATTGGACAGGGCTTGGAGCAGCCTGATCTAGTGGAAGGTGTCCCTGCCTTTGGCAGTATGTTGGAACAAGGTGATCCTTAAGGTCCCTTCCAACCCCAACCTTCCTATGATTCTGTGATAGATCTTGATATAGAGTTGGCAGGATATGTCTGTTTTACAGCAGATGAACAGTCCCTCCAACCAAACACCTGACCATTCTAGATATCCTTTACCTTGGTGCCTGCTTCTTTTCAAAGTCAAATTTTAATTTTTAATTTTTTTCTTGCTTCTGTAGGTTTTTAATGATCCTATTCATGGGCACATTGAGTTGCATCCCCTGCTGGTTCGGATCATCGACACCCCTCAGTTCCAGCGCCTGCGCTACATCAAGCAGCTGGGCGGGACCTACTTTGTGTTTCCAGGGGCCTCTCACAACCGCTTTGAGCACTCCCTGGGGTAAGGTGCTGCTCCTGGTGCATCTCTGGCATCTGGATATCCCTGCCTGCTTCTGCTGCTGTGGTTGTGCTGCAGCCAAGGGGCACTGCTGTCTGAGCATTGCTGAAAACTGCTGGGGGGGCGTTTCTGGTCTCAGATGTTCCTGGATAGCCCATGTCACTGTGGGCTGTTCCCTTGAATTTCTTTTAATAAAGACAGATAAACAAACCAAGATGGATCAATGTTAGATTTCCTTCCCCACCCTTTATTCTAAGAATATTATTATTTTATATTATATATTTTATATAATAATATATAATAAATATATTATATATTTTATATAATATATTATTATTATCTAAGAATATTATTATTATATTATTCTTATTCTAAGAATAATGTTAGCTAAAAAGCTGTGTTTTATGTTCCCCTAGTCAAAATACAAGTTTTAAAGCATAAACTTAGTACCAGGGCTGCTCTTATGATCTGCCAAACAGTTGTAATCCCTGCACATCATCCAGCACAGCCAAAATGAATTTGATCTGTAATGTTTGCCTTTGTAGGTAGATGTGCTTCATGCAATCCATGGCAGGTTGTCAGGCTGAGAGCTGTCATTCCATTAAGCAGAAATATGATGTAGCCAAGGATTCATACATAAAGGTCATTCATACATACTAGGTCATTCACACTCCTCAGGAAAGCTGATTAATGACAAATTTGAGCTTGTTTTAAGAGTATATCTCAAAGAGCAGTTATTAAATTAAAATTAAGCTTGTAAGTGGTTTTTATTCAGATGATTTGGCCAGCCTAAAGTTGCTTTTGTTGGTGCTGAAATATTGTGGAGTAAATCTGGCTTACTTATAACGAGATTCAAATGGCTGTTTGCAAAAGGGTGAGATGAATAAGGCAGCCTGGATTGAGTGCATTTGGTAAACCAAAAAGACAGAAATGTGGTTGAATATAAACAAAGTTTTCACAACAGAAGTCTGAAAACTTCAGTTCTATCAGCAGCTTTTCTTTTGAACAGTTCCATTGATCTATTGAGTTAAATTTAGGACAGTTGTTCTCCACTTGTATATAATGCCAAAGATTTCTACAGTATTACAAATAGAAGAACTGAGCTTTGTGTGCTTATTGGTCTACTAAAAAGCCATCAAATGGTGAAATTTGGACTAATGAAACATATTACCTCATCATAGAGGTAATTATTACCTTGTCCTTGTCTTGCTTTAAGCTGTTCTAAAAGGGGAGCTGTTGAGGCAAGTAGAAAAAGATGTTTGTGCAGAGGTTATAATAAACAGTTTATGGGACTGTGTGCCTTATATTTGCTCCTACTGGTTTTGTGCCCATTCACTTAAATAAATTTTCAAATCTAAAATGAATGAGAAGAAGGGAAATAATTGTCATGAGCTATTAATAAAGCAGCAGCTTGAAAAAAGTACCAAATGCTTTGGTGGCTGGTGTGGACCTTTGCAGTTTGCCTTGGCTGGAATTCAAGGATTCAGTGTAAGCTGAGGTGCTTTAAGATTCTCACTGTCAGTGGTGCACTGCTGTTCCCTCACACAGCTACCATGGGGTTGTGTGTTATGAAATACTGCAGGATGCTGTAGAGCCTCTGTGTTTTGGGCATGGTATCCATTTGGGCATGGTATCCCATGCTTTTTTGCTTTTGGAGGACTAAAACTCTACTACAGGAAGCAGTTTGTGATTTTACCACGTCAGGGTTGGGTATTCTTTGTGTGCTGCCTCTCAGATAAGGGCTGTGACTTAATGGAGCAAAACAGAGTAGGGGAGTTTCTGTTTTTCTGTTAATCCTAAACCAATGCTATATTTCTTTCTTTCCCTCCTGCAACAGGGTTGGCTACCTTGCAGGATGTCTGGTTCGTGCACTGAAGGAGAGACAGCCAGACCTGGGTATAACTGAGCAAGACATCCTCTGTGTAGAAATTGCTGGGCTTTGTCATGATTTGGGTAAGGAACATCTGAGGTGGGTTGTTGCTCTTGGAAAGCTAAGCAGGATGAAAAGCTGGCTGTGAGGTCAGAACATGTGAGCTGTTTTGGGCTGCTTAGTGCATGGCCATATTCCAAGACAGGTTTTATCTGTTGTGTTTGGTCTGGAGTACATCTGTGGAGACAGTTCCACCTGAATCTGTAGCCACTCTTAGCTAGTGTTTTTTCCTGTTTATGTCCAAATGGTGCTTAGAGTTCTGCCCTCAGTGGCTGAAGTGTCCACTTCTTTCTGTGGTTTCTCCAAGTCTCTTCAAACATTTCAGAATGAAAATTAGCGTTCCTTTCAAAAATTGTAACATTTATTTCATAGCTACTTCTTTTTTCAGAGCTGACACAGAATAATTTAATATTCTGTGTTGCTGCAGTACTTGCCTGTGGTGTAGGTGCTGGAACTGGCTGTTAAGTGCAGCAGTAGTACTTGAAGTGTCTTAGGAAAGTGTACTTGCTATACCTGAGTCTTCCTCACAGGAGTTATCTGGGTGGTTGCACTCAGTGGTGGTTACAGGCTCCATGTCCAGGTAGTGCCCTGTGTGGGGCTGGTGCTGTTGGATGTCTCTGTCAGTGATGGGGACAGTGGGATCCATGCACCCCTGGGCAGTTTGCCAACAGCACTGAGCTGTGTGATGGAGTCACATGGAGGGAAGGGATGGGGCATCCAGAGGGACCTGGACAGGCTGGAGGGACGGACAGTGGATTGAGAACACCCTCAGGAGAAGAACTTGGGGGCATTGATGGGTAAGATAGGACCAGAGGCAGCCCAGATGTAGGAGAATTCTTGGCAGAACAAGGGCAGGCTGTACTTTTACAAGAGTGGGACAACCCTGGCCTGCAGATTACAGAGTTACTTTGAAGACCATGTACTGTCCTCAGAACAAGATAGCCCATGTACTGTCCTTGAATGGATACAACAGGAAAAAATGAGCATTGTGCCAGGATGAGGCCAGATGCCAGGCACATTGTGGGACTGCTAATTTAGCACAGCTTAGCTAAAAATGCTTCTAGCAAATAACATGGATGTGTAAATGCAGCCACTTCACCAATGAGCATTAAGCACTAGTGGCATGAGGCAGTGCAGAGAAAGGGATAAATATGCCAAAGTTGCTGAATAAAGCAGAAGGACATGGAGCCATGTTAGTGTGATTGTTGGTACTTGGCCAACTCTCTGTGGGACCCTCTTCACCCAGAGCCCCCCTTGTGCTGGGCTGACCCCAGCATGGGCACAGCTGGGGGGGATTCTACCCCTCTGCCTTGCTCAGGTGACCTCCACCTGCAGAGCTGCTACCAGCCCTGGGCCCCAGCATAAGGATGGGGTGCTACTTATGCACCCCAAATTTGCCCCAAGGCCTTGGAGATACACAAAGGGCTGGAGCCCCTCTGCTCTGGAGCCAGGCTGGGAGGGCTGGGGGTGTTCAGCCTGGAGGAGAGGAGGCTCCAGGGAGGCCTTAGACCACATAAAAACGGTTCCAGGAGAGCTCAGAGGGACCTTGGACAGGGGCTTGGAGTGACAGGACAAGAAGGAATGGCTTCCCACTGGCAGAGGGCAGGGTTAGATGAGATATTGGTAAGAATTCTTCCCTGTGAGAGTGAGGAAGTCCTGGCACAGGTTGCCAGAGAAGCTGTGGCCACCCTATCCTTGGAAGTGTTCAAGGCCAGGTTGGAGAGGGCTTGGAGCAGCCTGGGGTAGTGGAAGGTGTCCCTGCCCATGGCAGAGGTCTGAATGAGATGATCTTTAATGTCTGCTCCAACCCAAACCAGTCTGAGACTCTGTGATATGTCAAGAAAAGTCAAATACAGGAGAATTCAGATCCTAAGCTTGCTCAAGAAAATTTTGCTGACAACTATGTCTCAGACTAAACCTGTGTAATCTTTATATTTAAAGGTCATGGGCCATTTTCACACATGTTTGATGGAAGATTTATTCCACTCACTCGTCCAGATTTGAATTGGAAGGTAGGCTTTTCACTATTAAAATAAAAAGACAAACCTGAAATTTTTAGAGGCAGAATAGTTAATCTTTAAAGAGTTCCAATGCTTTTGAGGCTATAGTGGTCATCTGGCCTTACCTTATTGCATCATTTTGATGGCTTATTTGAAAACTAGAATGTTGTTTTCTAATCTTGTGATGATATCCTTGTTAGGTCTGCACTGATCATTTTTGGTCAGCATTGTGCCTTAAAATATTGTTTAGAATTCAAACTTCCCAAAACAGTTGTTTGCTGTGAATGAAGTGCAACACAGTCCTTTCAGACCTCTCTGTGCTTGTAATTTCTTAGCAAAATCAGATGAGTAAACTGGTTAATCTTTTACACAGCAAAATTGATTATTTTGTCTTTTAGCATTGTAACTGCGTTGCTGCTGTTTGTCAACACACACAATTAACAGCTCTCTGCAGAAAAGTGTGTTTCTGGACTCTGTAGACTGGGTGATTTCCTCTTCTGTTTAATTGAAAATGACCAGGAAAGCACCCAGCTGCTGCATTTCACACCAGCCTGCCCCTGTGCCTGCTAGGCAGTGCTGATGGCTTGGAGTAAAGCTGTGACTCTGCAGGAAAGATGCTTAAACTATGTAATACAATATTTGGATGGGTTTTTTTCACAGCATGAAACTTCTTCCGTTCAAATGTTTGAGCACTTGGTCACTTCCAATAAACTAGAAGAAGTCATGAGGTCCTATGGTCTTGTCCTGGAAGAAGATCTGTTGTTCATCAAGGAGCAAATAGGAGGGCCCATAGATGAAACTGCCTGTGTGAAATCGGTGAGTCAGGGTGTTGCTCCTGTGCTCATGCCAAGAAACATCTTTATTTCACTGAAAGAACAGATAATTTTGGCTTCTGCTATATGTTACTTCTAGCTCTATGAAATTCTGGGAATCTTGTCACAACTGATGCTGGAGGAGTGTTGTGTTTATTTCTTACAGTGCTGGTAGATGTGTTAATGTGCTTACAGCTCCCTGAGAATTCTTACCCAAAAGCCTCCAGATCAGAGGAAAGCTGTAGAAAGTTACTTGTATTTAGGGAACCTAACTGGTGACTGGGATCCACTCAAGGGTACTGAAGAGTTGGAAGAATTGCTCACCAAAATATTTTTCATCATTTACGTGCAGTCCTGGGTGGTCTCAGTTGACTGGAAATCAGCAGATGTGGCTCCATGAGGAAGGGTCAGAAGGATAATCCAGGGAGCTAGAGGGCTGTCAGCCTGCCCTTGGTGCTAGGGAAGGTCATGGAGCAGATCATCCTGAATTCCATCACAAGCAGGGAACCAGGCCCAACCAGCCTGGGTTTAGGAAATGCAGGTCATGTTCAGCTGGAGGGCAGGAAGGCTCTGCAGAGGGATCTGGATAAGCTGGATCAATGTGCCCAATTGTGTGAGATTCCACAATGCCAGGTGTTGGTCCTGCTACAGGCTGGGGTCAGGGCAGCTGGGAAGTGGCTAGGCAGAAAAGAGGTGCTGTTTGGTTCACAGTGACTGAAAATGGACCAGATGTGCCCAGGTGGGCAAGGGGACAATGGCCTGTACCAGCCACAGCATGGCCAGCAGGACCAGGACAGTGACAGTGCCCCTGTGCTGGGCACTGCTGAGGCCACAACTCAAATTCTGCATTCAGTTTTTGACCCCTCACTTGAAGCAAGACACTGAGGTGCAATGGAGAAGGGCAGTAGAGCTGGGGAAGGGTCTGGAACACGAGTATGATGAGGAGCAGCTGAGGGATCTAGGGGGGCTTGGCCTGGAGTAAAGGAGGCCTCCCCCAGTCTGGATAACAAAACTGGGCACTGGCAGTGATGAGGCAGGGAGGAATCCAAGCCTGGCCCAAGAGCCAGAGCCACAACAGCTTTGATGACAGCAGTGAAATGCTTGGATTTATTGCGGTAGCAAACATAGAGGATAAGACCCGAAGAAATGAGTTGCCTCAAGAAGCAAGCAAGAAGGGATGGCAGTAGTTGTTAATCTTTGCAACTCTATGAAAGACCTCAGTCCTCTCCTCATTTTACACTTTTGTCATCTCTTCAAGGACACTCATTCAGTTGCCACCAGAGTAAACAACTGGTAGCAGCTGAAGTCAGTGGGAGATCTGTCGGGACAATCTGGTTCTAATCAGAATTTATATGTAGTCCCAAACGAGCAACCCACAAATGTTCACACTTGCCCATTATTTTCTGCTGCAGGAGTGGGTGGCAATCCCATGGCAAATACAAGGAACTTGGAGTAGTGAAATTGAGTCTGAGATCCTATAGGAAGAGGATGTCCATTTACAAAGTCCACAAGCTGATTTTTATCCCACTGGGCTCGTTTGCACACGAATCTTGGTGCCTGCCACTGGCATTGATCATGTGCCAGGTGTTTTCCCTGTGTCTGGTTTGCCTTGTTTGGATTCTGTGCCTGTTTTCCAGCAGGATACCAGGAAGAGGAGTGCCACACACGGTACATGGCAGCACCTGCCTGGTGCCAGGCAGCACATGGCACTGGCAGGCTGTGCACTGTGGTGCAGGCCCGTCGTGACATGGACGATGGCTGTTCAGGCACCAGACATAAACAGAGTCCTGAGCATGTCCCAGTAGCAGAGCTCTGTGATCATGGGATTTTATCCTTGATGTGCTTGCATCCTTCTGCTTGCATGTGTTTCTGTTGCTATTCACATCAGTTTTAGTATTTCTGTAGTGCAGGTAACATGGAAGCTATGTTTGCATACAATGCTCTCCACTTTCAGAATTTCAAGGCTACTTTATGGCATATTTTTAGGTGAAGAATCTTTAAATTTTCAAGAAAATGTACCTTGTATCTTATTATTTTGGTGTTTGTTTCCTATTTACCTTATGGCTGAATTGTCCCTTGTGAGCCAGGAGTTTAAGTAGCGGAATATTCAAAATTTTTTTCTTAAAACTTCTAAGTAAGTGTTTTTAAACTGTGTTCTATGAAGTTGTAGATTGTAAAAGATTGCAGGACAGTGACATATTTGTGTATTTAATTCCCTGAAAATGAAATAATTCCAAAATTTCCCCTCTTTGTTGATATGTTGTTTTTTGTTTCTTCATTCCCAAGCTCAGGCTTTCTTTTAGTAGAGTAATGGGCAATGAATACTTGTGTTCATGGGTTTTATTCTTCTTGAGATTATGAGAAGACAGTTGCTTAGGCCCTCTTCTGGATTTCTAATGTCTGATAGCTTCTGGAAGTTCTTTTCTTGTCTTTGTGTTCTTCACTACCTCAGTGTTGGATGTTTATCACAAGAAAAGTCAAGGTGTATTCCCACTGTCTTTAAAAAGCCATTAGACATTGTTGGTACACTTTAATTTTTTGTTGTTTCTGATGTTTTTCTTCTTGGCTCCCCTGTCAGTGGCCCTACCGTGGTCGACCAAAGGAGAAAAGTTTCCTCTATGAGATTGTAGCTAATAAAAAAAATGGCATTGACGTTGACAAATGGGATTATTTTGCAAGGTACAAATATTACATTTTATTATGAATTCCTATTGACAAAATGCTACCATATGTACAAAAATGATCCTGTGGTTGAACACTCTGTGCAACATTTCTAGGGATTGCCATCACCTGGGAATCCCCAATAACTTTGACTATAAGCGATTGCTTATCTTCACCCGGGTCTGTGAAGTGGGGAACCAGAAGCACATCTGCCCCCGTGACAAGGTGAGCAGGGGGAGCACCTGGGGGCACACAGGGGAGCTGCACCCCGTGGCTGGGGGTCCTGCCCCATACTCCCTTAGCCCAAGAGGGACAGAAGTATTGGCTGCTCTGAACGTTTTTCTGCTTTTTGGGAGAGGGACGGAGCAAACCATTGTTTGAAAGGCAGATCCTGTCAGGGGATACTCTACAGACCCGTCAGATCTGTGTAATCCTGCTCCAGGTCTGCTGGGCAGGATGTGAATGTGGCTGTGGTGAGGGGTCCTCTCCACTGCCTGGGGTCACTGTCAGCACTCTGCCCTCCTGCAGTGGCCTGAGCCAGTTTCAAAATTTGGAAATTGTGAATAATAATCATTCTGCTTTATGCTGTGAATGGGAGGAGACAACTAATTTGATTAATTGATTGATCGTTTTAATTTTCCTAGTAAGACAGTGGCAAAAGTAAATGCTAATAGGGTTTTTTTGATTCAGGAAGTTGGAAATCTGTACGAGATGTTCCACACCCGGAATTGCCTGCACCGGAGAGCATACCAGCATAAGACTGGCAACATCATTGAAATAATGCAAGTGTATTTTCCTTTCCTTCCTTTTCAATTTATATTTCAATTCTTGAAACAGTCCATATCCATTTGGAATATTCAGAAAATCAATAAGGTGTGACATAGAATAAAAGCTACTTCTGATTCTTGTGAAAAGACTTAGTGCTGAGGGTATCATAGAGGCTGTGGTTAGCAAAGCAAAATAAAACAGAGAGGACAAAAGCATCCTTCCACATTAAATTAAATGAGAGGAAAATTGCTAAAGGCCTGAAGAAGCACAAGACTAGGGTGTGCTTAAACCTTTTAAACTGCTGACAGCTGAAGTTAGAGACCACTTAGCTCAAACTGCCTGGTTACTAGAGCAAGGTTGCTAACAAAGTCATGAAAGGGCTCATGTAGTTTAGCTGAGGCCTGGCTTTGTGTTTATGTAATGCAAGATATGTTCAGGACCAACTCAGCTGCCTACCTGCTGTTTTACCTCTCTTGTTGATGTCTATAGAATTTTCTTTATAACATTATTCTTTTTACTTTTCTTGAGAATCAGAATTACTTGTATCTCCAAATCTTTTTTTCCTTAGGGTCTTGTCTGCTGGATAACTGTTGAGTTTGGTAAAAAGGAATGTTAAGGATTACACAGTACAAGAGTGATTTGGATTGGTTTCATTTCATAACCTTCAGCTCTTGATTTAGGGATCCTCTAAAACTCAGACTAAAAATGCTCAGGTTTGACAGTACCTATATATGACAAGTAAAACATATTTTTTAGTTTAGAAAAACTCAGTTCTTGGCTTCCTGTAATTAAAGCAGCCTTTCCAAAACAGTGTCCAAACTGGTAATGACAGCAAGGTACATGGAAATTTGGAAGAACCTCATCTTTAGATTATAATTTTTCCCATCTTAAAATATTACATGTTTGTGATGCTTTCCCTTTACAATGCTTTGTACCTCTCAGCTAACTGGGGAGGCAGGGAGTCTGTAAAAGGGTTTGGTCATCTGTGAGGGAACCTTACTGCAGCTGAGGGACCCTGTCAGTGTTTTACAGGGTTCTGCAGTTGTCTCAGCAGTGCTAAACCCAGTCTAAAGCAGAAAAAAGTGAATTTGCTCATTCATCTAAATGTTACATTCTGTTCTGAACATGTCTTCAGTAAATCTGTGTTGGAATGTGCAGTGACAGCATGGAGACAAGATGTTGCAGTGATCAGTGTGTGCTGGGGATACAGTTCCATCTGTTGTCTTCTGTTTATAACATACTAAATTGTTTCATTCTGCCTGTTGACCAGTGAGATGTTTCAAAATGGTATTATCCTGAAGTCATAATTTTGTCTCAAACTAGGATAACAGAAGCCTTTCAAAAAGCAGACAAATATTTTGAAATAAGAGGCTCTGAAGGAAAAGTGTATCGGATTTCTACAGCAATGGAGGACATGGAAGCCTACACTAAACTAACTGGTATGAGGTGTCAGAATTAATTTTTTAAGTAAAAGAGCATGATTGCCTGTTAAAATGCTGGTTTTATTGCTTTTGTGCACAGAAGGTGGGGCAGGCCTGGACTGTCTAGTGCTTGTGATCCGAAATCTTGCTAGAAGGGACAGCAATACCTTCTAATTTAAATGACTTTTATGTTGTGAGAGGGAGAAAGAAGCACTAACTTTGTATTCCACGCATGTTCAGATTCAGCAGTGTTAAAGGTCCTGCCTGTGCCCTGAGTTTGCTGCATGTGTCACAAGGGGGATGTGAATGTGCCCTCAGTGGTACTGCAGATGGCTCTGTCAGGTGAAGTTCTGGATGTGTTTTGTGGTGTGAAGCTGTTCCCAAAGCAGGTTCCAAACAGCTCTCGTGGGGTCTCAGGTTGCCCTGCCTGCCTGCCTCTCCTGGTGTGTGCTGTGGGGCCCTGGTGTTCCCCTGGTAGTGTTCAGAGCTGCAGTGGGGCCAGGCAGCCCTTCTGCTCCAAGGCTCTGTGGTTGGCTCTGTGTGCAGGGCAGGGTGCTGCAGGTCCTGCTCAGGGCTGCTCCTGATACTGGCAGCTCTTGCAGCACCTCTCAGCTACAGCTCACCAGAACTTCCAAGCCAGCCCTCCTGAGTTTCCATCACCAAGCCTTAGCTGGCCAGCAGAGAGACAGAAGAACTTCTATCTTTGGTCCATGGATGAAGTGACAGGGCCTGAGGGCACTGTTGCAGAGAATCCTGTGTGCCTTAGCCTTTGTCAGGCTAAAGGCCTTCTGCTGGCAGTCCTTGATGTGCCACAGCCTCTGCAGTGTGCCCCCACTCCTGCTGCTGCAGTGAGGAGTCCCCTCTGTCTCTGTGTGCCTCTGCTCAGGGCAGGACAAGGGTGCCTGCTTTGAGGGGCAGTAGTTGTGGGGGAACGTGAGCTGCATTGCTGGGCAGTGGAAGGCTGGGCAGAAAGGAAAGAACTGAGGTGAAGTTGTTGCTGGGGAATGGCTGGCCTGGCAGGTCCTGCTGTAACTACCTGCTTACCTCTGGTACCTGGTGAGGAGCACAGCTCAGGGCAAGGACAGCAGGGCTGTGCCCAGCCCCTCACAGTCTGCCACAGCAAGGAGCTGCTTGCTGGGACCATCTGTTCTGCAAGGAGGGCTGAACAGCAAGGGAGAGTGATGTGAGGAATGTTCCAGCATGTACAGTGGTGCATGAAGGATGAGTATGGCCTCCTCCTAAACCTCCTTCCTGCCTCTGGTGCTGTGAAGAGTAAGATTTTTCCTTTTTTTTCTTTTCACTCAGGGAATTTCCTTCCAATTGGAGGAAAGGAACAAATCTCTTGCCTAAGAGATGGGAATGAACAATATTTAAGAGAGACAAAAAATGTAGCCAAGGAGGAGGGGGAAGGGTGCAGTTTGCTACCGTTCTCTTGGGAAGTGCAGAGCAGCTGGAGATTTTGGGTGAGGGGCTGGGCTGGGCTCAGCTCTCGCCCTTGGGCTCAGAGGTGACACGGGCAGGCTGCTGCCCTGGGGAGGATTTGCTGCCCCTGCAGAGTTCTGTCCTGCGCTGCTTCCTGCTCAGCGGGGCTGAGCTTCAGCTGCTGAACTGGGACCTCACGGGGAAGGGACCCCGGCCCCGGCCCCATTCCTGTCTGTGGGACAGGGCCAGCCCTGGGTCGGTGCTGCCGCCTTGGGGTTGGTTTGCCACGTTATACACACACACGCTAGCAAGGAACTGCTATTCCTTTTCTGGTATCTTTGCCTGAAAGCCCTGTCATTTCAAAGTTATAAGAATTCAGAGGGAGGAGGGTCATCTTCTCCATTCCAAGGGAAGTTCCTGCCTTCCTCGGCAGACACCTGTTCTTTAATCCAGGACAAGTGCTTGCAACCTGGACACTCCTTAGGGTTGTTTCAGCAGTCCCTGGTAAGTGATGCTTCTGTGAAATTGTCCAGTTATGGACCTCTACAAATGATGAACCTCTGGGAGGTTTGTAGCAGGCACAGGGACTGCAAAGGCCCCGTGGAGGGCAGAGGCCTAAAGATAGGAAATGCCAAGTCATGGTGAATAGCTAGAAGCCCCTCTCTTCCACCTTTTGGACCCCAGCTTATCTCTCTGTAACCCTATAGGTCACTCCCTTTTAACCCCTGCTATTGGACTGTTTCTGATCCCCCTATACCCTATAAAATGGGCTGTTTTAGCCTGGTTCTGTAGAAGAGCTGTCACTGGAATTCACAGATCACCCAATAAAGACATTGCTGTGGAATGCCAGAATGGCCTTCTCCTCTCTCACCCTGCGTCTGCCTGCCTGCAGCACCGAGCAACCTAAGAGCTGAAATCACGAATAGCTGATAATCACTAAAGAGCTGATAATCACTAAAGAGCTGATATCCATTATGCTTGCTAAGGTGGCCAGTGGCTGAGAGCTGCATGGGAATCCAGGCATTCTGTCCCCATAAAGGACTGAGCTGTCAGGCCTGTGCTGCCTGCTCAGGGGCAAATCTGAACCCAGCAGGAGGCCAAATTAGAGGTTCTGCAGCAGAAGGTTCCCTAACTTTCTTCCATGGTGGTGGGTGAAGAACCACCCTGTGTTGCCTCCTGATTTGGCAGCAAATCCTACTTCTAGTAAAGGCTGAGACAGTGAAGTATTCCTTGTCACTGCTGCTGTTGCACAGGGAAGATGTTCATGGGCTTCTTATTTCCCCTGCATTATCTATTCTTTATCTGAAGAGACCTGGTCTGGCTCCTCATGGAGGAGTTCCTGGCTTTGGTTGACCTTGTCCATTAAACCAGTTGAAGGTGTTTTGGTACATGGCTCACAGATTGTTCTGGACCCTGTTGGGAGCTCCTCAGGCTGGTTGCAGCTCCGGGTGGGCTCTTGCAGGGCTGTGCTTGCAGCATGTGTTGAAGCTGCCCGGGTGTTCCTGGCCAGGGGATGCAGTCATGGGGTGCAGATGAGGCCAGCAGCATCCTGGCATCAGCAGTCTCTAGGACGGCCAAAAATAACCTTTCTGCTCTGAAGCCACCTCAAAAGAAGCCTGTCTTGCTCCTCCTGATGCTGGGAATGTTGCTGCATGTATCACTGTCATGTGTGGAGTCAGGAGGGAGGATTTTGATGCTTGCATCCAAAGTCTGACAAAACCTGAAGGCTTAATGGCCATTCTTTATTTTTTTACAAGACAGTGTCTTTACCCATGTCCTGAGCTAGTTAGTGGTGGAGTTCAGGATAGTCTGCTAAGCAAGACTGGCTAAATAAGAGGAGAAAGTAATTTCTAGTGAAATAACAAAGTATGTTGCCAGGGTGAGAATTGAGATAGCTTTTCTGCCAACAGCCGTTGTGAATCTAATGATAATTAAGATAATATTGACTTCTCATTGTCAGACTTAGTTCCCTCATTCCCTGAAAGTGACTTTCCTGAACCAGCAGTTTTTCTGATTGCTTTAACCTTTGGCCCTGTTTGTTCATTTTACTGTGACACTGGATTGTGACATACATAACAAAAATCCATGCAACTTTGGCAGACTGTGTCTACCTGGAAATCCTGCACTCAAGTAATCCGGAACTGGAGGAGGCACGAGAAATTTTGCGTAAAATAGAACGACGTGAATTATACAAGTTTTTAGGAGAAACTCGACCTGAATCGAAGAAGGAAATTATAAAGGTAATGTCCCTTAGCAGAAGATTCTGAATTCTGTCCCCTTAAAAGTGTTCTTGAAGTTTTTGAACATCCATTTGTTTCTATGTGGGCTTTGTTTAGTTTGAGGGTTTGGGGTTTTTTTGTTATTAGCTATTTGAAACATAGAGTCAGAAATTTTCCCCCCATCTTTAAGTAGCTGAGCCATGAAACATATAAGAAATTGGGGGAAGTTTTATCTACAAACAGTCAAAAGAATGCCAACAGACAGAAATTCAGAAGCTAAATTATTGCAGAAATATTTCCAGGAAAAACTTTTCTGAAAAATACAAAATTTTATAAAAGACTCTTACAGTCCAGTGATTGAAAAGGTTATTACATCGTTTGATGTTCATGAAAATTTCCAAACAATTAGGAACTCGTTTGCTTTGAACCGTAGTTTGTGTGCTTTGCTTTGAGAATAAATATCAAACTGAATAATAGCTGCTGAATTTCTTGGTGTTAAATTCTGTACTAAGCATGAGAATGCAGGTACTTTTCCCAGTCTTTTTCATGAGTGCTTTTCAAAGCAGATAGCATTTTAATTCCTGTTGTCTTATTTCAAAATAATGATATTTTAGAGCTAACTTCAGCTGACTCAGCTGTTTTAATGTGCTATACTGTGTGGTCAGATCCTTAGTTACTTATCCCCAAATTTCAGGCATCATGCTGAAGACTTTCTATTTCTGATTTCCAGAAGTGGATGTCTGTATCTAGAAAGCCTTCATAAAAATAGTTCAGCTCTTTTAAAGAATAAGGTTCAAAAAGGACTGCTAGATGTAGCTGTTCATCTTTTTGTTTGAAGAGAAGCTTTGCTTGTGTTCTTTGTTTACCAAAAAGTTGTGTTAAGAGATTGTGTATTACAAAAGCAGGGGGAAATAGGTGAAAGCAAACATTACATGGTTGTACATGGATTGTCAAGTTTCTGCCCTTCTGAGGAGAAGATTGGGGTAAGTGGCCCAACAAATAAGGAGACAGATGTGAGACCAAATGTTATGATTTCCACCTTTAAACAGCTCCTTTTAGAAGCTTGGTTAATGAAAGGAAAACTCTCACTTTGGAAGTGCAGTCAGAGGCATTGACTCTTGGGGTATCCAGGGAGTTGTTTTGAAGGGAGACTGGATCCCTGTTGGTGCTGTAATGGTATCCAGCAGTGCTTTGCAGCTCAGGGTGCACAGCTGAGGGCCTGAGGAGGATGTTTCCTCCTGTAGTGCCCGTGGCAGGAATGTCAGAGGCTCAGCCTCCTCCCAGCTCCCAGACAGAGCTGAGTCTGCTCTGCTCCTTCCCACACCACAAGGTTGTGTTTAGAACCACTGAATGGTTTGGGTTGGAAAGGACCTTTAAAGGACATCCAGTCCAACCTCCTGCCATGGACAGGGATGACTTCACTAAAGCAGGTTGCTCCAGCCCTGTGCATTTCTGTGATTCTCAAGCTGGCCAGAGCCAGAGGAAAATCCCAAAGAGCTTGAGAGTTCTCAAATTCAGGTTGAGTTTCCAGTTAATGCAAACTAGAGAGGTAATTTCAAAATGATGCAAGCAAAGTTAGGCAGTAAGGTAACACATACACATTCTGATACAGAGTAGAAATAATTACAAACAGACTGCCTGGAGCCTGTTCCCTCCTGGCAAAGTTTTCCTCCAAGCTTGCTCTCAGTCTTTCTTTGGTTTCTTGAGTCACTGCAAACGACTCATGTGCCTTAGCTTGTCACTGTGTGTGATTTTCTACTTGTCACTCTCTGCATCTCTGCAATGAACAAATCAACAGCAAAAAAACCCAAAAAAACAACCCAACTGCTCCTAGCAGAATTCCTTCCCTCCTGGACAGTCTCCAGACTGCTCTGGGCTGCACTCCCATGAGTCTCAGTTGCTCCCAGGAAATCTTGGTGCTTCAAATTTTGCATCTTCCCCAGAACACAGCAGCCCTGAAAAAAGGCCACAGCCTTTGAATGAGGACATTGAGGACATTTCAGTGGACAGCTGTTCTCCATCTAACCATGCTCCTCTGCTTTGTGTTAGCCTCAGTCTCAGCAGGGAATATTCCCTTGGGGCCAAAACCAAACAAAACCCCTTTGTGGGTTTTAGCTTTTGTGGAGTACTTTAGCAGAACACTTTTTGTGGGTTTTTTATTTTGTGGTTGTCTGTCTCTTGTGTTTTTTTATATGTTTTACTGCATAGATATAAAAGCTTTATCAGAGGGTAAGATCCTGCAAGCCCTTCATTTGAAAAGTTCAGTGAAAATGTCTAGTATTCAGCTTCGGGGAACTTAATTGTAACACATTTGTATTGTAAAACAGTTGATTGAAGGTACTTATTTTCTGCTTCCATGCTTCAGCATTCTGGATGTTGCACTCCTGCTCTCCCCCTGCCCCATCACCAGGTGTAAAGCTCTTCCTTCACAGACTGGCAGATTTTGGGTTTTCTCATTTGCATACATTTGATTTGTTTCTAAAAACTGGGTTGTATACTAATGGCTATGGTGTACAGCAATTCAAACAACCAGATTGTTGCAAGAGTCCTGTCAAGCTGTGAAGAATTGAAAGCTTTAGTTTAGAAACATGTTATGTCACCTGTTGTGTTGCCTTGACCTAGACCTGAGAGTGAATAAGTGTGATTTGAGTTACTGAGTTAATCCTTTGGTTTGGTTTCTTCCAGAGTAACAGCCTGGCAGAAAGCATTGCTAATTCCAAGCCAGAGAAGGACCCTCCAGATGTGGAGCTAAAGGCTGAGAATTTCATAGTTGATGTAAACACCTCTCAGAGCGGGTTCAAGTAAAACCTTCTCCATCACAGAGGGCCTTGTGTGGTGCAAGAACAAAGCCCCAGGGTGTCTGTGGCTGCAGCCTGGCTCCCTTGGAGGCTCAGAGGTTTCCTGTGGGGGCTTTGCTGTGGTGGGAGGGGTGGGGCAGGAGGGGGAGCCTCCCTGGGCTGTCACCTGTACCCTGCCCCTGGTGACAAATGGGCTCTGTTGTCACTGTCCTCCCCCAGCAAGGAGGATCCTGTGGGGTTTGATACCTGGCTGTCACTGGCAGCAGCCCAGGCACCACTGGGTGGGTCAGGGAGGCAGGAAACCCCCAGAGGGAGGAAAGAGGCAAAGTGACCTCCAGGTGCTGCACTCCTGGTGCCTGGCAGGCACAGAGCCCTGCAGCCAGCAGTGTGGGAGGGAGGGAGCCTGAGGCAGAGGAGGGAGCTGGGGCACTCTGCAGGCTTCACCCAGCTCCATCCCTGCTCTCAGCTCATTCTGGGAAGAGACACTGGCTTTCCACAGAGTGCATCACCAGCTGCTCCTGCAGTGCCCTTGCACTGAAGGTTCCCCTCACTGGGCCAGACTGGAGCAGCTCACTGAGCTTTGCAGAATTTACCTGGGCTTTTCCCATCCCACAAACTGAAATGGTAGGGAAGTGGGTCCCTGCTGACCACAGAAGTGTTGGTGTACCAGGCTGATGTAAATAATGTCTAAAGCTCATGTTTATGATTATGAGCTCTGCTGCAGCCTCTGTAGGTTGTGTGTTTTGGGGAGGCCCAGGCTGGCAAGGGACCAGTCCACTTCCAGTGCTGGAAACTGGAATGTTCCAGAGCACAGCTGGGAGCTGGTCACTGTAAATGTGAATATCCACCTGGCAGCATCAGAGCAAGGGGGGGTAGAAGAAAATGCAAATACCAGATTGTTTTTTTAAGTAATAATTTGTTAAATACTGTTTCATTTCATGACTGTAATTTTCAGGAGTGGGGCGTGTGTGGCCTTTTGTATTTATTGTGAGAAAAATAAAGACAAACATTAACAAATGCCATTTCTTTTTTTTTTTTGCATGCAAGGTTATTAGCATGGATTATGGAATGAAGGAACAGAATCCAATTGATAAGGTTCACTTCTATTGCAAGGCTGATCCTTCCAAGGCAGTTAAAATCAGTAAAGAACAGGTAGGTTTGTACTTTCCTTCTGAAAAGCATTTTCACCACCTGTGATGATCACAGTCCTGGGTGGTTGTTCATGCAGAATTTGTGGAGAGGTGGTGGGATCCATGGCCTTGCAATCTTCAGTGTGTGTTGTACTGTGACAGTCTGGAACCCTGACAGCCTTTACCTATGAACAGTATTTAATTGGAATACACTAGGAGTTGGAATATCACAACTGCTTTGGATAAAACTCATGGATTGTAGTGGAGCTTCTTACTGGTATCCTTCTGTATTCTAAGAAATACTAAAGCTTTTTTCTGTTTTATTTCAAAGGTTTCAAAGCTTTTACCCAAAATATTTATGGAGCAGGTTGTCCGGGTTTATTACAAAAGTCAGGATCCACATATTATTTCAGCTGCAAAACAGTACTTTGTTCAGTGGTGCATGCAGAATGATTTCACCAAACCACAGGTAACAAATTCACTCATTATATTTCTTGTTTAGAGCTCATAATCTTCTTCCATAAGCTTGCTTTTTCAGTAACAAGTTGGACATTCAGGCCTTGCCTTTGTGGCAGAGGCCCCCACTCACTCACCTAACCCCTGGTTTTATCACAGCTCCCATCTGGGGGTGCTTTGGTTTCACTGGAGGCTGGAGACACCTGAAAGTACCACAGGATCATGGAATCATGGAATGGTTTGGGTTGGAAGGGGATTTTGAAGATCACCTTGTTCCAAAGCCCTGCCATGGCAGAGACACTTTGCACTAGACCAGGTAGGGGAGAGAGCTGCATCCTCAAACAGGAGAGGAGTGCTCCTGGGTGGGATGCAGGCATGGAGAACTGGGTGAGGCCTGTCCTTAAAGTCATTCTTCTGGCCTCTGTCTGTTAGAGCAGGTAGTTTTAGAGGGGCTTTTTACAGATGGATCAAGCAGCAGCTCTCCCTGGTTGTGGAGTGTGGTTGTGTCCTCTGAGCACGTTGTTCAGGTTCAGGCACACCCACCCTGCAGGCCCTGGGTGCTGCAGAGCACAGCAATGTCCATCTCAGCAGCCAATTCCTGCTCTTGGGCAGCTGATGGTCTGTGTTGGAGTGCCTGAGCACAGATCACCCCCTGCACCTGCCTGGGGTGAGCCCCCCTGCCTCAGCTGCTCTTCAGCCCTGCTGGATTCAGACAGTGCAGGGCACATCCAGCACCAAGGGGAGCTTAATTACAGCAGGGCTAATGAGAGGCTGTGCTGAGGTCACAGGAAACACTCCAGTGATTCTGTTAGTGGAGCAGTGACCTTCCAGATTTTTTGGTAATAATTTAGGAAGAACCTGACTGCCGGTGGTGATGTCTTCTCAGGTAAGGCACTTTTGTCTCCCCACCACTGCAGCAGATTCCACCTCTGGGATGCACAGTCACCAGTGTTTATTGATTTACAAAGATTCTGGGACCTTGCATTGATTTTTTCCTGTTCAGTCTGAGAGTGAGCTGCTTTTCCCTGGCCTTAGAATGGAAAGCAAAAGTGAATTAATGTTTCCTGTATTTTCATACTAGGATGGTGATGTTGTTGCTCCTCATCTAACTCCAATGAAGGAAACCTGGAATAAGATGACAGATGATGAACACAGGAGAGCCTCAGAACCCAGCTGCAAACAAAGGCTTTCTTTTGATAAGTAACAGGTTTCTTTTTGGTGCTATGCAGTCTCCTTCCTCAGAAGCTGAGTAAATTTGAGCATCAGCTTTTCTAAAAGCTGGTTGGACGGCCTGGAATAATTCACAGAACAATGCAGAATGTATTTTGCAATACAGAATGTTTTAATGTAGATATTTAAAGTGCATCTTCCAGATGGACTTCTAAAAACCAATTTATTACAACAGAGTCAACTTAGTTCTCATTGATTTTTTTAATGTAGTGGCACTGTGTAGCAGGAGTAACTTTAAAAATTGCAATTCATTTTTATTACAAGATTTTACTACTCCATCCAGTCCTGGTCCCTTCCTATTGCATGACTTAGCAGAAAAAATCCCAAGCCAGGTTTGATGGGGTTTTTGGGGGGGGCTGGGGTTTTCTTAGTGTCTGAGGAGGAGAGGGATAGGTATGCTTCTGAAAATAGAGTGAGGTAAAGAAGAAAGTACCATGGGAGGCATCTTCAAAATTAGCAAAATTAATTTAATGAAAAAAAAAAAAGGGAGGGAGAGGGGAATCTTTTGATAATCAAAGATTAAATTTCTGGGATTCAAAAAGCTGGTGCAAACCTCTTGCTACAAGTGACCACATTTTTTATTGCAGTAACAATGCATTGCACTGCCATGCAGCCTTTTATTGTTTTATTGTGTATTTTTGATACATAGAATGTTATATTTTTTACTGTCTGTCCTGCAAAGACTGCTCAAAAGGCCAGTGGTGTGAGCAGTTGCAGGAAGGCCAAGCTGCCCAGGTGTTTGCCAGGGCTCAGGTGTGCAGAGAGGGCTGTGCCAGCAGGGCTCTGCACCAAGAGCACCTTGGCTGTGCTGTACACTGTCCTGGGCAGGCAGGCTCATCAGGAATCCCTCCATTCTTGTATCTGCTCTGTTCTCCTGGACCTCATGGCTGTCCCTGTACCATTTTTCTGTCTCTTGTAGATCTCTGAGGGTTCTTACAGTTTTCCTGTACTGGCAGTACTGGTGTGAGTGTTCTGAATGTCTGTGCTGTTGGACAAATGAAGACCATTTTCCTCTCATCTTTTACTCAGGTCTAAGAGGAAGGCTGCTTTCATTAAATAAAACCTCAAAGCTTGAAAAAGTCTGACCACAAAACTAAAAACAAAAGTAAAAGGTTCAGTAATGCTCAGGAATTGGAGCAATCTGTGGCCTTTATATCTGGAAAGGGGAGAGAGGTGTTGTACATCTGGCTCAGGCTGTCAGGTGTGGGTGGCCAGGGTAGGTCCTGAAAAACAGCCCAGTGGGAAGGTGCTGTGATAGAACTCCACAGCCCCTGTAATGTCTCCTTTGCCCTTTTTATGCTGGGAACTGATGCTGTTGGAGGGAGGGAAAATGAGTAGCCAGGTGCTTCTGCTGCTTATGTGTCTGAAGGTGTAATCTCTGGTGCTCCCTGTCTAACAGTATTTCAGACCTGCAGATGAACCAGATTGGTTAGAAGGGCTTGTGGCCTCTTTAAAAGCTTTTAAAAAATTTGCTATTCCTCAAGAAACAATATCTTAGAAATATAATTTATCTCCCTTGTCTGCATAAGATTGAGTTTCATTTTGATATAATTTTGTTCTTGTTGATTTGGTTTGTTTTTAATTTGTTACTAACTGCACTTTATACTTGGAAAAGACCTTTTGTTTATGTTAAACCAAAAGTGTATACTTAAATTTAAGTTCTGAGAGCATTTCTTTTCTCAACCTCTTCATCTGAGCCTCTCTGAAGAATAAATTTATAAACAATGATTTACTATTCTTTTAAAAAACTGCAGTGTGTGGACTTTATTAAAAACAGTCTTACTGTGGCATTCCAAGCAGCCAAGGTGTCTGTGGGAGAGTTTCCCTCTGCAGAGGTTCTTGGTTGCTGCCTCCTCGTGGGCTGCTGGTGCTCAGTGTGCCCACCTGGCCCTGCCACAGCCTGGCAGCCACCCCGGGGCCAGGGCAGCCTTGGGTGAGGCTCCAGCTGTGGGGAGGGCAGGGGGAGCCCTGCCTGAGCAACCCGGTCCCTCCTGTGGTGTCAGCCTCAGTGAGCTGGGCCAGGAGAGCAGGGCTGCACCAAAGCCTGGCTGCAGGACTGGGTTCACAGTCTGGGTTACCAGTGGCACAGGTCTCGTGCTAGGGGCGGTGCTGGCTCCACTTCCAGAGGCCCATCACTGCCTGACAGGGCCCACCCTCAGCATGTTTGCAGATGGGGAGATGTGGCTGATGCTCCAGAGGGATGCGCTGGGATCCACAGGGGTCTGACAGGAACCTCCTGAAGGTCACAAAGAGGAAGTGCAATGCCTCCTTCTGGGAAGGGTAATTTCCTTCACCAGGATATGCTGAGGACCCCAACCCATGAGGAAGTGTAGAGGAAGGGATCCAGGAGTTCACCATGACCCAAAGAATGTGCAACGACGCCTCTTTCGGCCAAGTGTTGCAGCGGTGTCCTGGTGTTGTCAGCAGGTACAGAACCCTTTCCCTCTGCTCCACAGCAGTGAGGCAGCTCTGGAGTGCTGGGCCCAGAGCTGGGCTGCCCAGGACGGGACACAGGGACAGACTGGACAGAGTCCAGCACAGGGCCATGAAGCTGATGGAGGGACTGCAGCGTCTCTGCCATGAGGAGAGGCTGAGAGAGCTGGCACTGCCCAGCCTGGAGCAGAGCAGGCTCAGGGCATCTCATGCCTGGGCATGAAAAGCCAGGGGGAGGCTGCAGAGGGGACAGGGCCAGGGACAGCCCCGGGGGCCTCGGGCACAGAGTGACCCACAGGAGGGGCCCTCCGAGCTCAGGAGACGCTGCTGCACTGGCAGGGTGGCCGAGCACTGCCGCAGGTGCCCGGGGAGCTGGGGGAGTCTCCACCCCTGCAGAGACTCAAAAGCCACCTGGACACACCCTGGGCAGCCGGCTCTGGCTGGCCCTGATGGAGCAGGGGCTGGGCAAGGTGACCTCCAGAGGTGCCTCCAGCCTCCCCCAGCCTGAGCTCCTACCCCAGGGTCACTGGCAGGAGTGTGAAATGGGTATGAAGTCAGGCTCTGTGTCAGTGCTGGGATTAGGAAAAGGTCCTGGTGGATACAAGGGTGGTGCCAGGGTTTGGTGCTGTGCAGCCACTTTGAGCAGGGAGCATTGGGTGGCACCAGGCACAGGGGCTGGGTGCCCTGAGTTGGGTGCCCTGAAGGGCTGCAGGGGGCTCCAGGCACGTGTCACTGGGGGTCTGGGACAGTGGCACTCTGCAGGTGGAGGGGGGAGATAGGAAAGGGTAGAGAGAAAAGGGGTATGAGAGGGTTGTGTTGAAAATAGGGCTGGTCAGTCTGCCTGAGCCCTGCACCATCCTGTCTGTCCTCTTAAATCCATTTTCACCTGTTTCTCTGTGAAGCTCCCGGCCTGCGTGCATGTGTGCTGCAAGGAGTAAGTGCCAGCTGCTGGAGAGATGGCACAGGCTGGCCATGGGAGATGGAATCAGCAGGGAAAGGACTGCCCACCATTGCACAAGGTACTCAAGGGCTGGGAGGGTAGGTGGGTGTAAAGCTGGGGCTCTGTGGGATGCAGGCCTCACAAAATTGCAGATTTAGGGACAGGAGCTGATAGCAGGTGAGGTCATGGGGTGACACTTCAGCTGGATGTCCAGCTGTGCTCCCATGATAAATACATCAAACGTGGTCAAACCAGACAGGCCCTTGCCCTCCAGTGGAACCCCCTGAGCCACCCCAGCCTGGAATCCCCCTGAAGGGTTGGGTCTGATGCTTGGATGGGGGGGGGGTGGAGGAGGAGGAGGAGGAGAGCTGGCTCAGCCTCCAGGAATGAGGGTAAACCCTGTCAGCCAGGCAACAGATTGTGGAGCTCTGGCTGGGAAGGGCTCTTGTCATCCCCTCCTGAGGAGGAAGCCCTGGTGCTCACAGGGTGGCAGACAGAGGGTGGGATGGGTCCCTGGAGCTGTGCCCCAGGCTGACCCCCCACTCTTGCTGAGGCCACACAGCCCAGGCTGAGACAGGAGAAGGCTGTCACAGCTGCTGGCCTGCTCCCCACCACGCCCTGCACACCTTCACAGAGCCACTCAAGGGGCAAGGATGGGGCCAGGTGAAGTTTATTGAGGAATGGTGGCCGTGCTGTCCCCAGCAGTGCCAGAGCCAGCCCTGGGGCAGAGGCTGCCTGGGCTGGCTCAGTCCCGAGGTGTCTCTGCTCTTGGAGCTTCCCTCTCCCTGTGGGGCCCTGCCGTGCCAGCTCTGCCAGTGCCCTCCCCCTGGGGCAGCTCTGCCTCATCCCAGCCAGGTGGTTTGGGGTCGGGCTTGGGGTTAGGTTGGGGCCAGGAGCAGAGTTAGGGTTTGGGTTCGTTGTGCTGTGCCACTGTGGGCCCGTTGTGGCTCTGCAGCCACACGGCAGCAGCACTGCAGGCCTGAGGCCCCGCTGCTGTATATTCCAATCACGCTGCCCCCACCGGCTGCTCTTTCCCCGTGAAATCGGGATATTATTGGGAGCAGGTGAAAGGAGGAGGGGGTGAGGCTGGAGGCATCCCGCAGGCTCTGCAGGTGCTGTCAGGGAGCAGCTGTGCTCGAGACATCAGTCCAAAGAATCCCCTCTCCTGCACCTTCTTCCTTGGGTGCCTTTGCTGGGGTCAGGGCAGACCCCACATTTCCAGATCCTGGATGCAGAACTCCTCCCGCTGGGAGAGGATCTCGTTGTCGAAAGTCTCGCAGGGCTGGCTGCCCCCGCGGTGCAGGTCCCCGTCCAGCCACAGCCCAAACCTGCCGCTGCCAACGTGCCGAGAGCGCGGTCAGCTGCCACCGCCCCCCATGGCCGGAGACACCCACGCCACCTCTCGGGCCAGCGGCCACCTCCCGTCCTCACTGTCTGCTCCCCAAAACGGGCGTGAGACGGGACAAGCAGGGAAGGGGCTGGGAGGGAGCAGGGAAGGGGCAGGGAAGGGGCAGGGAAGGGGCAGGGAGCGGGGTGGGAACCGGCAGCCCTTCCAGCAGGCAGTAGGGTCAGGGAATGAAAGGCCCAGCACTGCTGGACAACCCGTGCCAATGTTTTGGGGTTCAAACCCTCACGATGTGCCTGGCCCCAGCTCCTTTGGCAGCCGGGGTTCCTGTGATGGCTCTGGTGGCCATCGGGGCTGGGGGCCCTCTGAGCCGCTCAAGCTGGCGGTGCAGTTCCTACCTGCCCCCACCGACCATCAGCAGATTCACATCCCCGTTCACAAAGAAGTCGTTCCTGCCCGTCCACCTGAACACCTGCATGGGGACAGCACACAGAGGACCGTGGGCTGGGGCAGTGTCCCCATCCCCATTCCTGTCCCTGTCCTTGTGGTTGGTTGTTCCCCAGGCTGGCTCTGCTCGGGCATCTCCTTGTTCCACATCTCCGGGAGACCCGGCCGAGTCTGTGGTTCGCATCCATCCCTGCCAAGAGCCCTGTGGGCCTGCCAGGGCACAGCTGCCCCCACTGGCGCCCCGTCACGCACAGCGGGCCCGACATGGCTGCTCAGCATTCTGCCAGCCTAGAGCTGGGCTGCGACCGCCCTGCCATGTGGAGGGACCGCGGTGACAGCCAGCTGGGCGGGGTCCCCTTCCCTGAGCTTCCCTCCCCGACGCTGCCTGGGATTCGCCTTCTCCCCCAGCCCTGGACAGCCCCAGGGGCTGCTGCCAGCCCGGTCCCCCGGCTGCTGTCCCCGGTCCGGCCGAGCGCAGCCCCGGCCCCCCCCAGCGCCGCGGGGACCCCCAGGCACGGCCCGGCCCTCGGGGCACGGCCAGCCCCGGCCCGGGAGCAGCCGCACCTTCAGCTCGGGGCAGAAGGAGAAGAGGAAGGTCTCCCCCGTGCCGTAGAAGCCGCTGCTTCTGCGAATGGCTGTGGCGGAGAAGGCACCGAAAGCCTGGGGAAGCAGAAGGGGGAGGCTCACGGGGCTGCGCTCACAGGGGCTCCCAGCGCCGGGACGCGTCCCCATCCTGCCCACGGAGCCAGGAGGCGCCCGAGCCCCGAGCGACGCGGGGCAGCCGGGCCGGGAGGGCACGGCCGTACCTGCGCCTCCGTGTCCCTGATGAGCAGCAAGGCCGGCGAGTCCGGCCGGGCCCCGCTCCGGTACAGCGTCCGCAGGCTGAAGCCGTCCCGGCCGGTGGAGTAGAGCAGGCGCCAGGGCTGCTGCGTCAGCCGCGGGGGCAGCTGGGGGCCCAGCTGGGGCACAGCGGCCTCAGTCGGTGCTGGCCGGCTGAGCATCCTCCCCTGCCCCAGCACTGACCGGAGATCCATCGAGAGTCCTCCCGGGAGGAGGAGCGCGCATCATCCCTCCAAGCACCCGCCTGAGCATCCTTCGAGAGATGCTTCCAAACGCCCTCCCCTTCAACACATTCCCAAAGCGTCCTCACCCTGCAAACCCCTCTGAGATGGCTCCCCAAGCATCCTTCCCCCCAAGAGGTGACCGAGGTGACCCAGGCACAGGGAATGTCACCCATCTGGCCTCACAGGGGACATTGCTGGTAGGACAGCGGTCACGGCGGGTTCCCTGCGCAGGCGGGGGTGCCTCACCTCCTCGATGTCCCTGTCCCGCAGGATGCTGCTGGGCGTGCTCAGCACCAGCCTGCTCGGCTCCTCCTCCGCTGCTGCCGGGGCTCCCTCCCAGCCCCGCTGCCCCTCTCCAGCTGGGTCCTCGCATCCCATGGGCAGCTCCTCGTCCTGGTCGGGCTGGGGGCAGCAGGAGATGAGAATCACTGCGGGCCGAGGGAGCAGCAGCTCCCGAACCCGCCCGGCGTGGGGCGCCTCCCATCCTCTGTCCGGGGGCTGGGAGAAGGGGCCCCAAGCCCACCGAGATGGGCACCAGGCTGAGCCTACAGCCCAGCTCCCGGCTGCCCGCTGCTACTGACAGCCCAGGCGCCAGGCCGGGCCGTGCCGTGCCGTGCCATGCTATGCCGTGCCATGCCGTGCTATGCCGTGCCGTGCCTTGGCACCCCGCCAGGCCGTGCCACCGCTGCGCACGGAACTTCAAGGGTGTGTGGCCACCCGAGGGAGAGGAAGCGGTGGAGGAGGAGGAGGAAGAGAAGGCAGGGAAGGTTTCTACAGCTGCAGCTCCGTAGAAGGGGTGAAGCCTTGCCTGTTCCCTCTTTGCTCACGGCCAGGCTGACCTCGCAGCGTGGAAGGGGTCGGGGATGTGCCGCGGTCCTGGTGGCCGCTCGCGACAAGTGTCTCAGCCAGCCCCGCGTTCAGGCTGTGGGTGCCGCCCATGCCCAAGGGCGGGTGGGCAGCAATTCCCTGCCCGCCCCTCTGAGGGATGAGCGAGTGCAGCCGCAGGGCGCAGGAGCTCTGTCCCGGGATCCTGGCGGGGCAGCGGCTGCAGGGACAGGTCCCGCTGTGCCCGTCACCCCCGCACCTGCCCAGCCCCTCGCTGTGCCCAGGGCAGCCCCCTCTGTCTGTCTGTCCAGCCCCGTGTCCCGCCGGTGGTGCCTCCCAGCGCTGCCCCAGAGCTCCTTCCTCGCTGTCCCTCCCGCCATGGACCTACCAGGAGCTGGTAGCCGTACCGGAGCCCCCTCATTGCCGCTGCTCCTGGGGTGCCGGGGCTGCGCCCGGGGAGCGCTGGCCACCGCCCGGGGTTAATGTTCAGCCGCGCCCGCCCCTCCCTGGCCACGGGTGCGTGACGGGGCTGGTGCGGGTGCCAGCGGCTCCCGGGGGCGTGGGCGGGCATCCCGCTCCAGACGGGCCGTGCTGGCCGGGGCTGGCACCTCCCCTGCACCTCGCTGGGACCAAGCACAGCCCCAGGCCGGGGCTGCCCTGTGCAGAGCCGCTCTTTGCAACACAACTGTGGCAATGCCTGTGGCACCTGCCAGCACCTGCAGTGGGGTGAGCCTGGCTGGGCACCAGGCACCTGCCAAGGCCTCTCTACTGCCCTCCACAGCTGGCGAGGGCTGAGAGAATCCAGCAAAAGGGTCATGAGTTAAGGACTGGGTGTGATCCCTCATCCAATACTTTCAAGGCAAAATAGACTTGAATTAGAGATATTAACTGAATTTATTACTAACAAAATCCGAGCAGGATAATGAGAAGTAAAATGAGACCTTAAAAACACCTTCCCCACACCTCTCTCCTTCCCAGCTCTGTCTCCACCCCTCCAGCAGTGCAGGGAGATGAGGAATAGGGGTTATGATCCATTCATCACCTCTTGCTGCTGCTGCTGCTCAGGGAAAAGAGTTGCAGTCCTTCCCCTGCAGGTGGATCTCTGCACCCCCAGGCCCTCCAGGGGCTGCAGGGGCACAGCTGCCTCCCCATGGGCTTCTCCAGGAACCCCAGGGGAATCTCAGCTCCAGCTCCTGAAGCAGCTCCAGCCCCGCCCTGGGGGTGTGCAGGACTGTTCCTCTCACGTATTTTCACTCTGCTCATCTCTGATTGCAATTACATCTATGCAGTAACTTTTTTTCTTCTACTTAAATCCCTGATCCTCGAGGCATCACCACCATCTGTGCTGGGCTGGGCCTTGGCCAGCAGTGGCTCCATCCTGGAACCATCTGGAGTTGGCTCTGCAAGACACAGGGGACGTTTCTGGCAGCTTCCACTCCGTTAGCCACCCCTCTACCAAAACCTGGTCACACAAACCCAGCACAGGAGGCCCTGGTGGCAAAGGACCCTCACTGAGGGAGCCAGCTTGGAACTGGCAGCTGAGGGAGGGAGCTGCTTGCTCAGGGACCTGCCAGCCTCAGGTGCCTCTGGAGAAGCCCCTGCAGACCAGGGAAGAGGTGCAGTGCCCCAGTGCAGCCCCTGCTCCCTGATGACACCCCCAAACCACTCAGCCTGGCTGTGAGCCTCCATTTATGCCAATTCAGGACTTCCTGTGTGCCTTGCCTGGTGGCACGATGGCCTTGATGCCTAGCCCTGGGCCCACTGCAGGCATTTTTGGGCTGTTCCCCATCTCCACAGCAGGCCCACTGCAGCCCTAGTGGGTGTCTGCTGCGTTGTCCCCACCAGCCTTAGACAGCAGTGGGAGTCTGGAGGTTCCTGGTGCCTGGCATTTGGTCACTGGCAACACTTGGTAGGGACCAGACAGTTCTGGTGGCCCCAAAAAGTCCTCTGAGACCCTGGTCAGGAGCCAAGACAGGGTTCCCAGTCCCTGCCCAAGCTGCCTTAGCATGGCAATCCCTGTCCCTGCCCCTACCTCTGACAGTGCTTCTGCCCCATCTCTGCTTCTGTCCCCACCCTTCCATACCCCTGATCCTGATTCTGTCCCTGTCCTTGACGCTGTGTCTGCCCCTGCCCTGTGCCTTCACCCCTTCATTCTCCCTGCCCCTACTCTGCCCTTTCCTCCTCCTTACCCTTGACCCTGCTTCTTGTCCCTCCCCTGCCCCAGTGCTGACCCCACCACCTCCCTCAGGACCCTTTGTGTCCAAACTCGCTCCTTCAGGACACCGGGACGGGGCCAGCGCAGGGGGCCGGGAGTGTGCCCAGCCCCGGGAGCAAGGGCAGCTCTGCCCAGGCCAGGCCGGGGCACTGCCCCACAGCCCTGCTCCATTTTTTGTCACTTGTTTCCTCCCCAAGCCGTGTTTGCTTTCAGACCCTCCCGCGCCCTCACCCCGCACAGCCGGAGCACACACCAGGTGTCCAAAACTCGCACTTTTATTCACTTCATTCCCGCCGGGGCCGCCCCGGGCCGGGCGCGGCTCCGCCCCCAAAGCGCTGACAGAAGTGCAGTAAGGCAAAAGTTTGAATTGTCCGGAAGAAAGATTTCTACAACCTGCCTGGGCACACCATCCATCAGCTGCTCCGCACCCACATTCCCAACCCCCGGCTGTCCCCGCAGCAGCGGCGATGCCCGAGGCGCTGTCACACCCCGGTCACTGCATCTCAATGCCACCCACAGCCTGCAGGGCTGGTGGCTTCACCCCACAGTGTCACATTCGGGGGCGGCAGCAGCAGCTCCAGGGTGAGCAGGTCTGAGTGCAGAGAGGAGTGGGGGGGACCAGGGGAACTGATTGAGGGGAGCCCCGTGCACAGCCTGGAGCCCAGCACTGACTGGCACAGGGTGACACAGACAGGGGCACATCCAGCAGTGATAAGCAGCTGCGGAACAACTCTGGAACAGCAGCGGCTGAGACTCCTCCTGGATTTGGTCTGGGGCCTTACAGGGAGATTGTGACACCTCCTGGTCCCAGCTGCTGCCCCAAGTGATCACAGCAGCACAGTGTGAGCCCAGCACTGCCAGGCTTTGTCACCCAACAGAAACTGGGAGCAGTGGGAGTCCATCTCCTCAGTAGTATTCCCTCTGAGACCTGCAATGCCTCTGTGCAGCTCCTGGCATGGCTATGTTGCTCCAATGGGATAGAGCAGTTACCTGGTACCCACCATGCTCCTGATCCCATCCCAGTTCTGGTTCCTACTCGTGTTTGAGTGCTGAGGTTACCAGGCGTGGCAGCAGCTCCAGACACCATCCAAGGTCATTGTCCTTGGTCACCCAACCCTTTCACAGCACCCACTGTGACTGAGCACATGGGATTCTTCCAGATCCCTCACAGCAGAACCACAGAGAAATGGAACCTGCAGCCAGGCTTGGGGAACCAGGTACCCAGAGCCTGCCTCGTGCCACGCAGGAGCGTTACTGGTCAAAGCAGTGAAGGGGAAGATCCCCGGAGAAGCAAACATCTCCAAGAAGCAGTGGTGGAAAACAGTTCATGGTCTGAGCTGCAGCCCTGGGTTTAGCTCAGACACTCCTGCTCTTGCTGGACTGCCCAGAGCTGATGGCTGAGGTTGAAGTGAAAAGCACAGCTGAGGGGGGAGGCACTGCAGCTCTGAGAGTCTGGGCTGAGCCTGCAGCTCAGTGGTTATTCCCAGAACCTCAGCCCTTTCTTCCAGTAGGTATCATTCCCAAAGTCAGACCTCCTTCAGGGAACCTTCCCCACCCACCCCATGCAGTCCAAGCTTTGCACGTTCCTCGGAGTGGCCCATGTCCCAGGAAATGGTGCTGCAGTCCTTATTTGAGAACCAGCATGGCCTCTGTCCCGTCCTGCCGGGTCAGGTGCAGCCCGTGGGTGAGGTAGTACTCCCGCCGGAGGAAGGCATAGAAATAATCCGAGACGAGCAGGATCTGTGGAGTGACACGTTCACACACATCAGTGCTGCTCCAGAGCAAGGAATAAACAGGGACACGAGCTGGTGAGAGGCCCTGTTGGGGGTTAAGCAGCTCCTGGGCTGCTCAGCACAGGCTGCTGGAGGAGTCACTGTGCCCTTGGGAACACCTGGTCCATCCCCTTGCCACGTTAAGCCAGGGGAGACTCACATACAGCAGCTCCATAAACTGGCCAAAGTGTAGGACAATGGCAGGTCCAGCTGTGCCACAGCTGCACCCACAGGACTCCTTCTATCCAAGTGTTGTCCCACAATCACAGGGTCATTTTAGCTGAGAAAGACCTCTGAGATCACCAAGTCCAACCTTTGACTGATCCCCCACTGTGTCACCCAGCCCAGAGCACTGAGTGCCACATCCAGGCATTCCCTGGACACTTCCAGAGGTGGGACTCCATCGCCTCCCTGGGCAGCCCCTTCCAATGCCCGACCATATTTTCTGTGAAGAAATTCCTCCTATTGTCCAACCTGAACCTCCCCTGGCACAGCCTGAGGCTGTTTCCTCTCACCCTGTCCCTGTTCCCTGGGAGCAGAGTCTGATCTCCCCAGCTGCACCCTCCTGTTGGAGGTGCAGAGTGAGAAGGTTCCTCCTGAGCCTCCTTTTCTCCAGGCTCAGCCCCTCCAGCTGTTCCTGGGGCTCAGTTCCCTTCTCTGGCTGTTCCAGCCCTGTAATGTCCTTCCTGAACAGAGATGCCCAGAACTGGACACAGCACTGGAGGTGCCTCAGCAGCGCCCAGCACAGGGGACAGTCACTGCCCTGCTCCTGCTGCCACCCCATGGCTGGTGCAGGCCAGGTGTCAGTGGCCCCCTGCCCACCTGGGCACACCAGGCTCTTGTGTAGCTGCTGTTGAGCAGCACCCCCAGGGCCTTTCCTGCCACTCTGCCCTGAGCCAGGACATGTCTGGCTGTCCTGAGGCACATGGTGGCACTGTTGCCACTCCTGGGGCCTTGAGATGGCAGGAATGGCCGACAGGGGATTCTCTAAAGCTGCAGCCTGGGGAAGCTGCCACTGCTGGGGCAGACTGGGCTGTGGCAGGGACCTGCTGGCTCAGTAGTGCCATTTGTCACAGCCTCTTGCAGTGGGACTTTCCCACAGGACCGATGCCTTCCTCCATCTGGAAACAGGAGCAGGTAACCAGAGTGGAAAACCTCAGTGCCAGCCTGAGCTGATAGTTATTGTCCTCATGTCCTTGTGCAGATGCCACTTTAAGCATCCCTCTGGCACCAAGCACTGCTGTGTGCTCCAGGTGACAAGGGGCACAGAGGGAGGGACAGTCAGAGCCTGCCTGGGTTACTGTGCAATTCAGCACAGAAAAACACAGCAGCTGCTGCAGAGGCTCAATGGCAGGAGAGGAGGGGATGGAGGAGCAGGTGCAGAGCAGGGGAAAGAGAAACAGGGCTGCAGACTGCTGAGGTCAGGGGAGAGAGTGTGAAGGAGAACAGACCCAGGGAGAGGGTCAGCCCCAACAGCCATGATGATCTGCTGGCTTTGCTGCACTGCTGACAGGTTCTGCCAGTGCAGCTGGTTTCACCTTCACCTAAGCTTCTCTGCAGATATCTAAATGGGAAAAGAAAGAGCTGAGGTGGGGATCAGGGCCAGATTTTCTCACAAGGAAATCAGACAAGAGACTTGATGTCTGCATTTACACAGAGCACAAGACCTTGCAGGACCTGCTATGACTTTCCTCTCAGGTAAGAAATAACATCCTCTTAGAATATCAACAGCTGCTATTTCTAGTTAAAGTTTTACTATTCCTTTCATTACATAGGACCCGTAATGAACCATTCCCAGTTTTCTATCAGCCTCTCTTAGCAGAATCTCTATTCTCCCTTTCAACCTGTGCAGTCTCCTTTGGTTTTACCAAATAAGTGTTTTCCCCATTAATCAAGGGTAAGAGTAGGTGATTTTTTGCCCCTGGCCAAAGCATTCCCCTGGCTTTAGGAGAAGCAGACAAGCATAAATGGCTGAGGCACATTCAAACTAAAGGCAGATTTAACATGACATGAACATTCTGCTCACCCACAGTCAAACTGCCCCAGGGCTCAGGTACATGACAAGCAGCACAGAGAAGAGAAAGGACTTACAAAAGGTTGTAGCACCTGTGTACTCTGGGTTCCACGCTTCAAGGGTGCTAAGCTCTGCTCTCCCTAAGGCCAGTGGAAGTCATGTATCCAGAATGGCCTCAGGAAAGGCAGGGAGGGCAAGCCCTGGCATCACTGGGACCCTGCACGTGCTGCCACATCTCAGAAATACTGCTGCCATGTCCTTGAGCATGGGCAAGTCTCATTTGTCAGTTTTCTGGCCCCACTGCTACTGCCCTGAGGTTTTTCCATTTCCCCTCTTAGCTCTCCTTCTCCCTTCACTTGTGCTTGGCCCTGCCATCCTCGGATGCTTTTCCTTGGCCATCAGCAGCAGAGCACAGAACCTGCAGCTGGCCAGGTTGGGTTGCTGAGCCACAGCTCACACCACAAGAACTCTTTCCCATTAGTGTGCCAGGGGGTGAGGAACAGACAGAATCCAGGAGGAGAGCCAGGAAGCTGCTGTGCAGGACCACACAGGATGCAGAGAGCCAGCCCCATCCTGCAGGATTCCCTGCTGCTGACAGGCCACCCCCTCCAGCAGCCTGCCCACAGTGCAGCTCCATTTGCCTCACTCTACTGACCTGCCCTATGTTGAAAGTCAACGTGATGGCATAATAAAAATTGGAGTTGGCACTTCCTGCATAAATCCATAGATGCCACAGAACAGGGAACAGGAAGGAGCAGAAAATGAGCACACATGACAGGATGAAGATGTTCCGGAGGACTGTAAAAGAAAACCAGCTGTTAAAATGATGTATTACTGAGCAGTCATGGTCACACAACCAGCAATGGTATTTGGGGTGTGCAGGGGGTGAGAGGGACTTGCCAAGACATACTTTCCTCCAATAACCTTCCACAGGTTGCTTTAGTAACTTCTTGGATAGTGGTTATAAGAAATCCACTATATTTCCATTAAAAAAAAAAACCAAAACTTCTGCCTTTGTTGCAGTGTGAAATCCCCATTTGCAGCTCTTTCCTTCCAGATCCTGCATCCAAAACATTCTTTCTTGGATGACTTTGGCTTTTTGGTATCTACACTACAGCAACCAGTAGCCTGCAAAGGGGCCTTGCCAGCAGCACCCAATTTGGAAAGCAGAGCAGCTTAATCCCTTGCCTTGTCAAGCTAATGACAAAGGAAAAAATGAATCTGTGGGTTATAGGACAAGATACTTTCTGGGAGGTGGCAAGGAAATGAAAGCACCATAAAAGGAAGAAACTCACACAGGCCAAAAGCACTGACAGACACATGCCACGGGGAGGTGCAAGGATCCAGCAGTCTGCCTATGCGCCAGGTGGACAAAACCAAGCACAACTTTGTCTAAAAGAGCTGGGAACCACCAGGCCAGGAGAGCTTTTGTCTTCTGTGAAGTGCTTATGCCTGTCCTTTGGTAGCAGTGCTGTAATCCACCCTGAGCCTCGTGCTGCTGTGCTTGGCTGCAGCTCAGCCCATGCCCACCACCCTGCAGTTGGGGCAGAGGATGCTTTGGGAGCATTGTTGCATCCAAACCTTTTCCCACCTAGTTTAAATTTCTTGTTCAGAAGGTCTGCTCACACACTGCAGGGTGGGAGCCTGTGACAGATGATTGTCCCTCTCCCTGCACGTTTGGAATGTGGAACTGAACTATGCTGAGCAAGCACTTGAAGAAGTTCATCACCTGCTACAGCTGGGATGTGTTCAGGGCCAGCCTGGGGATTCCTGCCCTGTTTGATCACAGCTGCTGAGCTCAGCTCTCCTGAGTCTGAAACCCACAGAGCAGATGGTCTCCAGGTGTGATCACGTCTCCTTCAACAGGCAGGTCAGCTGTGCATGAGCACACCTGGCCTGGCTTGGAGGAGGCTGCAGTGAAAGGCCTGGACAAACTGGCATGGTTGGTCAGAGCAGTTGGTTTAAGCAAGAAATGCCAGAAAAACTCAACACTTCCAAATCTCCCCATGGAAGCAGGTTCTACAGACTGAGCCTGAGAATGCACAGAAAGCTCTCTGTGATTTCAGGAGATAAAGAGGGTCTTTTTGAAGCATTTAAGAAAGTCTGGACAACTGCTTGGAGTAACTCAGTTACTGTCACTCTAAGCAATCAAGCAGATACAAAACAAAGCACAACTTTAAGGCTGGGGGACTTGGCAAATGCAGGAGCACTGCTCAAATTACACAGCCTTAAATGGGAGTGAAGCATCTGGAGGATGCAGGACTGCAAAAGGTTCTTATAAAAAAGATAATCTTCAGAACAAGCTGGAGAGAGGGGGAAGATAAGGTACAAGTGAAAATTCCCTCCTTGACCAATTTCAACCCAAGTCCTAAAGACATGTTAGGGACTGTATCAGCAGAGGAAAAACCTCCAAAGCCCAGCCTCCTTCTAGACACCCATGGAGGCCATGAGAGCCTGTGAACTTGGGTGTGGTTTGGTTTAGTGGTGACCATTTAATTTAATTATTTGGCAGGCCCTTTTACATTCCAGATAAGTAATAATCAAGCACAAAGAACTTACATCTGTAAAGGTGGCTCCAGACTGGAAGGAAGGCCATGTACAGTGCAACATCTCCCACCGTGGGATAGGACTTGAAGATGGAAATGATGGCGAGCTGGACAAACAGGAAGAACACAGGGTGCTCCCTGGAAAGGAAAACAAAGGCTAAGGGGATGCAGCAGGGCCTCTGGAAACTGCAAATGAATATCAGCAAGGGCACAGATGTGCTGCAGGACAGGCTCAAAGAGGCTCCTGCAGCTCTGTTCTCTTCAGACTAGGCTCCAAATGCTGCGTGGGGTGGATGGAGCTGCCCTGCAGAGCAGCAGGGTCAGGGGAGGCACATCTGCCACAGCCCTCACCCAGCAGCCTCAGTGCACGTTCACACCTGCACTGTGCCTCCCAGCTCTGCCTTATTCACCACAAGCAATTAGCACCTGCCCTCTGATGGTAATTTGGAGAAGCCCAAAGCCCACAGTTATCCCTCACCTGATCTATCCAGTGCAAGCCAAAGGACAAGCTCACTGAGAATCCAGGTGTGTTAATGGGGGTTTTATCAGAAAGAAGTCAATGAAGTCAGATAGAAAAGTCCCCAAGTTTCCACATTTTTCCTGACAATGAAGAGCTGGAAGTTCCAGCCAGTTCTTGCTTTTTGACTACAGTGCCTCATGCTGGCACTTGTACAGCCTCCATTTCTGCTGCCTCTGTTGATGCCTGCAACACAGAGTTCCACTGCAGACCCCAAGTCACTCTGTTTAAGAGGAACTGAAACTGAAGAGCTGAAACTATGGGAAAGGAAGAGGATAAGCCCTGTTAAAAATCTTTTTTCAGGCTTGTAGGTCAAGACATCCAACTTCAGCCCTAGAAGCATTCACTGGATAACTTAAGAGTAAAAAAAAATGTGGTAGAGAAAGACATTCATACTTACTTTAATTTTATTGCCAAGGGAATGGTGTAGAAGAACACATTGATTTGAAACACACATACAAAGAAAAGACTGAAGTGTTCAAACATCTCTGCAAAGAAGTACCAGAAAAGGCCAATATTGGGTGTCAGGTCTGGAACAGAAAGGCTGAAATTTGAAAAGAAAGTCATGGTAAATTTTTGAATGGTTGTTCTTCCCTGCCCTGCTTCTGTTGCATTAGTTAATCATTGTGTGCTACTGGATGTAGGTCCTAAATTGTAAATCCATGAAAGAGAAACCAAATGGATGAAAACATGGAGAGCAGGTTGAAATCCTGCTGAGGAATCTTTCAGTAGGATTTAAGCCATTCTCAAGCAGACATTTCTCCAGAGAGAAATATCTCACAGCCATAATAGCTTAACAACCAAATCCATTTCCAGTCACTCAGTAGAAAACAGCTCCTGCCTTTAATTTTTGCTATTATTTATTTAACAGAAGTTGGAGCTGGCTAATGGCCACTTTCCTCCACATGTTCTTTCTTTTATTGCATTGCCAGTAAATCACAGAGCACACACTTCCTGGGTCAAGCACACATCTCTGTGTGATGGGCACGAAACAGTCTGTGAGGGCAGGGTGGGGCTGGACAGAAAGCCATCAGTAGGAATCCTTATACTTACATAAACCCATAAACAGATGGGATAAAATCCCAGGAGTTGAGCAGGAAGAAGGAGAGGCAGATGATCACCACCAGACTGCACAGGTACAGGGATGCATACTGCATGGTGTAGAGCCAGAAACTTTTGCTTTTCAGTTTGACAGGTATGAACTGGCGCTGAAAGAGAAGCAGAAGCACCTCAGCAGGGGGAGAGCCACAAAAACGTGTGAGTGTTCAGAACATCTGCTCAAATTGATGAAATTGATTAAACATTGGCACTATGGCATTTGAAGAAGCAGCTTTCAAGCACAATTCGCTTGCTGTTCTTCACTCTGGCCAATTAAGTCACAGACATTGCATGCACTCCCAGAGCTGTGTTTGAAAATACAGCAAAGCTGGTCATTTCTGCTTGCAGTGAGTCCCCTGTGTGAGCACACACACAGGAGTAAGATTTACACCCCTCCTCATAGCTGCACTGGTGCCTGAGATGTTTGCAATACTGCACTGGTCCCTGTCTTCTCCTGCATGACCCCACCTGATCACCTGTTCTGGCTGAATGGTACCTTCTTCAATATTTTCCCTTCCTGTGCTGGGAAATTTATGTCTGTTTCTGACAGCCATCCCAAAACCTTATGTGTGAACACACAGGCAAAGAATTAATTTGATTGTGCTTTAGTTATGTCTATCTCTTCAGTCAGTGAATTACCCAGGCTGGCTCTTAGAATTCTTCCAATGAGCTCTTGTTCAATATGTTCTTGAAGAAAAAGGGGGTGACCAAAAGCCCTGCTCCAGAACCCTGTGGCCCCAGGCCTGGCCTGGCACTCCTGCTCTACTGAAATCAGGGCAACAGGACATCCACTGAGTTCCTAAGCACAGAGGAGCCCCTCTGAAAGCTGCCATCCTCAGACAATGTCCTGCCACTGCCACACGTCCTCATCACATGGCAGGGATATGCCACTCCACCTGACTGCCTGTGTACAGACAAATACACACAGGGGCCAACACCTTGGGGATTGCTCAGCACTCTGCAGCTCCAGGTCAGTGATGTGGCTTTTCCATTTGGCCCTGGTACTTGCAGTGACAGATGTGCAGAGAACCTGTCCTGGCTGCTGTGGGCTCTGGGTTTTCTCAGTTGTAGCAGGTTTAATGTCACTTGCTGGGACAATGGAAGCAACATTACCAGAAATTTTGGCAGGACAGATTGAAAATAGCAAGAGAAAAGTGATTTAATTCTGTACAATGAAAGTAGGAAAGTTCATTTACAAATTTAGATAAAAGGACACACACTGGCATTACTGCCTTTAAAAGTTGCAAATTAGGCAATCACATATCAAAGCACTTATTGTGTTTGTGTTGTATTATTGTTTGTGAATTCCAAGTACACGGCTTGCACTTCACTCCCAATTTACTTTGACTAAAGTTAAAAGAAAACAAATGAGGCTAAAATATTAAAGATACAAATTCTCCTAAAATTCATCAAACTGAAAAAGCAACACTGACTACACTGTTTTTCTCCTGTAAAGATTAATAATAATAAAATTTCTGAAAAAAAGTAAGAGACATTCATGTCAGAGCAAGAAAATTAATTAGAACTGACTCCCATTCTGTCTGGAAACTCAGAGATTTGAGAACAGGCTAGTTAAGTAAAGATAAGGTATAAGCATCACCATCAGAAGCAACAAAAAAAGCCTGGTGAAACATACAGCAGCATTCAGAATTGTAAGAATTTCAAATACTAAACATTATCACAAAGTGATCTGTGAGATGACCTGAGCCTCTGCTGGCATCACAGCCTCACCTTGCTGCCAAAGCAGGATAAAATTAGCAAGGACAGCCCTGGTGGGAATCAGGGTCTTGTTAATGGAGAGGGAGAAAGACCAACCAGCCCCAAACCAGTATTTTTGAACTTCTCTGGGTCTGAGCCCTTCATTGCTGCCCACACAACACAAAGAACAGCACTTATTTTGGGCAAGCTAAACACACCCAGCTCTGCAGACTCCCTGCTCCCTTCTCTCCAAACACAGGCATTCCCATTCAGGGTTCACACTTGCCATGGCTTGAGGAGAGTCACTTTTGCTGAAACTCTGCTCTTGTCTGAGTCCCCTCCCCAGGACTGTCCCTGCACAGCTACAAGAAGGCACCAAGAGTTAGAAATCACCTACCTGTAGAAGGTAAAGCAGTGCTGGAGCAAACAGTGTGAGAGGGTAGAGTGACTGGTATGTTGCTAAGGCCAGGAACACAGCACTGAGGAAGGCACTACCTGCAAAGAAAAAAAAAAGTTCATAAGGAACTTTTAGTATAAACAGCCATACAGACAGCAAGTCCAAATGGGAAGAATCTCTTAAGCCTCTGCAGGGGATTCACAAGTATCAGGACACCCCTTAAAGGAATTTTTAGCAGAATGTATCCTGCAGGGTGTCCTTTGTTAATGACATTTTGAATGGAGAATGACTCATTCCATAAGAACAAACCACTGGCAGGTTTCTATCTCCTGTCATTCACACAGAGAAAGAGACTCTCATAATTCAGTCTATATAAAGCCCATGCTGGCTGCTGTTAATGCATGGGAATGCATTCACTTCAGTCATATCTGCATGTAAGAACTGCCATACTGGGCTTGCTGGATAACCTCATCACCAGAATGTGTTGCAGCCTCAGCAAAGCTGTGTGCAAGAGAGCAAGCAAAGTCTGCACTGAAGGAGTGCAGTAGCATTAGCTCTCCTTTACTGATACCAAAACTGAGGCATGGAAAGGATTGGCACAACTTTTCCAAGTGATTTTGTAAGGATACATGTCTCTATTGAGGCAGCTTTATTTGAGGTGTCTCAGTGTTGAGCACTCACATTTCTCAACTAATAAGAGAAATATTCTCAGCCAATTAACAGAAAAAAATGTCCAAAAGATCTCAAGGTTAAACAACAAAAAAATGCAAGCAACCCAGTGCAGTAGCCTGGTTATAGCTACAGACTCAGTGGAAGTCCTCTGTAAAAACAGAGCTCAGACAGCCCAGGGCACAGAACCACTGTGACTGCTGACAGCAAACACTCAGAGAGCTCCTCTCTGCTTCCTCCTCTGAAAGGGAAAACACAGGGTTACCTGGTGATGAGCCTCTCCTCTCTTCAACTACCCTCTCCTGACAGAACCCCCCTATCCTGGATTTTACCCAGTGTTCAGTTCTGCACGGATCTAAATAAGTGATTCCCAGAAATCACAGCCATAACCTGAGATTCTCTTTGCTCACTTAAACTCCAGAATGCCACACTCCCAGTCAGGGACAAACCACCAGACAGTTTTGTCTATGACCAAAATTTTGGTCTCAGGGTATCAGTGAACAGTTAAAAATCAGTTTAAATGGACTCCACTTGTTTGCAATTGCAAATGCTTTTAAATTAAAATATCTCCTGACTCAATTAGCAAAAAATTATAGGAAATTTTTCTTTAGATAAAAACCATCTGTATCAGCTTTTTTTTTTTTTTTTTTCCCCAGTGCCTGGGTCTGAGCCCTGCTGGAGACAAAAGACCAGACTGACCTTTCCTCTGATCCAGCAGAGAACTCCTTAAAACTTAGGTGACTATTACAAATCACATAGGCTAAAAGATTTTAGCACTGGGGAGTCAAAAGAAACAGAAAGCTGGCATTATGCAGAAAATGAATGAAACAGTGATTCTGACATAATCTACTCCACCGGGCTGTTTTGAGTCTTTGGTTGTTGCTTCTGCTTTCCCAAAGCTTAATTAGTGCATTTCAAACCATGTTTACAACTGTGAGTAAAAGCCAAATAATAGCTGCAAGCAAATGCCCGCTTTTGAATAAAAGTTCAAGGAAAAGCTTTGAAAATAAATTGTGTATGACATTTAAGTGCATAGTCACATACAAAAGAAGAGCAACAGAGCCTTTCTGTTCTGCAACACACAGACACGTTTCTTCCTGAACAGAAAACTATTTGAAGTCAACCAGGAAAAGGAGTCAGTTTTTAGTGTAAACTCTCATAAACACTGAGGTGAAAGTAAGTCTCCACTTGACTAGAAAGTCTTCTGAAGTCACAAATTCATGTAGAACTTTCACCTTGTTTCAGTCCTGCTTGTGCCATGTTTCACTGAGATCTTTGTAGCAATCCTATCTGCAAAGCTTCTCCTGGATTTATTTTTTGCTACATTTCTAATCTTTCTAAAAAGTCCTAAAGAACCCATTTTTCTTCACTGAGTTACCTTTTATTGTAGCTAAAATGAAGAATGCAATGACAGAGTTGTTGATGGCGCAGGTGGACTTTGCCACACAAGACATCACAGTGTAGGGGTTTAACAGGTAGCTGAAAAAGAGCAAAGCTCGGGTTACATCCAAAGGAGCAAAAGATGCACTTTGCCTTTTCTTTTTGTTTATTTACATTTGATGGGATCCTCTCATCAGCAAATTAATTCATCTGAACAGGTTCTTCAATTTGAAGCAAAACCAGACCCCTGGATTGCAGATTTGGACACAGGGGCCACAAGGAGCCCACTACAGAAATGAAACAAACATTGGGAAGAGGTCCAAAATGCAAGTTCTGGCCTAGAAAATGACTACCAAAAATGCTTCTTGCTTTGCAGAAGCAGTATACATTTATCCAGTCAGATCTAGGATTATTTGGTCCAAAGGAAACTTTTTCTGCTACTCACACCTACTACTTCTGAAGAGGAATAAGGAGAAAACACAATGGAAAGAAATCTGAGACATAAGCAGAGTTTCCCACAACTCAGGCTCCTGCTGTGGCAGAGCAAGCCTTTACCTTTACCATGGCACCATCTGAGCACAAAACCAGCCAGCTATGCAAGAGTGACACATTTTAACTGGAATTGCAGAAAAACTCTTAGCAACTTTACATTCCAGAATTCAGCCACACTTTGGTTAGCAAGCATGCCAGATCCATTTGGAAATAAGAATTAAAATAATCTCATTTAAGTAGGTTCAGAGCAAAGAAAAATTGTATTGGTAGTCCTCCAAACCTAAGTATGACAATATAATGATCAGCCTTGCCAATAACTGAATTACTCATCAGAGTCAGTAGACAGGGCTGACGATTTCCTAATTCTCTCTTTATATTTTCCTGTATCTCCAAGTCCCAGTCTGTCTTTTTCAGTGTTTCCAGAAGGCAGCTCACAGCAGGACAGGTACAATTGAATGCCAACTTTGCTGTGGCAATGTACAAAACAGTCTGCAATTTACCCACTTTACCCTTCTGGCCACAGGGGCTGTGCCATTTAAAAATTTTATATGAAAATAAGAAAAAATGGCAATTTATCTAATGGAGAGCTCTCTCTGATACAGATCAATGTGGATAATTTCTTTGTGTCAAAATATAAACTTTTTAAAAAATCTGTAACAGTAGGCACCTTGCTTGTATATTAATTGAAGCCTTCTGAAATAAAAAAAAATGTTTTGTATATAGAAGAACACCAAGACATGAACTTAATAAAATGACAACATGAAAACATCTTTTAACTGTTATAAGCAATTTGGGATATTCAAAGTGTGAAATTTGGGATATTCAAGTTGTGATATTCAGCACACACTCAGATGTTTTGTCCAGCTGCTGAGAAATTCTCTTAACTTTTCTGAAAAAGTTGGAAGGCAGAGGATCATTTTGGTAACATTATCATACAGGCAACATAAATGGGAATGCGATCTGTGCTGATTCTTGTTACCCAGATAATGGGCTGCTGAGCCCATCTCAAAGGGCCTGAGTACATTTACTTGTTGGCAACAAGCACATGTAAATGCATCTGATTTTCATGTTCAAACTGAGTATTCAGGGCCAACAGGAAATTCAGAATTTTTGTGGGAAAGAAATCCAACTTTTGCCAGTTTTTGAAGGCCCAAATGAGACAAACAAACCCCAAAGGGAGCTGAGGAGCCAAAGCAGCCCACTGCAGCCTACAGGAGCAATACTTACAATAGTGCTACCTTGAGGGGGATGTAGTGCATCTCCATGGGTGTCTGGATGAGTTCAGCCACATCTGGTGCATATTTATCCAGTTCTATTAGGAGCTTCTGCTTTTTGAACTGAACAAGGGAGAATGATCAAAGACTGTTAGAACAGGAAAGCCATTTTTGTGTACTACTTGTGTAATTCTATTTCATATTACTCAGCCAGTTACCTGGGGTTTCTATTACTGTGGAGCATATTCAAGCCCCTGGTGTGAGCTAGAAGTTATGTGAGGAGTTGTAGAGAACAAAAAACTCCCATCTTTCCCCAAATACTTAAAACCTGAAATGAGAGTCAGGAGGAAGCAGATAATTTCTACTGTTTAAACTTCCTTAATTACCTGTGTCTATGTCCTGACACAGCTGCCAGTGAGTTCACCACACTAGAGTCCAATATTGAATCTTCCTGACACCTCTCTGGATCTCTAATGAAAAGCTAACTTTATAAATTCACTGTTCAACAAACAAGCCCCTGAAACCCAACCCCACACATATGCACTCTTTGTTGTTTTAAAGATGGATACTTCTATGACAAATCTCTCTTCAATCTCTTTTGTTTTAGAAGGCTCTCTACAGAGACAAGAGAGCAATCTGAAATATGAACTGACTGAATTATGTCATAGAGAGACAGAAGGACAGAGATGCTAGCAGTGAATTCTCAACAACCAAAGTAACTCACATGTGGAATTCTTACAGGCCTGCAGTTCTATCCTGGGTTATTTCCTTAACCTCAAAGTCAGAGGACAGGGAACAAGCTCATAGCCTGGTGGGAGACCACAGAGATGCTGTAGAAAATGCAGTCCCCTGCTGATGCTGATACCTAATCCCCACCCCTCTGGAACTGCACAGAGCACAGCGCTGCTCACACAAAATGTTCTTTGAGAGCTGGGAAGAATCACTCAGCTCCAAATACACATCTTTATCATTTGAAGGGAGGAGCAGTATTTGATGTCACACTTTCACCATGCTCACAAGAATGATCTGTGTCCCCTCAGAAATGCTGGAAGGTTTCACTCCTTCCTTTACACATTTCCAGTCTGTGTATTACTTCAAGCTCATGTGCAAAGAAACTCTCTCCAGGGTACAACACCCAGGCTGGAGAAAATTGTGCTGTGATCACCTCAGAGTGTAGCTACAGACACTGTAATAGTGCCACAACAGAATTTAAAATGCCTCAGTTGTCTGTCACATTCAGTCCTGTTTATCATTAAAATATGACCAGATTTACTGCAACAAGAACTTGACACCACATTCTCTGGCACATCTTTTCTTGGGCCCAAGATAATTATATCTGCTGGGAGAAGAGGAGCAGCAACACTGGGAAGTCAGCTTACCACAACTTTGTTGAAGTCCTGGATTGCCAAGTAAAGGGCAACAGCAGTTAGCACATCAGTTATCTAAAAAAAGCAAGGGACAGGATGATTGTAAGCAAAACAAACAAATGGAGAAAAATATATTGATCAGCATTTAACAGGAGCTCTGATCTGACTCAGCTCAGGGGAACAAAACACAAGCTTTAAAAATCCTGAAAGGCTGATTTGTACAGTGCTCTCACACACCACTTCACCTTGAAGACACGAGCTGAATAAAAATATTTCTATTCACAAAACACAAGAATGGGGAATCAAGAGGAAAGAAATTGCTCATGGAGAGCAGCACATGAGAGCAATAGAGAGAATCACTGGTGTAGAGAGCACAGCAACACTAGGGCAGTGCCAGCTGGCTGAACCCACCTGGCCACCAGGGCAGGGTAACAGTGCCCTGAGCTGCCCCAGAGTGCCCAGGCAGCAGCACAGGGCACACTGGCTCTGCACAAGCCCTGCCTGGCAGGGACCTGGGCACTGAGGCTCCCCTGGCTGCTGTGTGCAGCCAGCCACAGCCCCTCTGTCCTTCTGAATTGTGCAGAAGAACTCTGAGAACAATTCACAACAGACATGTGGGGGATGAAGCCATTTGTGCTCCTTGCCTGTCTGGGGTTTGGCAGACAGGAACAGCAGCAGCACAGGCATCAGGCTGGGGGGACACAGGATTGTGTCACCTGGAAGAGGCAACCTTTGGAATTCAAAACAAAATGACACCTTCCCCTTTCTGTGTGGTGATACTTATCTAAGCAAGAACTCACAAAAAGGAAGGAATATGTGTGGAAACCCAGGGCACACAGGGAATATTTCTCTGTCTGCTCTGGGGTGCCCTGACCCCCAGGGGAGCACTGACTTTGACCCTCATTCATGGAGAAAGTTTCCTAGACTTCAAGATAGGAAGTGTGAAATAGATTATAGAGAGCAGTGCAGGCATATCCCTTGGTGAGAAATTTAGGTTCAGGGATTTTTAGTATGTGGTGGATGGAAGCAAGATGGAGGGCACAGGGTGTCATCCTGAGTTTCTTCTTCATGCTTCTTCTTCCTTCTTCTTCATTGGTTTGGGTGGCATTTTGTAATTGGGCAGAAAAGTCCCCATTGTGGGCTCTTTGGGATCAGTTATTGGGTTAAAAGGGAAAATAATCCAGGTGTCAGTTCTTAATTGGATAGTTTAGTCTTAGAAGCCCTTGTACCAAGAGAGTGTTGCCATTTTGTGCACTCTAATGAAAAGCTGCTGAACTCTCAGTAGTGAGACTGTTTTAGTGATAAGAAATAATAAACACTTGAGTCCAAACATGAATTACTGTCTCAAGTGCCTTCAATCCAGACCAACGAACAACTGGTACCACCACAAATATGTACAAGAAGGGGAAAGCCTGAATGTGGGTTTGTGCAGGCAAAGCTGCCTTTCCAATTAACTGAGCTCAGCAGGAATTTGAGCTACAGGGAGGCTGAAGGACTGAAAACAGAAAATCACACTCAGCATTTCCCTGAATGGGACCTTTCAGGAGAAGCTTTCCATGAGCACTTACCATGAACACCAGTTCAGCATATTCAATTAGGAAGTGAAAGAGATAGATTATCAGCGGGGTCTGAAAGAGCAAAAGGGAAATCCATATCAAATGCTGTCCAGATGAAATACTGGTGATGTGATGAGACAAAACACCAGAGTTGAGCAGTTCTACTAGACAATGGCAAAGGTAATTTCCTTTGCTCTATACTCCAACACTGGTACTTCAGAGCAAAGTGATTAATCAAAGCACACTTATTAGTCTTTTTCCTTGCAAAGTCCTCAATGCACTTTACAAAAGACACCATCAACTCTGAAAATTGTATTCTACTCCAATTTTTTATTTCTACTACAATAGTGGTAGACTTACAATAGAAAGCATACAAAGACCAGCTTTAGAAAGTAATTTCTTATAGAAAATTTATTTTTCAGGCTGTCTGCAGGTAATTTTGAAAGATTTCCTATATAGCTGGTTCCCCTGCTGTTTAGATGTGTCTTTTATAGTGCAAAAAGAAGAAAGCATGTTAAAAACATAAAGAAAGGGTTACAATTCTATCATTCTCTTACTCCTAGAGTTTTTCCCTTTTAAGGTAAGAGGAAAAGTATGTTTCTGAATTATTCCCATCACACAAAAGCTTAGTCTGGAAGGACTATATTTACATGCTGCAAAATCAGCCTTCACTGTGAGAAAATAAATTTCTTTTAAAAAGTTTAAAAATTATGTGATGGTCTAAATCAGCATGGGGGGATATTTCACAGTCTGGGAGAAATTCTGTCTAAAGAAATAGAATTTATTGGAAAGAATCCAGTTTTCAGAGGATACCAGATTCCTGCTTCACCCCAGGGACACAATGTATGAGTGTACCCTCATGTCAGCAAGGGCATTCAAGGGCACAAAACCCCACAGGCGCTTAAGTGCTTTTGTAGGAACAAGGTGTTTTCAAGATGAGGAATAAATAAACTGCATGCTTGTGCTAGTATTAGAATTTCTGCAAATGCAGAGACTCCAGGTGCTGATACCTTGTAAATCCTATCAGACTCACAGTGACACTGTCCCTGCTCCAGCTTGTGCTGACAGAACAGCTGGGTGTGAGCAGAGTATCTGACTTACTACAGAGCCCCCCAGTCTCAGAGTTTCTTTATGCACTACCTGCTCCTGCACAGGGAATTCACTGGGAATATCTGGATTTCCTGGTGCTGGTCACTGTGTAACCACTGCTCTGTGTAAACACACAACCTCAGGTTCTCTGCAGTCTCTGGGACAAAACAGGCCCCCAGCCTTCTCCAGGCCCTGAGCTGCCAAACTGAGACCCCTGCCAGTGGAATATCACATTTAAAACCCAGCATGCAAGCCAACCAACCTCATGAAAAATAGCTCCAGAGTATGGCGAGACCCCTAAATCCAGCAGAGCTAATCCTTCGACCACTGAAACAGACAAAACACCTGCATTAGAGCCCCAGAATGTGGGAAGTGAGAGATCCCCTGAGGGTAAAACTGCAGTTTCAAAATACTCCAAGAATATCACCCATAGAATGGGTGAGAGCATACCTCCCAGAGCCAAGAGCCAGCCAGAACACATTCACCCCAGCTCTGTGCACATTCCTGCATGGGCACTCATCACCTGCTGATTTGTTTCAGCTAAAAATGTTCTAGATGAAATCTTTTGCACTTCATATAAATCACATGCATGATATCTCCTCCTTTTGAGTGACCTATTAAGTGACACATGGCATCTATCCTGGACAAATATTTAATTCCAAAAGGACAGCCACAACATAATACAGAGCTTGAACTGTTTTGCCTCATTTGATGTAGAGAGGCCTCAAAGGTCCCAAATCACAAGGGAAGAACAGAAATGAACACATATTGCTGGGCAAAGCTAAAAGCTTTATCTCTTGTTGAAACTTCCTGAAATTTTACAGCCTTAATTGAGCTCCTTTGTGCTCATGGAGTTACAGCTTGCCCTGCAATGCATGTGTGTGCTTTTCCAAGGAATCTTCACCCTCCTGAGCACAGGGGTTCCCTGGACTGAGCAGTATGCAGTGAAAGAAGCCAAGGGAAATGGCCAATTTGTTCAGAGGGAAACAGGCAGGACACTGCAAGAAAACACAAGAGGTGCTCAGTTCAGTAATACAGAAATATTTCTGTTAGAAATAGATTCTGGCTGCCATCAACTTCCTGTATGGTGACAGCCCAGACTCTTCAAGATGATCCCACTTTTCCCCTTTACTACCTAGATACCTACCTTGATGCTCTAAGGTGGTATTTACAAAGATTCAATAATAGCACAGGAAGCATGAAGTGCTATACACTGTGGAGCAGAGGCCTCAGGTCATCAAATGCACTTGTACTTTTGACCTTTATTACTTCTGGCAACACTTTTCCACCCCGAAACTGCAAATAATTTTACCTGCATAATAACTAGATACCAAAGGGACGTCTTCAAAATAAATTAAGGCTCCTGAGGCTCAGATGATTCTCAGCTGACCATCACTGAAAAGCCCCGATTACCCAGGACCTCACTCAGCCTTCAGCAGGGAATGTGAATGGCCGGAACGTGTGGGACACCAGCTGACCAGGGAAGGGCACCGGGGCCCGTGCACGGCACTCTCACCGCGACACGGTGCCCGTGGGGGACAGCGGAGCCGAGCCCGGTGGAGCCCCGCGCTCTGTGCCGGGCGGGTCGCGCCCGTTCGTGCCCGTGTGTGACACCCCGGTGTCCCGGCAGGTGCGAACCGCGGCACCCCGGCTGCAGCCCCGGCCTGTGCCCGCGTGTGACAGCCGCGGTGTCCCGGCCAGCCGCGCGGCCCTCCCGGCCCCGGAGCCACCGAGCACCCGCGGGCTCCTCCCGGGCACGGCTGCTCAGGGCCCTTTCGTGCAGCCCCGGTTCAGGCCCGGCCGAGCACGGGCCGGCCCTGCCCGGAGCGCAGCCGGGCGCTCGCCCCGCGGGGCCGCTTCTAGCCCGCCGCCAGGCCGGGATCGGGCCCTGCCCGCTCGGCTCGGGGGTGCCGCCGCCCCGGCTCCTCCGCGCCACCCTCGCGGGGCTCGGCCCGGCCAGCAGCGCCCCGGCCCGGGCTCGCCGCGCCTCACCTCGCTTCCAGGCATTTAGCGGGGACGCCACCTCGACCCGCTCGGCGATGAAGGCGGCGAGGCTGGAGCGGTAGAGCGCGGCGCGCACCGTCACGGCCGCCAGCACCACCAGCACCAAGGGGGCCGCCATCCCGGCGCGCGCTCCGCCGCTGCCGCCGGCTGTAGTTCCCGGGCGGCGCCGGGGAGCACGCCGCCAATGAAGCGGCCCGCCCGGACAGACTACATATCCCAGCGGCCCTCGCGCCACCACTTCCCGGCACAACTCGGCACTACGGCGGCCGCAGGGGAGCCAAATTAGCAGGAGCGCGCTTGGAGCGGCCAGGTGGGGTCCCGATGCCGTCCCCCGAGCTGTCCCGTTCGGGTCGCCCTTGCCCAGGACGGCCACAGGGGACAGCCTCTCCTC